>NW_020954576.1:33013206-33137455 GCF_900497805.2 Vombatus ursinus
CAGTCTCTCTCTCTCTCTCTCTCTCTCTCTCTCTGTGTGTGTGTGTGTGTGTGTGCCTCTCTCTCTCTGTGCCTCTCTCTCTGTCTCTCTCTCTCTCAATGTCTTCTCTGTCTCTGTCTTTATCTTTCTCTCTGTCTCTCTGTTTCTCTCTCCTCTTAACTTCAAACCTTCCTTTGCTTGTCAACTCAGAGAAGAAGCTGCTTTGCTTCATTTTGACCTTGGATATAATGGAAGTCAGTCATTCATAGTTGTATTATTGTACTTGCCAACACAAGAAGGCAGTGTGACATTGTTCCTAGAGGGGTGGTTGTTCAGAGTCAGTAAGAGCCAGATTCAGGTCTTTCCTCTGGTACTCACTAGCTATGTGATCATGGGAAAGTCATTTAATTTCTCAGAGTCCCAGACAACGCTCTTAAACTACAAGTAAGAAATAAGTTGCTGCTCAGTATTTGTCCAGGGGCTATCAATGATATCAGAGGTTCAGACCCCAACCATATATTTTCCAATGCTGTCTTTCCAAAACTTGAAGATGCAAACAAAACACGAATTTGAAAAACATGGATGTTACTGCTTTTCTCTGGTATATGTTGTTTTGCAGATTTGGGCAACAAAATTTTGATTTTCTGATTTTCTGTGAAAACGATGACTAGAGCAAAATCACAATAAATCAGTCCACCAACATACATATTTCAACTCTACTATTGTCCAAAATATTGTCCTAGGTATGGGGGATTTAATGAAAAGAAAAATTAAACAGCCCCTGCTCTCAGAGAGTTTATGGATTGACAAGGAAGAAAGTATATACTCATCTAAATTTATACAAAATAAATCCAAGGCAATTTTTTTTGGCTGTGGGATGGAAGGTAGGAAGTGTTAGCAGATGAAGAAAGCTCAGGAAAAGTCCTTATGGAAGAAGTATTACTTGAGCTGAGTTTTGAAAGAAACTAGGGATTCTCTGAGACAATGGTGAGGAAGAAGGGTATGCCAAGCTTAGAGGGTCATCCTGTGTTAAGGTACAGAGATGTGGAATGGAAAATTGTACATGAGAAGCAGCAAGAAAGCCAATTTTTCTGGCCCACAGCCCAGGTGATGGGGAATTGTGTATGATATGCCTGGAAAGATAGGCTGTGTTCAGTTTGTGAAGAGCTTTAAACACCAAATAGAGGAGTTTGTATTTGATCCTATAGGGAATATGAAGCCACTAAATGAGGACATCCTTTAGGACTGGGTTTTTGTGCCATTAAGTGACCAAGCATCCATAATATAGTAGAAAAGACAGTAGAATAAGAGTCTGAATTCCTAACTTCTGGTCCCAAATCTGCCACTAACTTGTTGTCTATGACCTCAGAAAAGTCCTTTCCTGCCTCAGGCTCTCAGTTCCTCATTTGGAAAATGAGAGGTCTCTTCAAATTATATGATTAGAATTCAGTGGGACCCAGCCTATCATTTCTTTTAGTTAGGTAATTCAATGCTGAATATATTCTGATAGCCCATGCCAAGTAGACTACACAAGACTCTTGGATTATTTCCACTGAGGAGTTCCTTCCCCAGGTGACCATTGTAGAAGGACTTGAGAGGGAAATGGCATCTATGTCCAGATTACATTAGATCACCACCAAAGTTTGATTGCAGAGGTTACTTATAGGAGTTTCTCAGATGGGCAGTGCCATAGGAAGAGTACCTCTAGGGCTTCCTTTTAAAACAAACCTTTTATTCTTTGTAGGTTATCTTCTCCATATTTCCCTTCCCTACAATCAAAAGAGCTTTATGTTTGCTTTTAAAAGGATACCAAGACCCTGATGAAATGGTCATTCTTAAATCAGGTCTTATCCTACTGTCTTAGTGTATTTTATTGAAGGCTCTAAATGATTATTCAAAATTTATGAAAAGAATTTCCCAAATCAAAACTTAGAACTGCTTCCTCTAATAACTAACAGGTCCCATTTCTCAGGTCTTGAGAGAGATTTTCTAGCATCTTTAATCTAGCATTCCTTTAATAAGGGAAAAGTCATTGTGGGGGGAAAAAAAAGGGAGAAGAATGTGGGAGGAAAAATGGGCCATGTCAGTGAGCTTATGTTCTAGGTGGTGCCATGGTTTTTGGCATTTCTACTCTGGTTAAGGATCTAGCTAAGGGTAATTTCAATCCATCCCAGGAATGACACTAAGCTTAGATCTGTTCTTTAACCCTGAATAGACTGAAAGAGAGTTCTTCTATCTGCTTAGTATGGACACAAGTTTTTGCAAATAAAACAGTTCATTTAGGGTGAAATTAGAAGCTAGATTGTAATGGCCTTTGTAAATAAATTTTCTAGCTTCCCCTCAATTAAAGAAATTATTTGGCTTCCTCCAAATAGACATTCTACCGACAACCCCCAAGAAACTGATATTTGACTCTTCAAATACATTTGTCTCAGAATTAAAAAACTGGAAGTCTCTGTGTACCAATCACACTTATTACATCAATCTTTTTAGTCTCTTCTGGTAGCTGTTTTTGGAGAAACTTTAACATGACATACGAGGGAGATAAAATGAAGAAGCACCAAAAAGCCAGTACATGCTACAGAGAAATCTCTAGCGCTTTCTGCCACAATGTAAATCCACAAGCATTAATTCAGTATATACCAGACATTGTAGGGTGTAACTTGTATTCAGGGAAAACTAATTCCTCTGGCATGAGGGCTGCTGAGCCCTTTTCAGGGTGGCTCATCCCCCTTTGATGTCCACTTGAGCCACCCAACTCTCACCTGTGACTCAAAGAAGCTGTAGCCTATGCAGTGGCCACACCCTAGTAAAAAGTTTCAGCAGATAGGCTAAATCAAGTTGAGGGTAACTGAAAGGGTCTAAAAGCCTTCTGTGATTTAAGGGGGTGTCTACCCCAAGCATGTGAAAATTTCCCCTGGTGGAATGGGTGGATAAGAACAATTTATTCCAATATCCACGAAGGCAGCTGAAGTAGCAGTGTAGAACACTTAGAGCCTGGTTAGACATTGAAGACACCAAGGTTCTGCATCCTGGGCCAGTCATCTTGACGTTTGTCTTGCCACTGGACTTGATGACTCTGAAAGTGTGAGGCTGATGACTTTGAGTAACTCTTCCTCACTTAAATCCAATTTATGTGTAAATCAAGAGATGTCACCCATACCATTTTACTATTTTAATTTATCTTCCTGTCTTCTTTACAGAAAAAACAGAACTGCAGTAGCTCAAAGGAAACATGTGATGTACAATTTTAGAGACATCTCTACTCCAAGTGTTCATATGGACTATTTGTGCCTGACCTGTGGCAGAGCCTTCTGAGCTTGGATTGGCTTGATCCGCCACAGTCAGACATACCTTGACTCCAACATAGTGATGTCATTTTGTTCCTCTTTAAGAACAAAGGACAACTAACCAATCAACCAATCATTGTCCAAATGCTCAAAAATTAATACAAATAGAAAGAAAAGTACCTCTACCCTCAAGGCACCTATTCTAATGAGGAAAGATAACATGTTTAAAAAAATCTGAAAGGGGGAAGAGGATTGAAGCTACCCAGTGAAGGGGTATGGTAAATAAAGTCCAATGTTTGGCCTACAAAGGAATAAAGACATATTTGACTTGGAAAAGAATGAAGATAGATTTGATGTCTTTAAAATGGAGGTTCTAGGAGAAACCAGCCAATCAGAGGGAGAAGTTACAGTAGTACAGAGCATTTCCAATGTGTGAAATCCAAGGGTGGCAAGGTTGAAAAGGCTTTTCTGACATAGTAGAGAAAGTTTGAAGAATCAGGAGTGCAACCTTAAGAGGAACAAATATTTTTCTTAAATATGGACTTGGGAAACATGCATCTTTCTATAGTCTGCCCCACCTACAGGTCCAGCATGCTATTTTAGTAATTTACTTCCTCTCAAAGTAATAACTGAGCTAGAGTTTTGTTTTTTTAATTAGATTAGATAAAAACATAGCAAAGTTTTTAAATGATGGATTCATGTCATGATCTACATACAATATCCTATTCCTTTTCCATGACAATTCCTTCTTTGCACTTGAGTACAGTCCCTCTTTATTCAGCTTTCCAGCCTTTTAGAGTAAGACAGAGAGAGAGAGAGAAAGAGAGACAGAGACAGAGACAGAAAGAGATAGAGAGAGAAAAACTAACCTAGAAGTTCAGCATCTTTTTACAGGTATCTGGTCTGCCAAAAAAGCAAGAGTGGGGCACAGATTATTAACTTACAATAGATTGAGCTGCTATATAAATTTAATATGTAAAGTTTTTCATGAGTGAATAATATGAACCCCTGATAGTTTTCAACCAGTTAGGATGCAGAGAGAGACAGAGAGAGAGACAGAGACAAAGAGAGAGAGAAAGAGAGAGAGAGAGAGAGAGAGAGAGAGAGAGAGAGAGAGAGAGAGAAAGAGAGAGAGGCACAGGTAAGGTAAGTCATTTCTAAATAACTTGTATTGACATTAGTATTATTTCCCCTGGTTTGGTCTCTGCCAAGGAGATCAGAAGTAAGTCATTAGCCAAGTACACCTGGATTGGGTGAGGCAGCTCCGGGAGGATGTTTGTACTACCTACTGGTTCCTGTAATGTTTTTGTGAATGGATAGAGAGCTACAGTTTCCAGGGTTGCCAATCAAGAATATTATACAAATAGTCCGATTTACTACTATTTTGGTTTCCCCTTGATACATGAAACCCTCCATATTTGCACATTCTGTTTGACAGAGGCTGACTCCACTCCTGGCAACAACTCTCTCCTGTCTGACAAGTTACTTTAATCCAGTTGGTGCCAATGGGAAAACTTTAAATACCAAATTTCATCATCTTTTCACCAACTTGCATGGGCTAGGGTTACACTTTAAGCCTCAGACTCTATCAGTTCACTAGATATATTTTGGGAAAACTTTCAATTTTTTTTTTTCTCATTAAGCCTCCACTTTTATAAGACACATTCAATTACATGGACAACTGCAAGATTTCATATGCATCAGTATCTTCACATACCCATGCAGAAATAAGAAAACCAAATTTCCAACAAAAGATCATAACACCTTTTATGTATGTACCACTTTTATGTTTTCAAAATATGCATATTTTAATACATTTTCACCATTACTGCCATTGCTGCCACTATTACTCTTGGTTTTGTCAGTGCTTCATCATGGTATAAAACTGACCCTGAGTTCCTAAAGACTAAATTATTCATGTTCAAGTACCTGCTAAAATATGACTGGTTCTATCAGGATAGTATTCACATTACCCAAGAACTAGCCTATCCATATGGGAAGTTGCTTATCACCAAATGTTGGTTCCCAGGAGATGAACAATTAATATTAGAAAAGTAATTAATACTAGAAACTTATATTATCTTCCTGGGGTCATATATGAATCAATGAACGCGTAGATGAACGAATGTGCATGAATGGAAAAGCATTAAGTATCTACTATGTACCTAGGAAGTGCACTAGGTCCTGGGGATGCAAATACAAAAGTGAGACAGTCTTTGCCCTCAAGAAGCTTACATTCTAATGGTGGATACAACAACTATAGAAGATGAGTGGCTAAGGAAGAGAATTTTGGCCTAGTGAATTATCAAAATGGTGGATAGAACTATAGAGCATTTGAGTGTTATGCAGTTCTCAGAAGCAATTTATGTTTGGGAAGGGAGCAGGGAAAGGTAATAAGTATTTATATGGTGCCTACTATGTGCCAAGCATTGTGCTAAGTGCTTTTTAATAAATAATATCTCAGTTGATCCTTACAACAACAATACAAAATAAGTGCTATTACTATCCCCATTTTACAGTTAAGGAAACTGAGGCAAACAGAGGTTTAGTGACTTGCCCAGGGTTACACATCTAGCAAAGTGTCTAGGCTAGATTTAACTCAGGTCTTCCTGACTCCAGACTTAGCATTCTATCCACTGTGATACTAGTTGTGCCACAAATTATAGTTCTGATTAGATAATTATTCCTAGCAGACATTAAGGCAGTATATACGTACAGCAGTGAGGGTGATAGAATTATGCAGAGTAGTTCAGCATTAAGTATTATTTGGGACTAGCTAGATGTAGTGTGTTAGGTGAGTTTCTACGCACTCACCAATTGAAGCAGCTCAGGCTTAGGGTGGAATTCCAAAGATAAGTGGAGAAAATTAGCCCAACAGTGCTTTTCTGAATGGAGAGAGAGGGATAACAGCTGGAATGAAGAGAAGTTCTCAGCGATAGTTGATGTGGAACATAGGCCAGGATTAGCTAGATATAATGGGTGTGTATCTAAGAAGTGACTTATCTTCTAAGAGTTAGAAAACCTATTGACTTCTAGCCACTTACAGTGATTCACACGTGCACAAATGATACTGACAGAAGGCAACAGTAACTAGAAGACATTACTAAATAGTATAAAGACTTGGGGAAGAAATTATAGATCTTAAAGGTACAGGTCATCTTTGTCTTCTACTAAAGGTGAATGCTTCAGAAGAGAAAGGCAGGTGTGGGAAGTGAATAGCTAATGAACATCATAACTCAGTCACAACTTAAAAATATAAGAATATTGTCCACTTATCCAAGGATAAAAAGGAATTTAAGTTGAAAAGGAAAAGTGAGGGAGAAAATTGCCCACATACATCTACCAACCTAAATTATACAGAGTAGCTACAATGTAGAAGAATGCCAGTTGAAATATCTCATAATTCATGGAAGGCAAAATCCAAGAAAGGAGCCAGAAATAAAATCAAAGGCTTCAGATACCTATACAAAAGGTATGCAAAGTTTGAATAAAAAGGAAAGCAAACTGGAAATATCAATGTAGATCGGCAAATTTGACCTGAGAAGGAATCCATGACTGGATGAACACTCTGCAAGAATATATTGTGTTCAAGAGCGACAGGTTAGGTTAAAGGATTGGGAATAGGGGTTGGGATACACACATATGCATATACATACATATATACACACATACATATATGTATAAATATATGTATATATGTGCATGTATATGTATATATTCTCATCAACGAAATCCAAGAATCAAATTGGGGACATTGTGGAGAGTATTTGAGTAAATATTAATGGATACAGAAAAAAAATTAATGCTATCATCAAAATATACTACAAACCACCTGGACAGAAGGGGAAAATAAATGAATTTGGGGAAAGGATCATAAGCTCGGTATGGAGCTATCTTGTGGAAGTGAAGGACAACTTTAATTATTTAGGTATCTGTTAGAGTTCTTACTCTGTCAAAATGAGATGAGTTAGCCATTTCTTGACTTTATTTCACCTTTCACCTTTCAAAATATGGAGGGTCAAAGAGAACTGCTGTATTTATTCTCACCAACAAATAGGATCCAGGGGAACTTTCATGGAAATCACCCACTGAATCTTAAAAATTTGTGAGAAAATAGAGGAAAGCTTAGAATAGTCTAAAATTCATCCAAAATTTGAGTTGAAAAGATTTCAAAGAGTCCAGGGAATGAGTAGATAGGATCCAAAGAACTAAAATCCTAAAGGTTTCAGGAAAAATAGGAAGCTCCAAGAAGTGGAATTCTAGAGGGAGAGAAAAAGGTTGAATTATGTAAAGATACTAGTATGGATACATAGGACACTATAGATTTTTTTTAAATACATGAAGAAAATGAATGTAATGATGAGTAACAGAGGCAGAATATGAAAGTATGTCATTGTAGTATTAAAAAAATTCTAGAGTGTTAAAGATTAGGAGGAACTGAGGTTGAGGACAAAACAAAGCTATTTTGTTGTTGCTGTTACTATTATTTCAAGGCAAAAGGAAGATCAAAGAAAAAATATGACCCCTGCTGAGGGTCGATCGTATTCTAGTAGATAGAGTTCTAGAATTAAGAAGACCTGAGTTCAAATTCTTCCTCTGATACTTAGTAGCTGTGTGATCTTTGGCAAGTCATATAACCTCTTTGGGTATCAGTTTCCTCATCAGTAAAATGAAGGAGGTGAACTCAATAACCTTAAAGGTTCCTTTTAACTCTATTATGATCCTATGAACTATTTTAGATAAATCTGAGATGTTTTAGGCTGTGCCTAAAAAAGTAGTCATTGATTTGTCAATTTGAAAGGATGGTTCTAATATCTTAGGGATGTGTGCTTAGTC
Source organism: Vombatus ursinus (assembly GCF_900497805.2). Taxonomy (NCBI): domain Eukaryota; kingdom Metazoa; phylum Chordata; class Mammalia; order Diprotodontia; family Vombatidae; genus Vombatus; species Vombatus ursinus. The sequence goes on from NW_020954576.1 coordinate 33,021,312, forward strand.
CTTAATAAGATTGTGTGTGTGTGTGTGTGTGTGTGTGTGTGTATCTGTAATTCACTGGGATAAAGCTTAAATCAGCATATTTATGCTATTTGTAGATGTTGAAAGCTAGAAGGGATGGTTAAAATGTTGGATGACAAAATGAGAATCTAAAGTGAACTTGGCAGGCTAGAATGTTGGGTCAAACCCAATAAGGAGAAATTTACTAGGGATAAGCATAAAGTCTTACATTTGAGTTAAAAAAAATAAACATCCCAAGGGGAATTACGAGGGAGATGTTGCTAGGTGACAATTCATCTGAAAAATACCTGGGAGTTTCAGTGGACTGATATTATAGTACTCCAATGGACCTGTGGTCTCATTGGTATAGATACTCCCTCCAACAGTATAGATGGCAATTCTTCCATACTTGCCCATCCTATGCAATTCTTCTCTGTGTCTCCCTGTAAAAATTCACAAAGGTTCCTCTTAATATGCTTGTCATTCCTCTCACTTTCTAGTCATCATGCAAAAATTATAAAGCACACAGGCTGCCCATTGGTTAGCCCTCACACTTGTGTCTTTTTTTTTTCCAGTAACACATTTCCCTAGTGACATTCTTTATGCTACTTCTGTGTAATTCCTTATTTGTAATGTGCTGTAGACTGATCATACCCACTATTCACTACCTTTGAGCAATCCTTAATTTCAATTCTTTGTAGACTGTAGTATTCCAAGACATATAGTCATACAACATAGCAGAAGAGTATCGATATTAAAACAATGAGCCTTTGCTTCAGAGAGAAGGTTAGCTTTAAAGAATGAGCAATTTCCTCAAAACAGAGGTGTCTCTCCTTTTCTTGTTAAATTTTGAGCTTATCTTACTTTCCATCTGTAAAGTCTATATAAGATATTTATACTAAGGAACCAACTATATGGGCTTTCCATCTTTTGTCATTTTTGTCAGTTTGTTGAGTCTGGTGAAACTTATGGGATGTTATGATTTGCATCTATCCCATTAGTAGTGGTCTAAATCCCACCTCCGATGTGACCTTGGAGTCTCCTTGACCTCAGTTTCTTCATCAGTATGAAGGAGTTGGACTAGATGACCACTGACCTTTAAATCTATGATCTTAGTGATTTGAAGAAATCTTTCATATGATAGTCATTAGTTTATAGTTTTTCTTTTATGGACTGTGTATATACTCTGATCACTTATCCATTTTAGGAAAGGCTTTTGGTCTTACCCATTTGTGCTGATTTCTTAGGCATTTTAGAAATCAAATCCTTATCAGAGATACTTGAAGAGAAGTTGTTGTTTTTACTGTTGTTGTTTGCCAGTTGATGGTTTCCTTTCTTATCCTTGCTGTATTATAGACTCCCTTTTAACGTTTTTTTTTAATACATACATGTAGGGCCATGGTTAATGCCCATTTTTCAAATGGGCAAACTCAAGTATTTAAGAGGAACAGCAATGTGCTCAAAAGATTTATGAATGACAGAAGTTGCATTTTACTATCTGTAATCTAGGCAGTATATAGAGCCATGGACAGAGTCCTAGGCCTGCAGTCAGGAAGAACTAAGTTCAAGCCTAGACTCAGAACTTACTATTTGTGTAAACCTGATCAAATCACTTAACCTCTGTCTGCCTTAGTTTCTTTAATTGTAAAGTGGAGGTAATAATAATACCATAACCAGGGTGTTGTAAGGATCAATTAAGATAATATTTATAAAGTGTGGACACATAATAAGTGCTTAATACTTGTTTCGCCTTCTTAAATTTAAAATCATTATTCCTCTTACCCTTGTTCTCCACTTAAAATAATCCCATTTCTTAGAGCCATTATGTAAAGTATCTATTGACCAAATAATCTTAGAGAGTTCTTCTCAAGGGCAGAAATCTCATTTCCAAATCTATGTAAAGGTTTAGAATTGTACAGGACTTTCAAAAGGGTGAAAAATGGTGTCTTGGGGTTGATTATCTGCTCTGAGAGGTAGGGAAAAAAAGAGCTCTCTCAGTCTAGGAGGGATAAGATTTGGGAGGGCTTTCTTAATAGTTGTAATCACTGGATATAGGTTTGCCTGGGTCAAAAAAAGAATGAATAATTATCTTAATTATTTAGAAGTTTATGAGAACTTGTAGTCAATCTGGGGATGATTTTAATGGCAACTTGGCTATTTGATTCCCAATTATTATTTGTAAATAACTTGAGACCACTAATTTTTGGGAAGCTTTTGCATTGTTTCAGTTAAGAGAGGTGAGGGAATCTAATAATTAAGAGTCTTATACCTAGAACTAGTTCTTCTGACACTTACTAGCTAAATGACCATGAGCACCTGACTTCAACCCTCTGAGCCTCAGTTTCTTTATCTGTAAAATGGGGATAATTTTACTGCACAGGGTTATGATGAAGCTTTAATGAGATAATGCATGTAAAATGCCTTTAAAAATTGCAAGGGTTACATAAATGTCAGTTGCCATTTTTATTAAAGGTCATAGTGCAGACTTTTGGTAAGGGATCTGCATTGACCAACAATCACTTCACTTATTAGCAAAAAATATTCACTGAGAATGGGAGTTGTCGCTAGTTTTACTCAGTTCTGGTTAAATGTAATTTACTGTTTATTTGAGATCTTAGATTCCTTGCTTGCCATCAGCATGCCATCAGTACTTTTGGGATGATTCGTTCAAATTTTTTTTTACAAGCAGGAAATTAGAATTGAGGTAATTGTTTAAATCAAACAGAATATTTCTTATTATGCTTTAATATCAACAAAAATAATAAGGCATAGCACATATAATGTGGTCTTTCTGGACTGTCCTCACGCCAAGCAGGTAAGACAAATCCCTCAACAGTAAAATTATGGAATTTCTCTCTACATGGAGTGTTAAGTTACATCAGCAAAGACTTTGAGCACCTACTGCCTTCACTGGAAGTGGTGGGTGAGACAGACATAGGAGAATTATGCATCACTAAACTGGGTAATAAGGAACATTTATAAAAACCTCTGTCTGCTCTTCAGGGTTAGTTTCACAAACAAACAAACAAATGGAGATGCTTACCAAGCTTTTGTGAGATGTGCATGTTATAAAAACTCAGCATGTTGGCAAAGTTGAAATTTAAGTTGAAAATACAAGCATAAGGGGTTTCATTTGTTTTGTTGCAATGTACTTCCTTGCAGACGATTTAATCACCAGCCATAGAAGAATCTGTAGCACGTATGAGCTGGTGAATTTGAGTAAATTGTCTCTGTTCTGAGTTCTGCTTTTTACAAGCAAACCCTCTTATTTTCATTCGTGTCTTAGAATTTCACTCTCAAATCACTGTTCATTATATCACTTTTCTGTTTAAAATACTGATAAATGAAGCCAGGGGGCTTTGGGAAATGCTTAGCTAAATGCTATGCATTTAGTCTTTTAATTGACTTTGCATGCATCAACTTTGCCTTCCAATAAGCAGCCACAGTTCCAGGGATTGTCAAAAGATGCCTGTCTTGAAAGCAGATCTAATCCAGTTGGTGCCATTGAAAAACCTTAAATGGCAGCTTTCATCTTATTTGTACAAACTCACTGTGGATTGGGTTACATTTTAATCCCAGTTGCTGTATCAGTCACTAGAGGTTTTTGGCTGTCTCAATTTTCCTTCTTCTTTTATGCAAATCATTTAACTTCAACAGAATCCTGTAATGGAAGCAGTATCTAGGTAGGAAGGGCAGACTATAGGCCCCAACCTGCTTACCAGCTGCTCTAGAAAAAATAACTTTAATATTTTTCTAATGGTACCACTTTATAGTTGAGCTTCTGCCTGTGTCTGAGGCCCAATTTAACCCTGTTTGTTTTCATGTTTTCTTGTGCCCTCAAGCCACTGAAAAGCCTTAAAATTCAGGAAAGGAAATCACTATTATTTTCTCAATCACTACTAAAAAATTGTAAAATAAAAATTCTCTTGCTTTATTTATTTTGGGTGATGGTGATATAAAGCAGCCAAGTTTCTAACTACAGCTCTGGGTAGATGAAAATCCAACATCAGTCCAGGCCCAAGCCAAAATTCCTGGGAAAAACTATATTGTTGGTCTATGTCTAGGGATTGCCATGATCCAAGAAGACCATTACCATCTTGGTGATACTCCAGCCCAAACAATTTATTGATATAAATAATTCAGCTCTGTCCCAACTCCTGTGAATCCAGTTCAGTTGCCCATGAGGAATTGTCTTGATAAGTAAAAATCATACCTAAATATCTTGAGATTCTTTCCCCCATTTCTCAAGTTACCTATTTTAGAATCTCAGCTGGAAGTTATCTTAGCAGTCAACCTTCATTCTCCCCTTGTGGTACAATGGAAAGAGCACTGGATTGGGAATCCAAGGACCTGGGTTTGAAATTCAGCTTTGCTGTCTACTACTTATGTGGCTTCAGACAAGTCACTTTACCTCTTGGGCCTCAGTTTATGAAGTGGACCAGATGCTTGCTAAATTCCCTGATAGCTCTCAAGCTAAGATCTTATGTGCCTGGGATAATATACAAAACAATGAAGATGATCTAGATCTATCGTTCCCAAACTTTGAATTTTTAAGGTTAAAAAATTTCACACCACCATGTGATAGTAATGATACTATTAAAGCCACTGTGAAGTAACAAATAATTTTAAATGGATTCATTTTCACATTCAGTGTCAGAATTGGGATTTGAACCCAGGACCTCTGACTCCTGAGCTTGTGTTCTATCCACTACGCCTTCACTTTATCTTCATATGTTATGATTTTGAAATCCTTCACCCTCCTGTTTTTCCTCCTCCTAACCATTTTAGCTAATCAATATTCAAAAAATACTTCAGTGGATCCATGATCTCATTAATGTAGGTACCTATCATAATCCATCATTACCATCTTGTTCTCCATGATTTCTATCTGTGTTCTCCCATAGATCCTACACAAAAAATAAATCTGATATTATGGAAGCCTTCCTCTAGATTTTTGTATATTTCATGGGAACTAGTTGAATACTTTGTCCATTTGTTATCCCTTCTTGCCATATGACTTGCCCACCTTATTTTCCAGTCATGCATTTCTTTAATAATACTTCTCATGTCACTTCTCGAGCAAAAGTCATCATTATAAATGTGCTACAGTTGACTATATTCATCAAATAGCTCTTCATTGCTCTTTGGGTTATCCACAACTTCAATTTCTCAGAGATTGTGACCTTCCAAGATTCATAATCTTACAACATCACTGAGAGAACATTTGTGTCCTTATCAATGTCCTTCCTAAATTGTGCCCAGTACTGAACATAGTACTCCAGATGTAGTCTGACAAGGGTAGAATATAATGGAACTATAAATCACCTCCCTTGCCCTAGATACTATGCTACTCTTAATATATCCTAAGTTTGCATTAGATTTTGTTGACTGCAACATCATAATGCTAACATATATTAATCTTGAATTTATTCTACTAAAACCCCCAAATGCCTCACAGATAAACTATTTATTTACTTTTGTCTCATCTTTTACTTACAAAATTGATTTAAAAATACTTTTATACCTATTACATTTCCTTTATTGTATTTGTCCCAACATTCTAACCTGTTGAAAATTTTTTAGATCCTAACTCTGTCATTTAGACTTTTTGCTATTTTTCTCAGCCTTGTGATATCTATAAATTTGATAAACCTGATATCTACAATAGTTCTCAAGTCATTTGCAAAGATATTAAGTAGTTTAAGAACAAGCAGACTTTTCTAAGGCACTCCATTTGGAATGAGGGAGACATCATCCCAAAAAGACACTAAGCCACTAATAATGACTTTCCTGGTTCAACTAATTCTGAATCATTCTATTTGTCCTGTGCCCTAGCCCCATGTCAATTTCTTTTGTCCAAAAGAATAAAATGAGAGATTTTCTGTCAAATGCTTTGAAAAAATCTTGATAAATTACAATAACAGAATTCCCATCAGTTATCAGTCTAGTTAACATTGTGAAAAAATGAAGTTAATTTAATCTGGCATAACTTGTTCTATGTGATCACCACTTCCTTTTATAGATGATCACCAATATCTCTTGAATGAGGCATTCTAGAATGTTGTTAGGCATAGAAATTGAGCTTACTGACCAGTAAGATTCAGACTCCACATTTTCCCTGTTTTTGAAAATTGTTATTTTTGTTCTACTCTGGTTTTATGGCATATTTCCTGTTCATAATCTTTCAAAGACCATAACGGTACCTTAGCAATCACATTAGACAGATCTTTCAGTACCCTGGAATCAAGTTTGTCTGGTGCTAATGACTTGAGTTAATCAAGAACAATTAAGTCTTCTTAGACTGCTAGCTACTAAATTCCTATTAGCCATTTTTATTCTGTCATTTACAATCCAAGGGTCATTCTCTTTGGCAAAGAAAACATAAAAAATGACAAGCTGAGTAGATTTTCTTGCTTTCCACCATCCCATATTTTTATCCCATCCATCAGAAACATCAACCCTATCTCTTCTTTGATAATCTTTCTTATTCCATTATAGATTGCTGATCAATGATTTTCCTGTGCATTACATTGGCCTTTATACAAAAATCTCCCATTTCCTCAAACTTTTTTTGAACATTGTTGTTATTTCTTTTTTTGTTTTCTGAATTTCATTCTTGAAATCTTCTTATACCTCTTGAGCTGTCTCCTCTAGAATTTTAGTTCATCAGATACTATCTATCCTTTCTCTAGGCAGTTAGATAGATGGCACAGTGCATAGAATGCCTAGCCTGGAGTTAGTAATATATCTTCCTGAGTTCAAATCTGGCCTCAGATACTTACTAATTGTGTGACCTTGGGTAAGTAACTTAACTTTGTTTGTCTCAGTTTCCTCATCTATAAAATGAGCTGGAGAAGGCAATGACAAACCACTCCAGTATCTCTGCCAAGAAAAGCACAAATGAGGTCCAGAAGAGTTGGACATGACTGAAATGACTGCACAACAAAATCCTTTTTCCTAACCCTTTGAAATCTGGTCTCCCAAATAGTAGGGTGAACATTAGATGATGCCAAACTTTGGCATCTAAAGCTCTCTTTATTGTTCACAAATTCTTGATGGTGTTATCCTTTTTCCTCAAAAGTTCCCATCATTTCCATACTGGCTACAAGTTCTTCCCCATTGGTGAAAATCAGATGGAGTATTCAAATTTCTTTGTTGTTTCCTTTACCTTTTGAAAGATAAACCCTAAAAGCACAAGTAATTTTTCATCACTGCCCTTAAATGCATTCATAAAAATCAGGAGATTAAGCTTTATCTTTTTAATTAGCATTTTAGTCATTGAGACAAGTCAAAAAATGATTAGTTATTCTGATTTGGGCAGGTTTAGAATTCTATCAGATGACTCGACAAGTAAATTCCCCCTTTACTGTTACATCCTATTTCAGTGTCAGGTTTGTGATCTGTTTTCTCAGCTCCTCTTTATATTCAGTTGCTCTAAGGTATATATCAATGACAACATTATTTTTATGTCTGCATCCAGTAACCACTCATATGCTCTCCATTATGCTTCCTCTCTCTTTTCCTTTATCCTCACATGAGTAAATCTTAATGTATAATAATCTATCCCTCTTTAGTTCATCTATTTTATTTGAATATTACAGAAACATTTATTAGCAAACTTTTTTTCACTCAGATATCTTCTTTTTATACTCCTTCCAACTTCTTTCACTATAGAAGACAATGTATCTTGAATCATTCACTTTAGTACCAGGGGAATTTTTATACCTCCCCAACACACTGGGTCAGGAAGAGGAATAGGCATACAAATTGCTCTTCAGTGTGCTTCTAGTCCTTTCCTCTATCACCATTACTCAACATCCTCTCCTTTGTTGACTCCACCTGTATATAGCATCCTACACTGTAGTCATTTCACCCCAAACATACGGTGAGATGAATAGAGAGGGAGGGAGAATATTAATCTGCCTACTTTTCTAAGTACTTCAGCTAAGTCATTCACAGTTGATCATCTTTACAATACTATTGTAACTGCTTACAGTGTTCTCCTGGTTCTGCTCACTTCACTTGCATCAACTCATATGTCTTCCCAGGTTTTTCTGAAGTCATCCTGCTCGTCGTTTCTTATAACATAATACTATTCCATCATAATCATATACCACAACCATCATGGCTGTTCAGCCATTCCCCAGACATCCCCTCAATTTCCAATTCTTTACCATCACAAAAAGAGCTGCTATAACTTTTTTTTTTTTTTTACAAATAGGTAATTTCCCCTTTTCTTTGATCTCTTTGGGGTATAGACATAGTAGTTGTATTGCTGGGTCAAAGGGTACGCACAGTTTTATATGGGAAGGTAGGGTGGAATGTGTAAAAAATAGCATCCTGTCCTGTGTACAGCACTAGCACAAACATCCTCTGTAATCTCCTTCTGACCAGTTGCCTGATTCCCTTACCTTGTCTCGCTTGAGAACTCCCAAAGATATTGCTGCTTCTATCACCACCAGCAAGTTCCACCTCTGGTGTTGCATTCAAGTGGCCTTTGTGCTAATCTTCACCCACATCACAGACCTCTGCTTAAAAACTCCTAGGTTGTCTTGGGCTGGAAGAATGTCTCACCCTGACCTTTGTTCACTCTGCTCCTCCAGAATTCAATCTGAGGCATTATTTTAAAGTTTGGAGGGGAATTTTGGGAGAGCTTGGCCATAGTGCTTCCTTGACTCTGCTATCTTGGCTCTGCCAGGACTTTCTAATTCTTTTTTTTGTGAGGCAATTGGTGGGGTTAAGTGACTTGCCCAGAGTCACACAGTTAGTGAGTGTTATGTGTCAGAGGCCAGATTTGACCTCAGGTCCTCCTGAGCTCCAAGGCTGGAGCTCTAACCACTGTACAACCTAGCTGTCCCGGACTTTCTAATTCTTTGGACTTCAGAATTCTCCAGACACTTCTGAGAGATAAGAAGTGGCACAGATTCATAGAACTTGGCTAAGAGCCCTCTTGCATGTTTCTTAGCTTGAGTGGACCTTGATACTCTTGAACTGTGATGTGACTCTGTTTCCACTATTTTTACTTGTTTATTATTGTTGCTGGTGCTTGTACCATCAGGAAGACCCTGCATTTGGTCATTCTCAACAGTAGTAGTTCAGGCTTTGCCCTTTGTTATTGCAGAATATGTTTAAATACTGAACCCCAAGGAAAGTTTTGTAAGGACTCTCCTCTTCTTCCCTACCTCTGGTCTGTTATTCCCAGAAAGTCTTACACCATGCATTTCTGGAAACATTTCTGCTTTTCTGAGACAGGATATAAGGTGTTGGACTTGGGATCAAGAAGAAGGGGACAGGTTTCTAAGTGAAACCTCTGAAGCCGGAGGATGTAGGTTCAAATCCTGACTTTAATACTAATTACTTCTATAATCTTAGACAAGTTTCTCAATATCTCCAGGCTTCATTTTCAATGAGGTGCTGAGCTAGATAACTTATTGGGTCCCTTTCATTGGTAGATCGATGGGTTTGAATCCTACCTTAGACATATACTATTTATATGACCTTGAGTAAGTCATTCTATTACCTTCAGGCTCCTCTTCTATAAAATGGGGGAAATAATTAATTGCACCTTCCAATGGGATCTGTGTAGCTAGGTGGTGCAGTGGACGGAAGGATTGCTTGGACTCAGAAAAATTCTGCTTCATGAGTTCAAATCTGGCCTCAGACATTTACTAGTTATGTGACCCTGGGCAAGTTATGTGACCCCATTTGCCTCAGTTTCCTCATCTATAAAATGAGCTGGAGAAGGAAATGGCAAACCACTCCTGTGTCTTTGCCAAGAAAACCCCAAATGCAGTCATGAAGAGTCAGAAACGACTGAAAAAAGGACTCAACAACATCTCACAGGATCATTGTGAAAGCTGAATGAAATAATGTATTTTACAGACTATCAAGTCAATCAATGAGTATTTATTAGATATCTGCTAAGTGTCAGGTACCAGAGACACAAATACCAATAAATGACACAATCCTTACTTGTAAGGGCTTACATTTTAATGGTGTAGACAGTAAGTATGCACATAAATAAATACAAAACACATAAAGAGAATAAATACAAAGTAATTTAAATACAAGGTAGTTTGACAGGGAGAGAAAGCTATTTTTATTTTATGAATCCCCAATTTTTTTCGGGGGGCAGGGAGTTCTTCGGTAATAATTATTCATGAGAATATGTAAACATGGAGAGAAGAGGACAGGAGATGAATGAGAATAATAAACAGACAGTGTAACAAACAGATAGCTTTGGTTTCTTTTAACTTCTTCAGCGTTTATTTCCTATTTTGACGGTTTCCTTTTTTATTTTCTAAACCGTAATTACAGTCCATTTATTTTGGGAGAAAAAGCCTGCTTAGAGTGCTTTGCGTCTTGATGGAATCTGCAAGGTTCTCTGGATAGATTCCTGCTCGGCCATTCTCTAGCAGTTGCCCTCTTTGAGGCAGAATTTCCATCTGCAGAGGGGAACTGTAGTCTCTCAGCCTCACTTCTTATCAGGGTCCAAGTACAAATAGGAAAAAAAAATCAAGATGCCACCCTCTTGAATCCAGCTAACAGCTGAATTATAAACCAGGGTGAGGAGAGCAGCAGACTGGCGATTAAGATGTCTTTTTCTCCCAATGGCTTTTACTGTTGGGAACAATGCCAATGTGAATATCCGCAGGATCATGGGGAGAGAGAAACTAGAAGAAAATGGACTGCAGGTTGCTTGAACCCACCTAGCCACACTAATTGCAACTCCTCCTAATCTTAGGTTAAGAGTGGGAGTTACAAGAGGGAGGCTATTTGTACAACTCCCGAGAAGACCTCCCACCCCTAAATCCTTTAGCTGCATTAGGTCTGGAAGTTTTACAGGGATTTTTTTGTAAGTGTCCACATTGAAATCAGAACTCTTATCGCTCTGGTTTGGCTCCATGCCTCACTTTAGGTTCCCCAGCTAATCTCCTTGCTAAGCTTCTCTCTTTCACAGAGAGCTTTTTAATCTAAGGGCTCAAGCCTTCCCACTTGCTTGAACAAGGGAAGAGCAGGCAAAATGAACAGGAAGTTAACCCTCTGCATGCCACTGCCCAGAGTGAAGATGCCATCTTTTTAAGAACAGAGTCTCCGAATTCTGAAGCATATTTTATTTTAGAGGGTCCCTAAAAATGAGGCTTCTGGGGGAAAAACACATCTTAATACTTCAGGGATGCACGTAGGGCCAGGCTAGGGAAGTAACTCCAGTTTCTTCAAGAAATTTTTATATGGAATGATGTTGGGGACTTTTTCCATCTCAGTTACTTTCCTCCAGATTCTCTCTAGTTTATCAAATGTCTTTCCTAATAAGTCATAGCCAGAACTGAACATAATACTCTATATGTAGACTGACAGACTATATGTAGTCTGACCAGAATCAAGTATAGCGGGACTCTCATCAGAGAGCTACTTTCCTACTTGAAACAATTCTGCTTGTCTGGGATTGGGAAAATCACAGCATTACTGAATCTCAAAGCCCACCCAGGTCAATTTGGACATGAACAGGAATCCTCTACACAGTATAGGTGTCAATTTCAAATAGAAACCTGTAGGGTTGCATATTGACTTGGAAAACCACAAACTAACATTATCTATGTTTTATTGCATTTCTTATTTATTTTGTTAAACATTTTCCAATTCGATTTTGATCTGGTTCCGCAGTACTTGGGAATTTTACAACTGTGGCCAGTAAGCTATCGTTTGACACCTCTGTTTTACAGCACAACCAATAAGTGGTCATCTTAAGCTATTTATTCCCAAGCATCCCATTCTATTTTGGGTTAACTGTATTTGTTAGAGAATTTTTCTTTATGTCAAGCTTAAATTTGTCTCTTTCCAGTTTATTCTTATTGCTCCAAGTTCTGTCTTATGATCCCAAATTAAAAAAAAAAATCCAGTCCCTCTTCTGCATGAAGGTCTTGAACTTGTTGATGAGAGCTATTAGTTCCATTCAACTAATTCTCTTTTCTGGGATAAATATAGCAAGTTCCTTCAATCATATGTTCTCATATGGAACAAACAATCTTAAGAATTTTTCATTCTGCTTGAGTTTTTTGGGGGGGGGAGGAAGTGCACTCCTGCTTATCAATGTTTTTTTTTTTGTTTTTTTTTTCCTAAACTAAACCTACTACTACAGAAGTGATCAGACCAGAGCACAGTATAATGGCACTATCACTTCCTTAGTCCTGAATCTTGTGCTTTTCTTAGCAAAGACCAAGATAGTGCCCTCTATTCTTTAGGTATTTAGAGTTTTCCACAGAAGAAGCAAACCAGTCAATAACATTAAAAAGCAAATTTTAAAAGCTTTTATTACAGGTGCATTTTATCTCACACAAGGAAATGAGCTTCCTGAGACACCTAGAGAAGCATGAAGAGGAGACTTAGGAAAAGAGGATAAAAGGGTAGATCAAAGATCATATTAACCAATCCAACATGGTGGCACAAACTGGAAATTCCTGCTACTGTAGAAGGTAGGGGGAGGGTGAAGGTAACAAGCATTTATTAAGCATGTTCCATGTGACAGCCACTGTGCTACACATTTTTTAAATATCTCATCTGATCTTCACAACAACCCTGGGAGGTAGGTGATATTATTATCCCTTTTTACAGTTGGGGAAAATGAGGCAGACAGACAGAAGTTAAGTGATTTGCCTAGGTTTTCACATCTAGTATTTGAACTCAGGTCTTCCTGACTCTAGGCTCACTGTTCCACCCATTGAGGCTTAGAGTGTTGATCGATTGAGCTCAAGAATTCTGAGCTGCAGTAAGGCTAATGCTAATCAGTCTAGCACTAATATTGCCAATCTCCAGAATTACCTAAGCAGGGGTGAGCCAGACTAGGTTGAAAAGAGAGCAGGTCAAAATGTCTTGCCAATCAGAAATGAGATTAGAATTACGAGTTGCTACTCTGTTTCCAGCCTGGACAAGACAGAGAGACCCATTATCAAAAGCAATAGCAAAAACAAACAAACAAACAAACAAACAAACCAACCTCAGTCAACCAAAAACATGATCAGACTAAGTTCTGACTAGAAACCCAGAGGGAGCAGAATACATAGTCTTGGCCTTGGGTGCAGTATTTGGATCTGTTGGGAGGACACAGAAGATCAATAATCCATGCAAAAGGCCTGGTTATGACAGGCTCTTGTCATGTCTCTCCAGTCTGGCATAGGTATATATGAGTCAGTCCCTCACAGAGCAGATTCCTTAAGCAACGGGGGAGAGGTCAAAGTGTTTTGTTTTGTTTTTTAGAAACAGGGGGAGGCTAACTAGAATCCATCAGATTACTTCCCAATCTCTGGTGTCACAGGCACATGACATAAGGAGACCAGAACACCAGAATTTCAATTCCGTGAGCTATAAATAGTAGAGAAATTAAACTGTCCCAGAAAACACCTAATCATGGCCCAAATATCAAAGGTTGTGACTTTAATCTGGACTTTGAGCTTATATCCCATCACCCGTCTGGTCGAAAATGAGAAAATCAAGAAGTCACTTGCTAAAAATAAAAAAAAGTACAAAAAAAAATAAAGATAATGTATTGCCTTTCAGATAGCAAAAATATATTATTTTTAAATAATAGTGTTTTTTAAAAATGATCAACTTGGTTTGACAGTTGGACAAGGCCACTCATTGAATATGAATGCACAATTGAACAGCTATTGACTGTGAGCTCCTTTTCCTAAATTCTCTTAGGTTAGTGAGTCTCAGAACATTAATATCAAGGGCAGTATCAAACAAACTATATGCTTGCTAGTAGTATTTGTCATTTACCATCTAGGAATTTCCCACAGAGAATGAGGGTCCTCTAGGTGTTCCTATTGTGGGATGCCTTTGTGTAGATTACAAGCCTGAGAACATTTCTGATGTTTCTGAATGAGGTTTATAATCACTCTAGTGTTTATCTTAACCATCTACATAGGAAAATCCAAGTGGATGAAGAATTCCTACTGCCATAGCTATACTATTCACTCATTTTGAAAACACATAAAGCTGGTCAATCAATACATCCACAGAGGACAAGATGAGAATTAAATAAGGTAATGACGTTACTACTTTACCTATAGAACCCATAACATAGGATTCACAGAATCTTAGAGTTGGAAGAAATCTTAGATAGGACTCTAATCCCATTCCTGGACTCTGCTGGATTCTTTTGAAATTGATATGTGTGAAGTTCAACACAGCAGATTGCTGACAGTTTCTTGGTTAAAACTGAAATGTGCTAACCATTTTTTTTGAGTTGCTGTATCCCACAAGAAACAGATGCTTCTTGGAACTGGCAACATGAAGATTTATGATGTTCAAGACAATAAGGTGAAGTAGAAGATGAGCATCTTGGGTATAGTTTTTTTTTTTTTAAATTTCATTGGACCTTCTGCATTCCCTTTTAGTCCCCAGATCATTTTTGAATACAGGAAAACATCAGGTTCAGACAGAAATGGCTTTTTATCATCTCTGCAGAGACCCACTGGGAAATTACAGGCTTGTTATGATGGATGTCACCTACCCCTCTATGTATGCTCTAATAAGTGTTATAAGAAGAAACATCTGACATATTTGGATGATAAATGTGATGCTGCCCTTGGTCAATTTCACTGCTACTTTCTGTATAGAGACAAGAAAACAATAGCAACAAAATGCATTGGATTAAAAAACAGGCCAAAATATTCCAATCAACTCATTTCTGATCTGGAAAATACCAGTTTAAATATTCCTCCAGACTGCAAGATATGTAGAAGTCTACTTAGGCAAAAGGAAGAGGAGGGTTAAGTTATTTAAATAAAATAGTCCTCAAGAGGTTAGGGGAAAAGTTTGTTTTATTTGCTGGAGTCATCACTTAACACATTACCTGTAAATATTTTTGATTAGAAAGATAAATTGAATTTAATAATCTCTGCTCAAAAAAGAAAAGAGTTTATATAAAGACTATAGGTATTAGGAATTTACATCGATCAGCTTTCTATCCAAAAAATAACTGCTAAGGTTACCCCCTTTTTTTCTTCTGTTTCCCCATACACAAAACTGATTTCCACTGTAGGTAATTTTTTTTTTGGTGAGGTAATCAGGATTAAGTGACTTGCCCAGGGTCACACAGCTAGTAAGTTATGTGTCTGAGGTTGGATTTGAACTCAGGTCCTCCTGAACCTGATGTTTTCCTGTATTCAAAAATGATCTGGGGACTAAAAGGGAATGCAGATGGTTCAACGAAATTTAAAAAAAAAAACTGTACCCAAGATGCTCATCTTCTCCTTCACCTTATTGTCTTGAACATCATAAATCTTCATGTTGCCAGTTCCAAGAAGCACTATCCACTGCACCACCTAGCTGTCCCTCTGTAGGAAATTTTTTAAAGATGGAAATATGTTTAGGAATGTCTTGAGCTAACTAATTGGAAATATATCATTAATAAGAGACTGAATCTAAGAAGATAAAATTTAATATAGCTAAAGGCATCCTACTGTTTGCTTCTTTTTAAAATCAATAACACAAATATAAAATGGAAAAGATGTAACTAGATGACATTTTTTCTTTCTTTTTGGGGAGGATGGAGCATAGTGGACTATAAGTTCAATATAAGTCAATAGTTTGGGATAGCATCCAAAAAAGCTAATGTACCCTTAGGTTGTAGCAATAGACACACAGGAAGTTGATAACTCCAATGTCTTCTGCTCTGGCCTGATCACAAGTGAAATATACTGTTCAGTTCTGGACATGATTAATGTTTTACAAAAGATGGTGACAAGATGGTGGTGTTTCCAGAAGAGGATGACCAAGATGTTGAGTGGAACAAAAGAGGAGAGGAAGGAAAGAAGGGAGGAGAGAAGGAAAGAAGGAGGGAGGGAAGGAAGGAAGGAAAGAGAGAAGGAAGGAAGGAGGGAGGAAAGGAAGGAAAGAGGGAAAGGAGGGAGGGAAGGAAGGAAGGAGGGAAAGGAGGGAGGGAAGGAAGGAAGGAGGGAGGGAAGGAATGGAGGAAGAAAATTTTAAGGGTCTACTACTACTGTTTCAGGCACTATGTTAAGCACTTTACAAATCATATTTCATTTAATTTTCACAACAACCCTGGGAAGTAGGAGCTATCATTATCTCCATTTTACATT
The DNA here is from genome assembly GCF_900497805.2 of Vombatus ursinus. NCBI lineage: Eukaryota > Metazoa > Chordata > Mammalia > Diprotodontia > Vombatidae > Vombatus > Vombatus ursinus. Next base: position 33,037,412 of record NW_020954576.1, read on the forward strand.
TGAGGAAACTAAGGCATACAGACACTAAGTGACTTACCTAGGGTCATACAGCTGATAAATATCTAAGGCCAAATTTGGATTCTGGTCTTCCTGATTTCATGCCTGGACTTCATGTCCACCTAGCTGCCTCTAGCAGTCTTGGATGGTGCCTTAAGGGAGATGAGAATAATTGACTTTAAATATTTGAAGGTTTGTCAAGTAGAAGAGTGACTGCATTTGTTTTGTTTGAATGTAGGGATCAGAACTTGCAGCAATGAGTCAAAGTTACAGAGAGATGTCTAAGCTCTTTTCCAGCTCTAAATCCTGTGAAATTTGTGAAGAGGCAGATTTTGGCTCAAGAGAAAAAGCAACTTCTTAGCACTTCAGAGTCACATAAACATAAAATGGAGTAGCCTGGGAGATAATGAGTTCATAGTCAATGGATGTCTTCAAGGACAGAATGTATGACATTTGGCAGGGATTGTGTAAGTGTGATTCCTGCTTAAGTACTGGAGTCAAAATGTCTTCTGAGATCCCTCTCATCTCTGAGATTATCCCAAATAAAATACATTCAAGTTTATGATCTATGTTTTTGAAAGCTCTAAAGCAAATATAATAAAAAGAAAAAAATAGCATAAGCCAGAGAACTTTGTATATTGCATGTTTCACAGAAATATCTGTGGGATAGATAAGCAAATCATAAACACCTCTGTGATAGCTATAAATTCTGCATTAATCAACATCTACCAGATTCAATTTAGTGAAAAGAGCACAGAACTTGTAGGTAGGAAAAACCAGGTTCAAATCCTGACTTCACTATTTAGTACCTCTGTGATACTTCTCTGGACCTCATTCTTCTCATTTTTATAATAAAGAAGACACATAGCATAATTGAGTGTTAAACTTGTATTTAGGAAAACTTAGCTTAAAATTCTATCTCAGACATACACTAACTCTATGACTCTGGGTAAGTCCATTAACCTCTCTGAATTCTTTTGCCTGTAAGGATAATAATAGTAGGGGCAGTGGTGCTGTGAATAGAGTACATGTCTTGGAGTAAGGAGGACCTGACTGCAAATCTGGCCTCAGACACCAATTATCTGTGCGACCCTAGGCAAGTCACTTAACCTCTGTTTGCCTTGTTTTACTCAAATGGAAAATGAGGGTAATATTAGCACCTAGCTCACAGGGTTGTTGTGAGGATCAAATGAGATAGTAATTGTAAAGTGCATAGCTTAGTGCCTGGCACATGGTAAATGCTATACAAATGTTCATTCCTTCCCTTTGCCTTTCTCCCTCTCCTCCCCATTATTTGCTCCTCCTCACAACAAATACTATTTTCTTCTGCCAGGAATGAATCACTCCTCTCTCATACTCTCCCTCTATACAACAAAGGCATCAGCACTGTAGACAGAACTTAAACCATCAATCAATAAATAATTAAACATTTATTAAATGCCCACTATGTGCCAGGCATTGTGCTAAGCTGGAAACACATCCTGACTTCCTCCCTAAGAATTTAAAAAGTCTCTTATAAGTATGCTTATAAGTTGAATGATGAAGCCACCATCAAGTTAGAAGAAATGCTTGGTGTCAAAACATTCATAGGAAAACCAGTGACAACAAACCGTTAACTTTTCCCTACAGTTGGGTAAGGAAGAATGCTGCAGAATAACTCTATTTAAAAACAAAATAGGAATTCAAAAGAAAATACACTACCTTTCATCCCTCTGCCTTGGCTTCTTTGGAAGTATCTAATAAAGGAGAAAAAGGCGTTCAACTGAAGTAATGACAGTGGGTCTTTGAACTCTGATGCTAAAAACTGTATTTGTACCACCTTCTCTGAGTGTTTTTGAATAAAATATTCTTGTGGATACATGTTTGGAAAAACATAGCACAACTACTGCTTCACTACCAACTCTCAACCTCTTACATAGGGTATTTATTCCATTTCTGTAGATTTCTTCATTAATGCGTAACTTAGAAAGTAAAATGTTTAAATAATAAAAAAAGATGAGAAAAAAGTCTCCTATCAACTTATTCATCCTCCTTAAGGTTTCCTCTCCCTCCTGCCCTCAATATACTCTCCAGAATTCTCCCCTGAATATTCTACATGTACTTAAATATTCTTACTTACAGTGAGCCTGTCCATCCCTAAAGTCTTCCTTTCTCAACCCCCACCTCATCCATCCCTCTTTATTGTTATCTTTGTGATTCTTTACCAGGCTTTACAACCTCCTTTCGCCAAAAAACAGACATGACAGAGTACTTCTAATGACTGGGGGTGGGTAGGGGAATGTAAGACTTCTTTCTGAATTAAACTCATGTATGTTCTTTAATATGTACTACATGGTTAGGGAATATTTTCCCTTGTTTGCATCTGTGTCTGGTTAGAATGACTCAAACAGCTTTCAGATTAATCATCCTAATTCTGAGATCTAATTCCACTGCTCAAAAACTCTAATGCTCCACATGTGATGGAAGAAGGTTCAGTTTACTTAACCTAGCATTCAACACCTCCCTCAACATGAGTCTGGCTTTATCTGACACTATTTCTTCTTCATTGGGGCATCCAGGTAGTGCAGTGGATAGAGTGCCTAGAGTCAGGAAAACTCATCTTCTCCGATTCAAATCTGGCCTCAGAACCTTACTAGCTGTGCGACCCTGGGCAAGTCACTTAATCCTGTTTGCCTCAGTTTCCTCATCTTTAAAGTGAGTTGGAGAAGGAAATGGCAAACCACTCTAGTATCTTTGCCAAGAAAACCCCAAATGGGGCCACAAAGAGTTGAACATAACTGAAAATGACCCAACAACATTCCTCTTCATATCAGATCCTTAGTAGAGTAAGACTGAAAGATGAATGATCATCTTGTTAAACCCCTTTATTTTATAGATTAGGAAATAGAGGCTCAGTAATGTTCAATAACTAGCTAGGTCCCCTAGGCAAGAAGTAGCAGAAGCAGCATTTGAACCTATATCCTCTGGCTCCAAATTGAGTACTCTTTGGGTTTCCTATCTGGCTCTATATCACTATCCCTCTACTTTCTATATTATGTATTGCATTCCAGCGAACAATCTGCCATGTTCCATTCTTTTCCATCTCTGTGTCTTCATACTCTTCTTAGAGCTTCTGACTTTCAAGAGTTCAACACCATGCTAGAATTTTACTCCAGAACTTCTCATGTTGCCTGGGGCCTCCTCATCCTAGAATATCCATCTGCCATGCCAGCCCCCTTCTTCCATTGATAAGTTTCTTCCAGGGAAAGGGAGTAAGGGAGTGCCTCTGACACTTACTGAGTGACAAGGTACTTAATCTCTCTCAGTCTCAGTTTCCTCATCTGTAAATTGGGGCTAATAATAACACCTACCTCTCAGGGTTATTGTGAGGACCAAATGAGATAATATGTATAAAGTATTTTGCAGACTTTGAAGCACTGTATAAATGTTAGCTAGTATCATCATCTTCTTCTTCATCATCATCATCATCACTCTAGGGCCCAATACAGTAGACTGTACACAGCAAGTATTTAATAAATGCTTTTGTGAATTAATGAATTCATTGTGTGTACTAGTGGCTCTATGACTTGGGCTCCAAAGCTATGAGCAGTTGAGAGTAGGGGAGAATAAAAAAGGATGTGACATGACCTTTGGCCACTGGATATTTGAACTGAGGAGCTTCTCTAGATTAGCCACGGGGTGGGGGCAGTTAGGACTACAAGCAGACTGATGTTAAGATACCCCTGTAGGTCCTGGCATTAAAAGAAAACTCAAGAATTTGGTGCTAGGAATTCACCACCTCTCCAACGTACAAGTCATGGACCTGGGAACAAATAAATATTAAAGCTTTTAAAAATAATTGTTTTTTTCTTATATGTCCTATCACAGACAGAGATCTTCAATTGTGTATTATCTCTGCAAGCTCATCACTTGGGGAGTAGCAATGTAGGCAAAAGCAGGGAAGACTTAAAGAGGAGTTATTTCTGCCCATTTTATTTCCTTGATCAAGCCCTCTCTTTGACCTTGACCCCTTCTTTTCTGGTTCCAATGGTTGAGAAGTATGCTATTCTGCTTAATTTCCTGCCTCACCTCAGTTTTGGAAGGGACCCCTGTTACTTATGAATGAGTTCACCAGAATGAGTTTGAAGTCATAGGTTTCCTCCTTGTAAGAACCAGGTATCAATCAATTAGTCAACAAGTACTTATTAAGTACCTGTTACATTCCTATCAATAGGCTAAGCAAAAGGAATATGAAAACAAGGAATGAAACAATTCCTACTCTTTTTTTAAAAATTTTTATTTGAAGTATTGAGTTTCAAATTCTATTTGTCCCTTTTTCCCCTCCATCCTCCCTGAGACAGTGAGCAATCAGATATAGGTTATACATGTGTAATCATGTAAAACATTTCCATATTAGTCATTATGTACAAGAAGACTTGAATAAAAGAAAAAAAAGAAAGAAAGAAAGTGAAAAATAGCATACTTCAGTCTGTATTCAAACAATATCAGTTCTTTCTCTGGAGGTTAGTATGCTTCATTATTAGTCTTTTGGGATTGTCTTAGACCATTGTATTGCTGAGAATAGCTAAGTCATTCACAGGTCTTTATCGAACAGTATTGTTACTGTGTAAAACATTCTCCTGGTTCTGTTCACTTCGCTATGCATCAGTTCATGGAAATCATTCAAGGGTTTTCTGAAATCATCATGCTTGTCATTTCTTACAGCACAATGATATTCCATTACAATCATATACCATAGTGACAATCCCTATTCTTAAGGAGCTTACATTCCAACCTAGAAGCACAGACATTTGCCTTATGGACACCTGCTATTGGCTGCAAGCAAAGAGTATGAGTGCTCAACTGACACCTTGTTAAAAAAATATTACGGGAATAGCTAGATGATGGAAAGCATCAATCTCCTCTATTTGTAAGCAGCATTTGGCTCCATTTGAATTTTTATGGCATGAAGGAATAACCTATAGACTCAAAAGTGGTTCCTAGGCTAGTCAATGTCTACTTTAATTTAAAATAATCATATAACCCTAGAGCCATAAAAAGGAGAATGTCTGATTCACCTCCTCTTCACACACACACACACACACACACCATAGAGATTAAGTGACAACCAAATCTACACAGGTAGATAGGAGAAGGAGCTACAAGAAACCAGGGCCCTTGACATTCAGGCCAAAGGTCTTTTGCCATACATCATGATGTTCATTTAGACAAAGCCCACTAACCTATCAAGAAGATTCATCTTTCACTAAAAATGCATGGGGCTGTCCAAGTTGGTAAGACACTCAACCTAAAAGAAGTTGGACATCTGAAATCTTTGGTTTTCAATCATGGAACAATGAAAAACATCAATACTAACCATCTTTTCATAGTTTCTGTTATTGTTTATATCTATATATGTATGTATGTATGTGTGTATGTATGTATGTGTGTATGTATGTATGTATGTATGTGTGTGTGTGAATCTTATGGTTCCCCCCCAAAAAAATGTAAGAAGCCCAATCTTCCTTTCAATTCATTTTCTTTTTTATGTCTAGTCACAACTGGAAAAATCCCATACATTGTATGAAATGATGTCATTGAGAGAGAGAGAGCAAGGAACTTAGCTTTTTCCATACTATCGAACTTGCAAAGAAGTCCAATTTGGAGTCAGTTTTAGATTAGGTGAAGGGTTGGGTCATATCTCATTTCCCCCAACTAGTTCATCCATTTCAGCCTCTGAAGCTGAAGGAATTGAATCCTGAAACATGTTTTATTGCTGTTTCTTTAGGATAGTGAAGGAGTTTTGGAATTTACCGTCCCCCCAAAGCTGTAGAAGTTAAAAAGCCCACTGTGGACTTCAAAATCAAAATCATCTGTTCAGGGGAGGATTGAGATTTCCTGTGGAAAGTACAAACTTTAAAGGTTTCCATTTTCACTGCTCATCTGAAATAATGTAGGATTTATGATTTCATACCATATGCAACCCAAAAAACCTCCTATTAGTTGGTAGGTTGTTCATATAGCTTTTGTGACTGCTGGTGTTAGGGTAGATAGTAGGGATCCAGATGTGCTGAAACAGATGTCTTTGAATTTCCTATGAAACAGGAAATTTGGGAGCATGAATGAAGGGTTTGTAGTCAGGCCCCAAGTTCATTCCAATTATTTTAATTGGTGTTATTAAATGGATGCTATCTCTCTGGCAGTGTTAGCTCATTTTAATTTAGGGATGCCACTATCACAGTTTAATGGATTTGGCTCGAGGGCACCACCAGTATTACACAATATGGCATTTTCCTCCAGGATGGAGAATAGATCCTAATCCACTCCCCTCCAGTCATCACAAGCTGAACAATTCTACAGTTAGGACCTTTTTTTTTTTCTATATACGTGGTTTATTCCTAAGAAAATAACTAAGATGAATAGCTAAAACAACTATCCTTCCCCAGAGAATTTCAGTCTCGAGTTCAACAAATTGCTCCAAATCATAGAATTTACAATCAATGTTCCCATGATGTACACATGTGCAAATACATATACACATGTATACAGGCACAAATATGCCCAAGTGCACAACAGGTAAGCTTCATTTTGACTTGAAAAGCTGCAGAACTTGCCTATGAGGAGGCAGCAGAGGGAAACAGGGCTGGATTTGAAGTCAGAGGACCTAAGTTCAATTTTTGGGTCAGGTTTTTATGACCTGTGTGACCTTGGTTCAGACATTTTCCTGGGCATCAATGTCATCATCTGTAAAATGAGGATGTTGGTATTAATGGTTTCTAATGTCCTTTCTAGCTCCAGATCAATGATCCTGAAAAGTCATTTAGCCTCTTTTGGCTTCAGTTTCCTTATCTGCAAGATGAGGGGACAGGAATATAAGATGGCCTCTAAATTTATGATCTTATGAAAATGGAAAGCAGTCATTCTAAGGCAATGTAACAGACTGGCTCTGATGTAGACCTAGACTGATTGTTTATGTAAACTTAGACAAAGAGCTAATTTTGTTATTCCCACTGCTGCCTTGCTTGTACAAATAATAGACATTTTCAGACTTTGTAGAGATCTTAACTCAAACCTGGTAGCAATAAGGCTCTCCATATTTGAAGAAGCTCTAAAAATACACAAAAGACCAATTATTTGATACAAGTCAAAGGAGCACATTCATAGAAAAAGTGCAAAACAGTTTTCAAGGACAGAGTGTGGGATAGTGCAAATGTTGGCCATGAAGTCTAGATAGATCTGGTTTGAGACTTGTCTTTGCCACTGGTTATCTGTGTGACCTTAGGTAGATTACTGAAAGCTTTTGAGCACTAGTTTTCCCATCCGTAAAATGGGAATCTCATCTTATCTGCTCTACACACACACACACGAACACATGTGCAAATATTCTTTTGTTTTTGAAAAGGACCATGACATCAGGGAGATGATGACATAACTTGCAATTGACTTTGATTTGAATGAGGGAGGGCTATGAAAAGTCACCAGCCTCACTTTCTCCTCCAGAGTCATCTGGGTCCAGTGGCCAGATATCCATCAGGACTGTTGGAGATAGTTCAGGATGCAGTGGGAGACCTTGACTCTTTTAAGCCAAGGTCTTTCTAGGTTCTCACTTTGAGTGAGGCAATGCCAATTCAGCGAATAGGCCTCTTTAAGGAGTGAGTCAAGAGATGGCCCCTTTAATTAAAAAAAAAATCAAACTGGGAGAGGAAAACCCTCAGGGTTGCTGGTCAAAAGAGAAAAAGTTACTATTTACATTCACTCTGAGCAAGAAGGGCCCAAAAAATAACCATTAAGTGGCACTTGGGCAGGGACCTATTGTTATCCAATCTAGGAGCTCCAGAGTGAATTGAGTTTAAGGCTTGGTCTTTGAGAAAGAAATCTAGCCAGTAAACCCCAAGTTAACTAGGTAGCTTTCAGCCATCAAAATTTACCTTCCTTTGGGCAGAACACCCTGAGGAGAGGAGAGGAAAAGAGAGGAGAGAAGAGGAGAGGAAAGGAGAGGAGAGGAGAGGGCGAGGATGAGCAGAGTTGCCCAACAGGAACTGGCCAGCGCCATTCAGGCAGCTCAGACTACTCACAGATTGTGATTTGTCCTTCATTCTTGAAGAGGACCAGAACATCAAGGAAATGATGACATGACTTGCAATTGACTTTGATTAGTGTCAGGAAGGCATATATACATATATATACATATATATATATGTATGTATATGTGTGTGTGTGTGTGTGTGTGTGTGTGTGTATGTGTATGTGTTAAGGAGTCAAAGAGACCTTCGTTTAAAAATCCAGGACGCTAGGTGGCACAGTGGAGAGAGTTCTGTACCTGGAGTCAGCAAGAATTGAGTTCAAATATGACCTCAGATACTTACTAGCTGGATGGCCTTGGATAAGACTCAACTTATGTTTGCCTTAGTTTCCTCCACTGCAAAGAGGATATCATAATAACACCTACCTCTTAGGGTTGTTATGAGGGTTAAGTGACATATTTGTAAAACACTTAGCACAGTAACTGGCACAAAGTAGGCACTACATAGATGCTAGCTATTATTATCATTATCATTATTATTATTATTATTATATGCTCTGTGAATTAGTCTGGGCAAGTCACTTAACTTCTATGGGCCTCAATTTCCTCATTTTTAAAATGAGAATTGCATTCTATGACCTCTAAGTTCCCTTCTAGTTCTAAATTTTTGATTCTATGATTTCTCTTTCTCTGTAGCAATTCTAAATGTCAATATACTATATATTACCACAACCAAATTAGTAGTTCATTTTTCTTTAATATAGAAGATCTCTTCCAAGGATCTCAAATCCCTTTAAGGCATTGGTGGCACTCCTCATCCTTTTCTTCATGATCATTGTAACCATCATCAATGTCGTTGCTGTTGTTTTCCTCAGAAGGAATTCCTAAAACAACCAATTTTGCACAAGGCTCAGGAGCAATACATAAAGTAATACAGGCTGGAACTGTCTTTACCTTTTAAGATCTTACTTCCTGAGACCAGCAATTCTGAAAGGAAAAGGATGGATAGTTTGGAAAGGCATGAAGTGGAGGTGGGACTACATGCCACTCATAACACTCCCAAGTGTAACTTGAACCAGATTAAAATATAATTGGGAAATATTGAACAAAATAAGTAAAAATACAATAAAACATAGACAACATTAGATTTTAAAAACAAAGTCAACATGTGGCCCATAGGGATCCTTATCCAGGTTAGTGTCCCCTGTTTCTCAGCTCTGGTGGGTTGCCTTCCCAGGCTACATCAGTCACAGTTTACTTTCCTAGGTGAGTTTGACTTAGGAGAGAGACCACAGCAACTACTAGATAGAAGGCCATGATGATCTCTTGTTGGAGAAGGGAAACAAGTCCCTCGGTCAGGAACTTTGTTGAGCACCATTTGTGCATGGAACGTTGAATAGGCCTGGTAAGGTTGATATGAAAGTATGAAATATCTTCCCTATCCTTGAACTCAACTAAAATTTAGTTGAGGCAAAGCTAATTATTTAAAATCTGGAAAGAATTTGGCACCATGCGGGTGTGGGGGAGAAAAGTAGACAGAGAAGGAGGGAGGGGAATCCATAATCTGTAGTCAGAGTCGCCTGAGCTCAGAGGTCATTTAGTCTGATGTGTACTTGAACAGGATTCTCATGTATAGTTTTACTGAAAAGTGTTTGTAGAGCTTCTGTTTAAAGAACTCCAGTGATGGAGAACTCACTTCTTCCAGAAGCACCTCATTCAGCTTCAGTCTAGCTCAGATCATTGTCACACCAGCACAAATGCAGCTGTGGATGCGAGACAAGATGGATGCCTTTGGGAGCTCAAACAGAGGAATGACTTTGTGGCTGGCATAAAGCTGAACCTTTTTCACTCCATCCTTCCCTCAGCCCCCACACCCACCCATCCTCCAATGGTTCTAGGCTTAGGAAGATCTTAGAAAAAGCAAACTTTTAGATCATTGACTCTTATGTCACAGCTGAGGAAACAAGTTCAGGACAGCTATTTAGTGGCAGCGCTGAAACTTCAAGTCAGGTCTGATAAATCCTAGCATTACCTTTTTCAGAATACCTGGGTTCTAATTCTGCTTCTACCACTTAGCTATGGAATAGATCATTATATCTCTCAGGGCCTCAGTTTCCTCATTTTATAAACGAGGAGATGAATATTCCATTATCTGCCAGCATGGTTGAGAGAATCAAATCAGATAACTTAGGTAAGACACTCCAGAAGTAATAATAAACATAAGCTATAATTATTATTGTTATTGAGAAATTTTCATTTTCCCACTGATTCATGAAAAAAAATACTTTTTCATATTCAGGAAATGAGAAGTTCATGGGCATAATTATTATTCATTAGCACTGTACCTGGCATATACTATGTGCATAATAATAAATACTTGTTGCTTGATTAATAAATGTTTATTGTGTACCTTTTATGTAAACAGCACTTATGTAGAATTATGGTACATACAAAGAAGCTTCCTTGCAGTCAAAGATATACTGGTAAATGTTTAATAACTGGCTCCCCCAAAAATGTATATACTTTTGACTTTATACACTTTTAATTTTAATTTGCATTTTTAATGCTTCCTCCATTACTTTCTTTTTTTGTTTTTGTTTTTGTTTTTGTGAGGCAATCGGGGTTAAGTGACTTGCCCAAGGTCACCCAGCTAGTACGTGTCAAGTGTTTGGTCTGAGGCCGGATTTGAACTCAGGTCCTCCTGACTTCAGGGTTGGTGCTCTATCCACTGTGCCACCTAGCTGCCCCCATTACTTTCTTAAGTATAGATAGTCAGTAAAACCAAACCAAACAAAAAGAAAATCAAGCCTTGATTTGTAGATCACTGAATTCCAAGGTATAAATGCTCACCCTGAAAATGTAATAATGGTCTGGGTTTTTGGAACTCTCTAGCATGGCTCTACAATACACCCTTGCTACAGCCCATCAGAAGAGACAAGGCATGATAAGAAAATTGAGACCTAAAGAGTGTCTTGACTAAATATGGGGCAGGGCTGGTATTCAAACTCAGATGCTCTGACTCCAAGAATTTTGTAAGATGTTGATAGCAAGTGACATTTATATCACAACTTAAGTTTAAAAAATTATATACATTATCTCATTTAATCCTCATATCAACCCTGTGAAGTAAAGAGCTATGGGTATTTCCCATTTTACAAATGGAACAGTGGAGGCTCAAAGAGATTAAATAATTTGCCTGTTACTAGAAAACTAGTAATTGTCAGAAGCAGGATTTGAACCCAGGTTTTTCCTGACACAAAATCCAAGGGTCTTTCCATTATGCTATCTCTCCTATGTCCAGTTTCTCAATTAGCATGATTATGATCATCAGCTATGTCAATACACACTCACATACATTCAAACAATCACTTTTAAAGACAAAAGCCCTGTCAAGAATAACTAGAGTTCCTTTTATAAATTCCCTCTTTCCTACCCACCATTCACCTCCCTGGGTGCCCTCCAGGGTTGAGGTTCTATGTCCTCTCCCCAGGTACTCTTATCCTGTAAGTCTTACTCATGTTCCCCTACACCTGAGGAGCCTTTGATGAGCTGTCACATATTTCGCATACCTTTGGCAACCCTCCTAGGGGTTGGAGAGCCTGAAATGTCAAAAATCTGGGTTGTGAATCTGTGGATTGCCTGTCCCATTAGAAACAGTAATACTATCATGCTGATTGTGGGGGAGGCGCAGTCTAAAGGGTGATTGCAAATGGGAGGGAAGAAGAGGTATGGATCTCTGGTTTATGGAATCTTAGAGACAGAGGTGTGGAAGAAGGGAAGGTAAGGAAGAGGAATAGAGACACCTGACCTAAGAACCCTCTCTTCTTAATGAACAATATTCCCAATGCCCTCCCCCTGGGGGTACCCTAATGCTATAAAACAAGCTTATCTTCATACAGCAGGATAATCTGATTTCAGAGGCAAAGGGAAGGCCTCTCTATCTAAAACAAACAAACTAAGCAAATTAAACCCCAAACCTTCTATACCTGCTTATTTTTGCCTGATTTTACCACCAAAAAGCAAAGTCTTTAATTATGGAAAACAATGAGTGGAATGGACTCAGACTATGTAGGTACATGGAGAGATATGGTGTCTAGGACTGGGGAGGTGATAGGTACACCCTTCACTGCTCTGGCATACCGCCCCTGGTGTGTCATGTTCATTTGTGGGTGAGGCGTTTTGAGAAAAACATTGATATGCTGGAGATAATGCAGAGGATGGATACCAGGAAGATAAAGGAACTTCAGATCATGCCAGAGTAAAAATCAATTAAAAGATTTGGGCATATTTTGCCTAGAGAAGAGAAGACTTGGTGAGGAGCATGACAGCTATTTTTTTTTTCTTTTTTAATTTTTGATTTTTTTGTCAATTTTTAATATTTGAAATATCACTTGCTCCACTTGGTCCCAAAGAGCAGAATTTGGATTGATGGTTGGAAGTAGGGAAGAGGCAAGTTTAAGTTTGATATGAAGGAAAAAAATCCTAATAATTAGAGTTATCAAAGAGTGGAATGAGCTTCCTCAAAAATAGGTAATGTGTTCTCCCTCCTTAGAGGATTTAAAGGAAGTCTGGATAACCATTTCATGTGCATGTTGGACTAGAAGGGCTTCAGTTCTTACTTGGTCCAGGAACTCCTCTATTTCCTTACCACTGCTACAACACTGCTAAACCCCTGGGCCCAAGTGGTTGCCTTGAGCGTTGATGTTCAGGCTTCTTTCTATTGAACAGAATCATATAGCCCCTATATTCTGTTTCTGTCTCTTGTGAGCTCTTCAGTCTCAGTCCATATCTAGTCCCACTTTAAATGCCAAGCCCCAAAAACATCATTCGGATATATGAATCACAGATTGTGATCTTTGTGATGATAAAGGGGCACTGGATACTCTAGGAAAAGTCAGCTTGAACCTTATCTTTGCATTAAACTTTTCAAGAGATTTTTACACCTTGTCCAGAGCCATTGTCAATGGTTGAACAAAAATTCTCCCTAACATCCTTACCCTGCCCTCCCCACACACACTCATGAAGATACAAATATCCAGAAAAAACCACCTGGGGACACCTAGTACATACACATGATCTCAGGAACAAACATTTAGAGCTAGGAAGGACCTTTGAGGTCATATACTTCAACTCACTCATTTTACAAATGAAGAAAATCAGACTCAGAGAAGTTAAGTGATTTGTCTACTAAGGTTATACAATGATCTGAACTCAGATTTTATGACTCCACTTGCAGAGGCCCTTCCACTGACTCCCAATGAGATAAGACTAAAACAACAAGAGAAACACAACTTGCCAAATAGACCTTTATCTGTTCTAAAAGAAGACCTCTTCCTCTTCAATTGAAATTGGAATGGTAGATTTTCTTTTTTCATCACCAGGCCATAAGGTGATTCTTCTGTTCATCACAGTGGATAAGGACTGAGATCCACAGAGGTTCTTAGACTTAAAAAAATCACAAACTACCATTTCAAAGAGTTAGCTGGAGATTGGAGCAGAGAGGGGAGGTGGGATTCCTGAGTGTGTAAACATTTCATGGTAGGCATTCAGTAAGAAAATGCTCTTTTGTGCCTCTCATAGATTACAGCCCCTTCATACAATGTACTCGGCCAAGTTTCTTCCTGTTTCCCAATCAGTTAAATTAAGAAGTATTGTTTCCATCTATTATGAGATATAGTGTCTAGGAAAGTGAATGCCTGGTTGTGATACCAGGATCCAGAAAGTCTGTGAAACTTAGTTATATTGGGAGATCTCTATAAGGCATTGCTCTTTTCTCATTGGTTCCCATGGTTACGTAAATAGTCTTTTCCCTGAGGATTTCTGTTTTGCGGTTTACTGATAACAAGTACAAGGACATTCTGAATTATTATGTAAGGACTCCCCTTTGAATACAGAGCCAGGCATTGATAACTTACTTCTTAAGGCTAATGTTATGCTTTGGGAGAAAGACCCTGTAATAGCCTAAATTTAAATACAGTATTTCCAAACCAAATTTCACCCTGCCCAAGTTGCCAATTTCTGTTAATTCCAACAGTAATAATTTTTTAAAAGCTCTCTAGTGGAAGATGGACACCTTCTTACATAAACCCTCTGAAGCACAGGGGCTGCTTGGACATTTTTCTGTCAACAAGACATAAAGTAGATTTGTAGAATGCTGAGCTTTCTCTTTCAGAGGTCTTACACAGAAGGATTTTGCAACAATGAGATGACTTGAGCATATTCCATTCTGGAACCTAAATTAATATGGTAATCCCCTAAGGGGCAGAGGCCTAATAGGATATTCTAGTTGGCTAGTCAGCACCTTAAATCACTGAGACCTGACTACTAGTCAAGTCTTGTACCAGTTTGTATGCTGCAGCCCCTAATAATATTCAGTTTAATTCATTTCAACTGAACAAATATTTATTATGTGCAAGATACGTGCACATTACAAAAACAAAACAATCCCCTTGCTTTCCTCAAGGAACTTCCATTCTGCTGGGGGAGGGGGGGAGGGAGGGATGTATGACAAATAAACAGAAAATCAATACAATGTGTGTGTAAAAGGACATAAAATCCAAATAATGCTAAGAGGACAAGAGCTTTACCAAATGAGAATGAGGAAGACCATGAATAGGAGGTGGTACCTGAACTGTGCTTCTGATGAAATTAAAGATTCCAAGAGGCAGAGATGAGTATGGCAGGCATTCCGGCCACTGGGGAACATCTGAAAACCAGTGTGAGGTCATGGAGGAAGGTGGTGGATTGCACATATGGAGATCAGCTAAAAGGCCAGTTTAACTGAAAACGGAGCATACGTGAAAAGCAATATGAAACAACTATGAAAGTAAGAGATGAGACCTGGGAGGTAAAGGATATACTAAGGCATAATGACAGTGATAATGAAATATTGTAACTATCACCTCATCTAACTGCCATTAGTAGGTCTGAAATTCAATTTATTCTAAATCAAAAACCATTTATTAAATTCCTGTTATGCACCAGGCACTGTGAAGCACCAGAGATACAAAGACAAAACAGAAATAGTTCCTGTCCTCAAGTAGCTTACATTCAATTGAGGCAAACAACAAATACACAGATAAGTAGGGTATAAAAATCTATGTGTACACATACACAAATACACATACACATACATATACACATATATGTGGGTATATTATATATATGTATCTATATGTGTGTATACACACACACACATATAGATAGATAGATAGATAGATAGATAGATATATATATATACACACATATATATATATATATATATATATCAAGGAAAGGGGGAAAGTAAAAGTGCCCAGAGAGAATGTTTCCTATATGAAAAGGCACTTGACATGAATTTTGAAAGTAGTAAGGGATTCTCTGAATCAGAGGTTGAATAGTGGTGTATTCCAGGCACGGAGAGAGATTGTACAATGTCAGAGATGGGAGATGGAATGTCATGTATGCGGATTAGCAAGTGAGTTAGTTTGAAGGAATGCCTTGGAAGTTTAGCTGGATTCAGCTTGTGAAAGTGTTTAAAAGTGAAACAGAGGAGTTTTGTTTGTTTTGCCCCAGAGGCAATTGGGAGCCTTTGGACTTTCTTGAGGAGGAGAATGAAGTGCTTTGGGGAAATCACTTTGGCAGTTGTCAGAAGGACCAATGGGAGAGCAAAGACACGTGAAGCAAAGAGACTGATGGGGAGGCGATTGCAATAGTCTAGGTAAGAGGTAATGAAAATCTTAACTGGGCTTTTGGCTCTGTGAGTAGAAAGAATGGGAAATGTATACAAGCTATGCTATGCAGGGAGAATCAATTGATTGAATACAAAGAGTGAGGGAGAGGAAAGAGTCAAGGATTACTCTAAATCTGGGTAACCAGAAGGTCTTGTCCAACTCAGGTCTTATTTGTTAATTTTGAAATTGGTGTGACTTTTAGGAATTGTCTCAGTGATCCTGAAAAAAAAATCCCCTGCTCTTTAAAGGGAACCCTGGGTTTATACCCATGTTTCATTTTATTTTGGCTCAGCATGCTTTGTCCTCAGCCAAGTTCAACCAGAGGTACTGAGGTCTATTGTGGGTTTACAATCCTGATGGAGAAGGGAACCGGAAATGAGTGGAGGTAGGCTGGGTTTTTCTTTTTTATATTTTTTTTTCTTTTCTGTACCTTCTTTGCTTAAATGATTCAGCTGTAACAAGGAGGAAAAAAAGGCTATGAACACTTACTTTGTAATAGATTGAATGGCTTGTCTGTAATATGTACATATTTATAGACACCTATATATATATATATATATATATATATATATATATATATGGTAGGTATCATTTCATATTCTAATAAAAATTCTGAAAGTGCTCCAGGGAGCGTAGCATACAAGCTAAAAAGGGGCTATGAAGCCCAGCGTATTCTTCTGATTTATTATTTCTATAACACTACGGATGCTTCTAATAGGCTACATGCCATAGAGAAGACAGAACAGAACAGCTTTGCCCTAGGGGGCTTAAAACTTTGCTACATGCAAAAAACAGACAGGAAACTCCATATAGATATTATAGATACAGAACTTTGTGGTGCAAAGTGATTGTTCTTGTAATACAGCTAGGGTGGGTTAAACCTGAGTTCAGACTTGGAGAGGGTGTGATGATTGGTGAAGGCACTTGTCCTAGGACTGGGACATTACCAGAATAACCATTCTGGGCTCTGATAGGAGAGCTTTTGCCTTACTGTGCTCCCATTCAAACTTCCACATGTCTTCTAGCATCACCCCCTGCCCTTACTCACCAGAAATTTGGAACCATCCCTAGAAACATCCTGAGCTCTTGTGATAATAAGTGAAATTTTGCATTATCCTGACTAGAGCCAGACTTCTACTTCACTTCCTAGTCAGTTCCAAACCACAGAAGCAGGTTCCTATCTCCCCACTTAACCAAGCTCCATCTTTTAGTTCCCTTTTGTGCTTTGTCTTCTTATTAGAATATAAACTCCTTGAGGGCAGGCTTGTCTTTCTTGTCTGTCTTTGTATTTCCAGTTCTTAGCATAGTTCTTGGTGTATACTAAATGCCAATAAATACTTTATCTATCTATGTATCTGCGCCATAGAGTGGGAATACATGTAGCCAAGAGATCTTGGTTCAAATTTTAACTCCATCGTTTGCCCATACCCTAATTTTGAGTTCTTTATATGTCATCTTCCTTGATTAGAATGCAAGCTCTTTGAGGTCAAGGACTATCTATTTTTCTTTTATTCATGGTTTCAGAGCTTATCATAGTGCTTGGCACATAGCAAATGCTTATAAATCTTTTATCTAAGGTAGTTTTCAGAAGAAGAAATCAAAACTATCCATAGCTATATGAAAAATGCTGTAAATCACTAATAATTAGGGAGACACAAATTAAAGAAACTCTGATGTATCATATTTCATCCATTAGATTGGCAAAGTTGAAAAAAAGGAAAATTACAATGCTGGAGGGGTTGTAGGGAAATAGATATCTTAATGCATTGCTGTTGGAACTGTGAACTGGTTTAGTCATTCTGGAAAACAAGTTTAAACGATATACCAAAAGTTATTAAACTTTATACCCTCTGACCCAGTGATACCACTTACTAGGTCTATACCCCAAAGAGATCAGAGAAAAAGGAAAAGGAGCCATGTATAAAAACATATTTTTAGTAACTCTTTTTGTGCTAACTAAGAGTTGGAAACTGAGGGGGTGCCTATTAATTGAGAAATGACTGAACAAGTTGTAGTTTATGAATGTAAAAGGATACTATTGTGCTACAAGAAATGATGAAGAGAAACATGAGAAGATTTATATTAACTTATGCAAAATGAAGTGAACCATACTAGAATAACAATTTAAATAATAACAACTGTATTGTAAAGACAATTTCTTTTTCTTTACAAAGACAGTCAGGAATCCAGAATAACACAATGACCAACCACAATTCCAGAAGACTCATGCTAAAAAATACCATTCCACTTTCTAATAGAGAGTTGATAGATTCAGAGTGCAGATTGAGGAATATTATTTTTTTGGACATGACCATTGTGGGAATTTATTTTGCTTGACTATACATAATCTCTATCTAGCAACACAGTAGACTGGAAATAGTAGAAGCCAGGGTTCAAGTTTAAGCTCTATCACTTGTTCACTGTTAAGCAAGGTCACCCCCAAATATCTCTGTATAGATGAGGAAGGAGAGATTAAATAAGATGATCCATAAGGTCATTCTCAGCTCTAATATTCCTTGAATGACTTTAAAAAAAGTTGCTCACATTGGTCCTGGTAGCCACAGTTTTGTTATGAGGAATAGGTTAGAGTCTCATGGCCCTCGTCCCCTACACACCTTCTGAACTATATTTCTGGTCCCAGATCTAATCCCAGACCAGAGATAACTTTGAGTGGAGTTTGCACAAGCATTTGCCTCCTCCTCTCTCCCTGTCCCCCTATATGCCTAAAAGCTATCTTGGTTATAGCTTTGCCTCTAACATCTTGATTTCATAAAGCCTACCTTAGGCAAAATTGTGAAGCAGGGATAGGAAATTTTAGCCTCATTCTTCTCTAATATTGGGTATTTTCAGGAAATTCCCCCTCCCTAGTATCTAGGGTTGTCATTCAATCACCTCCACAAACAAGAAGTTTAGGTTCTAAATTCTTCTTCCCCCTAAAATATAGTTGACCTCTGTTACATTGACTCAAATTCCTGTTCTCTGCTTGCTACTCAGCTAAGCTTTTAGTGTCTTTTAAAAAAATCTTGCCAGTTTCCTTGTCATCTTCTAAACATCTCTCACATCCAATTCCTTCTCTCCACTTACACAGCTACCAGCTTAGTTCAGGCTCTCATTACCTCACCTAGATGATTGTAATAGCCACCTAATGAATCCACCTAATTCAAGTCATTCACTGTTTCAATACATTGTACATGTTGCTGCCAAAGTTATTTTCCTTAAAAAACAGAAACTCATGGAAGCATTTAAATATGAAGACCAACATGTATATGTTTTATGACTCCCTACTCAAACATGTGACTCCTACTCAACCAACTCCTGTGCCTCTAGGCACTCTAGAATAAAATATAAATGCTTCTGTTTAGCTTTCATATCTCTACCCAACCTAGCCCCTACCTCACTTTTTATCCTCTTTGGACAGTACTCCTGCTTCCCACACTGTACAATCCAGTCACATTGGCCCTCTCTCTGTTCCTCATACATGACCTTCTACCTTCCATCTTTGTGCCTTTGCATCGGCCATTCCCCAATACTTGAATATACTCCTCTACCCTTTACCTCTGACTCATACAGCCCTCTCTTCCTTTAAGATGAACCATCTTCTGAGTGAAGTGTTTCTTCATCTCCCCAATGGCGGGTATTCCCTTTCCAGTTACTTTGTATTTCACTACTTTTCATTTATTCAAATTTATTAACTTTATACTTATGATATATACAGTTTCATATGTGCTTCTTGTATTCCCCATTGTGTTTTATTAAATTTTAGAGGAGCACAGTCAATAAAAGGTCAGAATGAGATATTTTTCCAGCACAAGACAACCTAGGAGGCCAGAAGGAGAGATCTGTGATATGGAGGTGGAGGCTAGCTCACATGGATGAAACATAAGCAGCAACAGCTTCAGGAGCTCTCAAGTCAGAAAATGTAAGGGGATCTGGCAACTGATTAGGAAGAGATTACAGAGGACCCCAGTGCTAGGACTGGATGTAGGACCAGACATTGTTTGTTAACTCCATTGTCTATGCCCACTTGTGGGTCATAGTTCAAGAGAGGAGAGGTGCGCTTTCAGTCAAGAAGGAGGGAGAGCCCTGAGGGACAATGTAACTTCTGAGTTCAAGGGAACAGGAACCCTGAGGTACAGTATTAATTGTAATCCCAAGAACTCAAGGTTCTTCCTGGGTAAGAACCAGAGTGTGACCAGGAGAGCAGTAATCACAGTTCTCCCCAGATCGCATCACCTTGGAAGCACTGAAAATTTCCAACTCCCCAAAACTATCTCTGAAAAGAGAAAGAGCAGATCAGTGAATTGTGCATGTAATAACAACAACAACAACAATAAAACTAGAAAAAGAACAAAATAAAAATCCCCAATAAAGCACCCAAATAGAAATCCTGAAAGTCAAAGGTGAAATTAATAAAATTGAAAGTAAAAAAATAATTGAACTAATAAATAAAACTAGAAACTTCTTTTATAAAAAAACAATAAAATAGATAAACTATTGGTCAATTTGATTTTCAAAAAGAAGAAAATCAAATTACTAGTATCAAAAATGAAAATAGTAAATACAACACCAAAGAAGATGAAATTAAAGCAATTGTTATGAGTTGTTTTAGTAAGGATAGTCAGTAAAACTGACAACCTAAGTGAATAGGTGAATATTTACAAAAATATAAACTTCCCAGATTAATAGAAGAGGAAATGGAATACTTAAACAATCCTAACTTAGAAAAAGAAATTGAACAAGTCATAAATGTGCTCTCCAAGAAAAAATATCCAGGATGAGATCGATTTACAAGTGAATTCTATCAAACATTTAAGGAACAATTAATCCCAATGCTATATAAACTATCAGAAAAAATAGTTAAAGGAATACTATTGCATTTTTTTTATAACACAAATACTGTTTTAATACCTAAACCAGGGAGAGCAAAAACAGAGAGAAATAAAACTATAGACCAATTTCCCTAATGAAAATTGATGCAAAAAAATAAAATACTATCAAAAAGATTACAACAACATATCACAAAGATTAAACACTATGACCAGGTAGTATTTATACCAGGAATGCAGGGATGGCTAAATATTAGGAACACTATAAGCATAATTGACCATATCAGTAACAAAAACAACAAAAATCATGATTACATCAATAGATGCAGAAAAAGCTTTTGTAAAATACAGCATTCATTCTTAGTAAAAACATCAAAAAACATAGGAACAAATGGACCAGTGGTAGAGTGGAAGAGATTAAGTACACAATATACAGTAGTTAATGACCATTGTAAACTATTGTTTGATAGACCCAAAGTCCTCAGCTTTGGGGACAAGAACTCATTATTTGAACCCCGCAAAAATTGCTGGGAAAACTGGAAAGCAGTTTGGAAGAAACTTGGTATAAACTCACACCTCATACCAAGGTATATTTAAGGCCAAAATGGATAAATAATTTAGATACAGTGATATCCAAAGCAAATTAGGGAAGTATAGAAAAATGTATTTGTCAGATCTATGGTTATGGGAAGAGTTTATGACTAAATGAGATAGAGAGCAGCATGGGAAGTAAAAAATATAATTTTTATTACATGAAATTAAAAAGGTTTTGCCCAAACAAAACCAATGCAGCCAAAATTAGAAGGAAAATAAAAAAAACTGGGAAAAAATTTATAGCAAGTTTCTCTGAAGCAAGGCCCCATTTATCAAATATATAGGAACTGAGCCAAATTTATAAAAGAGCCATTCCCCAGTTGACAAATTGTCAAAGGATATTAATAAGCAATTTTCAGAAGAAAAAAAATCAAAGCTATAAATAGTCACATTAAAAAATGATCTAAATCACTACTGATTAGGGAAATGCAAATTAAAACAACTCTGAGATGCTGCCTCACACCTATCATATTGGTTAACATGACAGGAAAGGAAAATGGCAAATGCTAGAGGAGATGCAGGAAAATTGGGACAGTAATACACTGTTGGTGAAGTTATGAACTAGCCCAACCATTCTGGAGGATAATTTGGAATTATGCCCAAAGAACCATAAAACTGAGCATACCCTTTGACTAGGTATGTACCCTAAAGAGACAAAAGAAAATGGGAAAAGACCCATTTGTACAAAATATTTATAGCAGCTTTTTTTGTGGTGGCAAAGAATTAGAAATTGAGGGGATGACCATCAACTGGAGAATGACTGAACAGGTTGTGGTATATGATTATGATAGAATAGTATTGTGCTATAAGAAATGATGAGCAGAATGGTTTCAGAAAAACCTAGGAAGACTTATGTGAATTGATGCAAAGGTAGTGAAGTTGGCAGAACCAGAACATTGTACACAGTAATAGCAATACTGTAAGGATGATCTGTTGTAAAAGACTTAGGTACTCTGATCAAGACAAAGATCCAAGACAATTCCAAAGAACCCACAATGAAAAACACTATCCACTTCCAGAGAGAGAACTGATGAACTCTGAATGCATATTGAAGCATACTTCTTTTGCTTTCTTAATTTTTCTTGTTTGTATTTCCTTTTGCAACATGGCTAATATGGAAATATGTTTTGCATGACTTCACATGTATAATCAATATCAAATTGCTTACTTTCTCAAGAAGGAGGTGGTGATGTAGGAGGGAGAGAGAAACTTTGGAAATCAATTTTTTTAAAGTTTCTTTTTACATGTAATTGCAAAATATTCATTGAAATAAAAATATAATTTAAAAAAGAAAGTACAGCAGATTTTTCATTTTCTCTCCTTTTCTTCCTTTTCTTTCCTCCCTCCTTTTACCCTCCACTTCCTTAGTGGGACTAGAGAAGAGATCACCTTTTTACAAGGGACATAAAGGACCTAAATATCACAGAGGTCCTCTACTCAAACATTCTAGACCTATAAAACATAAAGTTTCCTTTGCTTCATATGTTCTCCTTACAATTATCTGTTGTGTTTAAAAATGGTGCTGTCTTAAGTAGGCTAAAATGCTTTCTGAAATCATGTGCTTAATAAATGAATACCATGGATAGAATAAGAGTAAACTTTAGCCCAGGCCCCCTTCTCCCCCTACTTCCTTACCTTTCTACCCAGTATGAAAGATCACAGATTCCAAAACAGTGGCAAACCAAATCTCCTAGTTCATTATTCACCACTAGATTAAGAAAGAACAAGTAATAGTAACTATAGTATTTATTGTTGCAAAATAGCTTGTCTTCTAAAAGAAGGAAAGAGAACTAGAGAAGAGAGGGAAATTTTTATTCAATTTCTTTTAGGAATAACATTCTTATTACCTTGGGATCTAAACCAATTTCTTTTACATTCTGTACATGGATAGAACACTGAGGATTAAAAATAAGCCCTTTCATTTTCTACTACCCTTGCCAGACTGAGAATATTTTGTTTTAATGGAAGGAAACTGAACAGATAGTTGGTAGAATTGATCCTATATTAATTCATTAGGAAGGTGTTTGGGTAGAAGGATTGATGTAGCATGGAAGAAAGAAGAATGTTCTATTTATGTAAAGAAAGGAACATCCTGAAATTTTAGGTGAAGGGTAGGTGTGTTTATGGAAACAGGGGACTCAGACAACCTGGATTCCCTGATTCTGAAATCTCTACTTAGAACTGAAAGGGGCAAATAAAATGGATCAAAATCCAAGCCCATTTCCCCCTTAAGCCAGATGGCCACATGGTATTGTCTACTATGAGTAAAAGAGTACTTCATCCCTGGATGTTAATGAAGGGGAAATGAAAAGACTGTGATTAGACACAGTTCCACCTATGCAAGCAATGGAAAAAGGCTGCTTCCAACCACATGGTAAGTCAATGTGGAGTGTCTATACATGCTCTAGTTCTCGTGTCTCCCAGAATCAGGTCCTCAAACATTTTCACAGTTTTCTGCAAAGTAGCTTTTATATAAATAGAAAACTTCAAATATGGGTGGGTTTGTCATAAGTCCTCAATAGTAACAAAACATCTACTTTCACTCCCCAATCAGAAAAACTATGTCAAGGCTGGTATGCATAGAGACATGGACTTAATGGAAGTAAATAGATAAATGGCCCATTTGTCTCATTAAAACATTTCTTCCCAATTCATGAAGCATGTGTAAGGTAAAAATCATCTAAAGTATGGTCTGAAACAAAATAGGAAACTTCAGTTTCCTTTTTGATTGGATCCTACATTCCAGTTTCTTTGAGGTCTTCCCATTGCTAGCAATATGTCTACAGAAACCACCAAGGAAACCACAGGACAAAGTACATTCTTGCTGGACAAGCATTCCTCTCTCTTAAGTCAGCTTGCTTTAAAAAATCCCCATCATGTTTTCCTGCAATCAAAACACAAGGAGGTTTTAGTGTTGAGCATCAAAGGGGTTATTACGATGATGGTGAGTAAAAAAAAATACAATTATTTGCTTTCATTCCTTGGCATTCATTTGGCAGAAGAGAGAGTAAAGGCAGTTTTCATTGGTGGAAAACCAGCCAAATATTATAAATATTTTCAAAATGTTTGGCATTACCTTATGAATTATAGACATTGTAGAAAGAAAAGATTTCACTGGTCAACCAGTCCATTGGCTTGTGTTTGTTCCAGCTGGTCTAACACATCACAGAGTGAAATTCTTATTCTGGGAAATTACAACATTTCATGGCTAGTAGGAACTTTAAAAGGCTGTTAGAGTAGTCCTAGCATCCAGACAAAATTGTTCTGTCACCCCAGAGAGGTCTCTGTCTCTCTCTTGCTCTCTATTTCTGTCTCTGTCTGTCTTTCTGTCTTTCTCTGTCTGTCTGTCTCTGTCTCTCTCTCTCTCTCCCTGTCATGTTCTTGGGCAACCTTACAACCTCACTTGAACTCTAGTGTTGCATAATAGTTTTGATCAGAAGTTCTGCCTAAAATCTAAATGAAATTTTTGCTGCTCTAAACTAGGTCTATTTCTACCTGTTTTATTCTCAGTAGAAACTAAGAACTATCCCTCTTCACTCATATAATTTTATTTTATATTCTTAGAGATATATTCTCCTGTAAAACAAGCATTATATAACTATTTCTCAATTATAATGGCCTAGTGGTAAAGATAATTTAAAAGAAGAAATCATCAAAATATTATTTTTATTTGATTTTGGAGTGTTTCTTGTGATTTTTTTCCTTTTCCTTTTCCTTTTTCCTTTCCTCTTCTTTCCTCTTCTTTCCTTTCCTTTCCTTTCTCCTTCCTTTCTTCCTTCTTTTCTTCCTTTCCTTTTTTTTTTGCTTTTTGTTTTCCCTTTGGCATTCAATTTGCGATCTTAGTTATGTGTTACTGGGCAATTAGGTGTCACAATAGATAGAGCATTGGGTCTGAAGTCCAGAAGACTTATCTTCCTCAGTTCAAATCTGGCTTCAAATACTAGCTATGTGATGACCCCAAGTAAGTCACATAACCCTGTTTGCCTCAGTTTCCTCATCTGTAAAGTGAGCTGGAGAAGGAAATAGTAAATCACTCCAGTGGCTTTGCCAAGAAAACCTCAAATGGGGTCACAAGGAGTTCAACTGGACAACAACAATAATAAATGTGTTGCTAAGATTGAAATTAAAATATATTTTCAATCCTTGAGCAACAGATGATAAAAGGAGAATGCCTTCAAATATTTATGTTGTTAAGGGAAAGCCGATTTGCTTTAAAATTTGTTACGACAAAGAAACAAGAGTTTCTGTTCAATTCTGTTTCTAATCAACCAACAGACAATCCTAATGGATTCCTATAAGGTCTTAATTAAGTGTAGCTAAAGAAGAATTTGATGACCAGTGATTTCTTGGTACTCCTCTGACTCATGCTTTTAATCCCCAGGCATCAAGTCTGATCGTTCAATTTGTGTCTCCAAGGTTGTTTGGATAATGAAATTAATAATTTGGTGTAATTAGTCCTTCAATAAATATTTATTCATTATATTTATTGCTATATGCCAGGGACCATATGTAATAAGTGTTGGGGTTACAAATATGAAAAAGAAAGATAGTCCCTGCCCTCAAGGAGTTTACAATCTAAGGAGAAAAGATAACAAACAAAACAGACCTGAAAAGGGTGGAGAGAGAGGGGAAGAAAGGTACCCAGTGTTGGGGAATGATGGCCAAAAGAGTACAGCCAGTTGGGAAATGAAGAGGTGATCTAAAAGCTCTGTTTAAATGCAAGCTTTGAAAGGAATTCTTTGCTGTGGTCCACAGCCCTACAATCAGAGGGGCAGAGGGTACTCAGAGAACTGATGTAATGTGAGTATCAAAACTGAAGGGATCACTAAGAGTGATGAGTTTCCTGATGATGAGTTTTTAGGGGGCATGATGATTACTAACAACAATAACAATAAAAATAATGCACATTTTTGATCAATAAATCAACAAGCATTTATTAAAAATCTAGGTTTCAGATACTTCATTTTATATGGCTCTTTAAGGGTTGCAAAGTGTTTTATGTATATTATTTCATTTGAGTATCTGATGACTTTTGGAGACCATTGGATAAGTTTTTTCTTAGGAAGAGGCAATAAATAGGTTCAGAAAAGGTTCAGATAAATTCATGGAAAACAGAATTATGACTGTTTCATAGATAAAGTTGGGACCATTTCAGGTTCCTGCCTGCCCTTTGAGGATGATAGCCTAGAGGGTATTTGTCATGTTTTCTGACATTTAATCTTCCTTATTGACACTTTTTGAAGAAAGAATGTTAGTTGGATTCTGTGGTTGACCCCAATGTGGCAATTCTTACGTTACTACGTGAACAGTCACTTTATCTAAGTAGGGTACAGACCAATTCTCCTTTCCAAGTCAACACATATAAAGGCACATTTGGTATGACTCATGTATTATACCATATATCCCTCACCAATGGGGAAAAGGGATAGTTGAAATTTAAAAAAAAATCTCTAAAGTTCTCTGACCTTTCCATAACCTAGATTTCTTTTTTCTTTTGTTAATAGATCTTTATTGATATTTTTCATTTTTTATATTACCTAGTTTTTCCCTTTTTCTTTCCCTCTGAGATAAGATTCTTTAAAAGAGAGAAAAAAACTTCAGCCAAATATATCAGAGCATAAAAATATGCAATAAACTGCACCTATGGCTCTCCTTACCCCCACATTAGCAAAGGAGCAGAATTATCTTTTCATATCTCTTTATTGGGACCAATATTGTTCTTTATACTTTTTCAACATTTAGTTTAGGTTATTTTACAGTTGTGTTTTACATTGACAATGCTGTAGTCATTTGTATATATTGTTTTTCTGGCTCTTCTTACTTCACTTTGTTTTGATTCATGAAAATTTTTCCATGCTTAACTGTATTCATTCATTTTTGTTGTTTTCTTATAGCATAGTGGTATTTTATTATGTTCATGGACTACTATTTGTTTAGCCATTCCACGACTGATGGCCGTTGCCTTTGGTTTCCAGTTCTTTGCTACTGTGATAAGTACTGTTATAAATATTTGAGTGTAACTGGAATCTCTCTTTTTGTCAATGATTTCCTTGATTTAAATTCCAAGGATGTATTCTCTGGATATAGACATCAATCCCTTTATTTGGATAATTCCATATTGTTTTCCAGAATGATTGTACTAACCAACAATGAATCAGGGTGACTGTCTTCCCACAAGCCTTCCAGCATTGACTATTCCCATCTTTCCTCATCTCTGCCAATTTGTTGAGTTTGAGGTAAAACTTCAGGGCTTATAAACCTGGCTTAAATTCTTAAAGAGACAATAAGTGAGAAAGCCATGAATGTGCACAGATTTGGTCAAGTTAGTACATTGCAATTGTTCCCAATTTATGGTTGCTGATGACATCTTCAGCTTATGGGAAAATAGCCACTAGAGCTCATTACTTGGATCAAACTTCTGAAAACAACTGGTTTACTCCCTTCAAAGATCTTCCTTACTTTAATATTTTCTCCCACAGGGTATTATTATTTCTTTTTCAATAGAAAACCATGTAATACAAACAGAAGTCAAAATGAATATAGTGGAATGACTGGGACTATTTATATACAGCTTTGAAGCACCTTGTAATAATATTAGAGGAAGTAATGAAATTGGAAGTGGAACGCTTGCAAAAATGCACCTGGTGAGCAAATAAGCATGCAATCCCACTCTCTCTCTCTCTTATATTATAAAAGCAAGCACACTCAGTTCTCTTGCCAATGGCTGCTTCCCCCCACTTATCCTGTTACATTAACATTTGTGCTGGCATTCGTATTCTACTTGTTCTCCAGGTCTGGGCTGCCACAGTGAAACTTTGAGGTGGTCTTTCCTTAGCCTGACTCCCCATCCTGCCCCCCACTTCCTTTTTAGATTTCACTCAAATGCTCCCCCACTCCCCCTCCACCACCATAAGGAAGTTAAGTCAGTTTTAAATGTTTTGTCTGACATTGTCTGCAATTTTCAACTGACCATCTCCTCAGACATAAATCACTTAAGAAAAGGGGGAAAGGACTACTATGCTCCCTCTCCAATATGGGTGTTTCTTTCTTTGCTGTGAAATTGCTAACCACAGTGTTGGCCTGCCTTTTGTATGTATGATAGAGAAGGCAACTATGCTCAAAGAATCCACTCACTCATTCTATGCCCCACTCCTATGCCTCTCCAACTCTCCCCCACCCCCACTTAAATCTACCCACTCTCTCTTCTTCCCACACAATTTTCCATTTCAGTGACTGGCAAAGAGAGTGGAATAAGTGGACCACCACCTATGGTGTTGTGAACAAAATCAATGTCTGGCACCTTACAAAGGAAGAGAGAATGTTCAATAGGTTTTATTAGTTCTCAACTCATTTGGCACTAACTTATTGGGGGAGGGGGCAGGGAGGAATGTAAGGAAAGAATTGAGAGAGAAAGAAAGGAATAGAAATAGATATAAAATTCTGATTCTCTTTTAAGATATCTTAGTTGGAAAATATTGTCTCAATATGGAAACATATTCTCTGGGTTATATTCTGCATTCAAGTCAAAGTCTACTGCATCCTGTGTACAAGAAATAAAATTCAGAAGGATGAATTTATGATAACCCTCTTCCGGGACAGCAGCATTGATTTCTTGGGACAAGTAATAATAAAGTCACAACAAAAATAATAAAAAAGGTGTAGAAATAGGATGAGGCAGTATTTTGCTGAAGAAAAAGAAGGTACCAACTCACCTCTTTACTAGCAGAGACCCCATGGTAGAATAGAAAGCAATCTGGCCTAAAGTGTTAATATACGTGGTCTAGTACCAGATCTGCCATGTCCTGGCTATGTAATTTTTAAAGAAATCATTTGTTGTCCCCCTTACCTCAATTTTCCTTGGGATATTAGTACCTGCTCTAACCCCATTACAGCTTTTATGTGAGAATCAAATTAGAGACCAAATTTCAAATGTCCAAATGTTTTATTAACTGTATAAAGCTATATAATTGTGAAGCTTTACAATGTCAGTCACTATCACTTTCAGCATATGACTTTATATATGTAGTTAAAGTCTGACTAATTTGCATAAATATGAAAATTGGGAAGATTATACCTATATTAATGTTCATATTCACAAGTTGTTTACTTTTGCACCGATATTCATTAGGAGTTCTTGGAAAACTAAAGTATATTTAAGAACTTTTTTCTTAATCATCTGGCTCTGAGAACAATATATAAAATAGAATAAAATAAAAATGCATCACTTTTTTTCAGGTTCAGCAAACATAATTTTGATAAAGGAACAGTCCCTAAAATGGCAGGTGCTTTCAGTTAAATCAACAAACTATTAGGCTGAGAACAGAATCTCTAGATAAGACATTCATTTTGGTAGCTCCAAATTCCTTTCCAGTATGGAAATCCTGCCTTTTTCTTTGTCACTTTCCGAAGTTATTTGAACTCTATAATACCACTACTTTATATTTCTGAAGGTTTGGCCATAAAGTCATTAAAGCACTAGGCTAAGATTCATGAATACTGAATTTTTGTTACTGACTTTCTAGGCAAGTCATTTCACTTCTAAGTACCTCACTTTAGCACTCCATAAAGTATTCTACCATGGGATGTATGTAGATATATAAACCAGTTTGTATTCATTCATTTTGAACTTTATGAAGAGCCAGTCAATCAAGGATTTTGACTTTAGGATGATAATAATGGCTCATACTCATCTATCGATCAATAAGATGTTTATTAAGTGCCTATTATGTGACAAGCACTGCACTAAGCAATGGGAATTCAAAAACAAAAATAAAATAACCATTGCTCTCAAAGTACTTACACTCTAAAGGTCCTGATATTGGGGGGGAGGGGGGAGCATGGCAGGGAAGAGAGAGGAGAGAGAAAGAGACAGACAGAGAGGGCGGGAGGCAGATATAAAGGGGTAGAAGGGAAGGAGGGAGAAGGGGTTAAGGAAAGAGGGGAGAAGGAGGAGTGGGGAGGGGAGAGACAGAGAAAGACAGACAAGGAAAGAGAGAGAGAGACAGGAGACAGAGAGAGAGAGAGTGCTCACTATATCTATCTATATACAAACATATATAAGTACATAGCCTCCATCATAGTATACAAACACACACACACAACTTATATACACACACACATACACACACACATGCACGTATATATGTGTACACACACATGTGTATACATGCACATATATACACACATATACATATATGTATATATGTATACACCCATATGTATACACACACATATACATGCATATGTGTGTGTATGTTCTCTCACTATGAAAAATATTTTCACCCCTCCTCTGGAACCTCCCTGGAACCTCCATTTGAGAAGGTACCCAAGTCAGTCATATTTACTCCTTTCCCTGTTCCCTTCCCAGCTCTCACCCCCTTGCCCCTACGAATGTACCTGCTTTCCCCCACCACACACACACATTTTTCGATGTTATTGCCATGGATAATTTGCTAATGTGTAGGTAGGTATGAGCCACACCTATCTACCAATTTGTTTTTTGAAGTCTCTAAAAATTGAGACTATACAGACCCAAAACCAGTATACTTCTTGGCTAAGAGAAGTTAAAGAATCCTTCCATCTAGCTACAAATCTAATGCAGTAGGGCCCCAGAAGTAATAAAGAGTGGTCTGATCCCTGAGTTCCTTGTAGAGACCTTAAACAAAGTACCAAAATTTTGCTGCTGCTAAATCTTATTTTCCATGGACCACATAAGTTAGTAGATTAATAGAAAGCCACTCCATTCTTAGTAATGGAGAGAAACTCAACTTGCTTGCTTATGAATAAGTCCTAGAAGCTGATGGGGGCCTGCAAAAATGAATTGACTGCAATAATTTAACTCAAAAAGTGAGTTAGTTGGACTTCTTGACCATCAAGTTGAGAATGAAGGACATTTATCTCAGCAGCCACTAAATCCAAGAGTTAGCCTGCTGATCACATGAAATCTGCTTGACCTAGACACTAGTTTAGAAATAGACATTTCAAGTGAAGACTTTGCATACTGCATTTCTAATACCTAACAATGCTCCTAAATGGTCTGATCCCTACCGAGGGTCAGGTTCAAGGATTCAGCACTAAAATGTGAGGAAGATTATAATCAGCCAATACCATCAGTTAGCACTAGTGTACGATCATTTAGGCCAGAACATCACAAAAGAGAACAAACTTATCCATCCAGTGTTCAGATTGACGATATCTCAGATGAAACTGGTGAAAGTTACATGTATAGTTGGAAAATGTGCCAGTGTTTACCCATGTAATGTATACCTTGCATGTTCTTACATATGTTCATTGATTTTAAAATATATATACTCTTGCCCTTCTATTTTTTGACTTGCATGGGTTTGTGCTTTGTATTAGTATTATCATGTTCGTCATCATCAATAACATTTATACATAGTGCTATACAAATGTTATTGAAAACTTTCCCAGGGCATACAGCTAATAAGTGTCTGAGGTTGGATTTGAACTCAGGTCTTCTTGACTCCAGGCCCAGTGCTCTATCCACTGTGTAGCTAGATGCCCTCAAATATATTTATATATTATATAATTTGTTAATTATGTTTGATTTGTTGTTAGTTACATGCATATAATCTAGCTCTTTTTCACAGCTATTCAAAGTTGTCATAGCTTGAGAGTAACAGTCGTTTTGGTAAGACTCAGGCTAGTTGTTTTGCAGAGAAGGATTAAGTCACTAAAGACCTTAGGAGTTATTTCTTCCCAGTTTAGGGAAGAGAGGATGATATTGAAAGATCAGAATTGGAGAGCCAAGTTTTGTTTTGTTTTTGTTTTTTTTTCCCATTACAGTGAGAATTTAAATTTCTGGAGAGTGAAGAATATTGATGAGTGCGATTTCCTTACAAACTGTGGCACATAAACATTGCCTGAGGCTCTTTAATATAAGGTTCACAGGAAGGCATGCAAAAATAGATATGTAGAACTTTCCCAAGTCACTAAACAGCTATCTAGGATTTGGAGCCCTAGATCTTGCCAAATACTCGAGCGGATTTGTTGAGGATAGCCAATATTAAACTTGAGGGGGGAGTGTAAGGATGGGGTCACAATCATTCCATCCCAGTTGCCCTCAGTACATTTATCAGATGAAAACACACCTCAATCAATCGAAGTTGCAACAGAAATTTATCTGGGTTATTTGAGGGATTTAGTTATGCCCTGAGGAACTTGCATAACACTGGGAGCCAAAAAGAACAGATACCACAGGGACAACTGTTAAAGGTGGGAAATCCGGATGGCTACGAGGCAGAGGGGAGAGATCCAGGAAGGCCAATTATCTACAGGCAACTTGGAACAGAAGACTTGGGCTAATGTTACCAACTCTACCAACCTCCTTAAGGACTGAGGAGAGTTCCAAGAAACTATCTGCTTTTACCCCAAATACACCTCCTAATGCTATCTGTTAAGAGACCTTATAATATGCTCTGCTGCTCCTTTTCCCAAATGTTTTCTGGTAACCTGAATTTTGCCTCACCACAAAGAGGCCAGGAGTTAGCAAGAGATAAATATAAACATAAATTAAGTCAGAGATCCAAACCTCTGTCTAAATGTTAGGAATTTTCCTCACTGAGCTCAGTGATTGTGAGGCTATTCCTCACTTTTTGTTTTATAAAAACTCCCAGAAGCAGCAGAGGGGGGAACCACTTGGGCCTGAGGGACCATTATATAATCTAAGGCTTAAAATAAGCTAATGATTGTAACAGGATGTCACAAATCACACAGCTAAAGGGGTCTCCAAAGTCTTTTTTCATTCCAGTTCCTTCCCCACCATATTATAGATGAGGACTAGGGAGATTAAATGATTTGCCTAAGGTCACACAGGTAGTAAAAGGTAGAACGGGGATAAAGTCAACAAGTATTTATTTACTAAGCTTCTACTACAGGCCAGATCCTATACTAAGCCCTTGGCATATTACTACAGGCATAAAATAGTCCCTGTTCTTAAAAAGCTCTAATGGAGGATACAACATGAAAACAATGTACAAACACAATATAGACAGAATAAATTGGAGATAACAGAGAGAAGGCACTACCATTAAGGAAAGACTTCTTGTAGGAGGGTAGGATTTTAGGCCAGACTTGAAGGAAGCCAGAGAAACCAGAGAGGCAAAGATGGAAAGGGAGATAATTCCAGGTATGGAGGACAGTCAGACAGGAGGACAGGAGGAAAAATGCCCAGAATTGGGAGATGGGTTGTTTTGTTTGAGGAACAACAAAGAGGTCAGTGTCACTGGATCAAAGAATATGTGGAGAGGAATAAGGCCTAAGAAGAACGGAAAGGCCAGGCTATGAAGGCCTTTAAAAGTCAAAAGGGGATTTTCTACTTAATCTTGGAGGTAATAAGGATCCATTGGGATTTACTAAATGGTGGGGAAAAGGTGACGTGACTTTTGTTTTAGTAAGGATAAAGTTCTAAAAACCTCAGCCCCTATAGATCTGTGATAATCTTCCCAAAACATAAAGGTCTTGAATGTTTTTGTTTGTTTTTGTTTTGCTTGCTTTTTACAGAAATGTTCATTTATAGCAGAATGAGAAGTTTTTGAAGAAGTGTTAGTTCATTTTATTTTTGTATCTGTCAAGCCTGGCACAGCCCTTGACATTTAGTAGATGTTTAGTAACAATTTTGTTGAATTGAATTGGATCTTCTGCCCAGGTTCTTGCTGGTGATCAAATACAAAATTCTTTGTTTGATGTTCAAAGCCCTTCATGATCTGCCGCTTCCTCCCTCACCTTTCTAGTCTTTTTACTTTGATATACCCCTCTACATATTCCTCAATCTAGTAGTGCTGACCTCCTTGATGTTCCATGACATCATCTCTTGGCTCCTGTCATTTTCTCTGGCTCTTTCCCATACCTGGAATGCTGCCCCCCCATCTTCATTTCCTGGTTCTCCTGGCTTCCTTTAAGTCTCAACTAAAATTCTATCTTCTACAGAAACCTTTCCCAACAAATTAGAGCACTGAATTTAGCTTCAAAGGACTTGAGTTTTAAATCCTTGTCCTGCCTTTTACTAATTATGCAACCTTTGACAAGTCATGCCACCACTCTGTGATTCAGTTTCTCTATCTGTAAAATGAGAGGGTAGGGCTCAATAATCTCTAATTAATATCTCTCCCAGCTCTAAGTTAATGATCCTATGTCCCTGATCCTAATAAGCAGGGATGATTTTTAATTTTTTTTAAATACATGAACTTAATCAATAAACATACACAATTCAATACACAAGAAAGAAGTTTGCATAGTATTAAGAAACTGTAAACTACTGTTGCATACAGTTGCATTTTCTTTCTTCCTTCCTTCCTTCCTTCTTCTTTCTTTCTTTCTTTCTTTCTTTCTTTCTTTCTTTCTTTCTTTCTTTTGATGATGATAGAGATTAGACCTGTGATTTCATTGGCTCAGGAAAATCCTGGAAGAGAATATTTCCTTGACCAATGAAAGCTAGCATCTTCTCTGCAATTAATAGACTTATAAGGCTTACCTAGAGTACTGAGAGGTTACGTTTGCCTAGGGTTACCCAGCCAGCATGTGGCAGAGATGGGACCTGAATCCAATTTTTGGTTCCAAAGCCAGTGCTCTATTCAGTATACTGCTGCCTCTCCTTTTTAAAGAAATATCTCTATTATCAATAAATCTATCTGCCTAATTAAAAAAAATAGTAACAATACAGTTCTGTGTTCTCTTGTATGTTTTTTTGCGCACATTTAAAAATGTTTTGTTGATATTCAACACACACACATATATATGTGTATTTATATATATATGTATATATATATGTGTATTTATATATATATGTATATATATATATTTTTTCCACTGTCCACTTGTGATAAAATCTTCACATCCATCAAAAATGAATGGCATGCAATTAACTTATTTTTCACCTGGAGAGTTCATTGGATGAAGGGACCCTGAAGCCTATACAAAGAAATGCTATTTTGGCTTGTAATTACAAACATATGGGTATTATAATGTACCATCATTCTGAGCTCCCCCTAGTAAAGATAATTATGAGTTACTGTCATTTCAAAGAACTCTCATCCAAGGAAGCCATTAGCATTTGAGTTAATTAGCATTAGTTGAATACTTATAAAATGATTTTCTATATAAATATTTGTAGAAGCTAGTTAAACTCATATGGTTTCTTTGAAGATCATTCTTCTTTCTATAAGTTCTTTGAAAATTAGTTTTTGATCTCATAAACTGCATCTTGGTAGGTGCATTGTAATTGCTAGAATTGATCAAAAACATGTGTTGTAGGTTGATCAGATGAGCCTATGTGGACTTGATGAAGTAGAAGATATGAAATCATTGCTTTTGAATTATTATGTGATTCTGATTATTCATTCTAGCTAGATGGGAATATCATGAAGATTGTACAACCTGACCAGGTTGGATTCATACAAGGATCCCATGGAATAGTGAAGTCTACTATGCCCCAGATTGGTTGAGCACATGGGTATAAGGGGCTTTATCATTCCCTATAGGTATAAATATCCCATGAAGTGATCTAGGTCTCCAGGTCAGGATGATTTCATTAGCCACATTATAAATCTGTTACATCCTTTGAATTATGTCTATGGAAAGTAACGGTGCTGATCCTAGGGTAATCTAGATAAAGCTAGGCAGATGTAAAAGAACTAAGAACTGATGATAGATAGATAGATAGATAGATAGATAGATAGATAGATAGATAGATGGATGGATAGATAGATGATTAATTGGTTGATAATAGATGCAGATATATTTCTTAGTTTTTATTTTTTATTAATTTATTTTTAGTTTTCAACATTCACTTTTATAAGATTTTGAGTTCTAAATTTTCCCCTTTCCCTTCCCTCCTCTCTTCTCAAGACAGCATGCAATCTGATATAGGCTATACATGTACAATCATATTAAACATATTTCCACATTAGTCATGTTGTGAAAGAAGAATCAGAACAAATGGAAAAAAACTACAAGAAAATAAAACAACAACAACAACAACAACAACAAAAGGGAAAATAGTATGCTTTGATCTGCATTCAGATCTATAGTTCTTTCTCTGGATGTGGAAAGCATTTTCCATCATGTGAATTTTGGAATTGTCCTAGATCATTGCATTGCTGAGAAGAGCTAGGTCTATCAAAGTTAGTCATCATACAATGTTGCTGTTACTGCGTACAATGTTCCTCTGGTATTGCTCACTTCATTCAGCATTAGTTCATGCAAGTCTTTCCAAGGTTTTTCTGAAATCCGCCTGCTCATCATTTCTTATGGAACAATAGTATTTCATTACATTCATATACCACAACTTGTTTAGCCATTCCTCAATTGATGCACATCTCCTCAATTCCCAATTCTTTGCCACCACGAAAAGAGCTGCTAGAAATATTTTTGTAATTGTGGGTACTTTTCCCTTTTTTCCAATGATCTCTTTGGGATGCAGACCTAGTAGTGGTATTGCTCGATCAAAGGGTATGCACATTTTTATAGCCCTTTGGGCATAGTTCCAAATTATTCTCCAAAATGGTTGGATCATTTAACAATTCCACCAACAATGCACTAGTGTTTCAATTTTCCCACATCTTCTTCAACATTTATCATTTTCCTGTTTTGTCTTATTAGCCAATCTGAGAGGTACATTCAGAGTTGTTTTAATTTGCATTTCTCTGATTAATATGATTTAGAACATTTTTTATATGACTATAGATAACTTTAATTTCTTAATCTGAAAACTTCCTGTTCATATCCTTTGGCCATTTATCAATTGAGGAATGACTTGTATTCTTATAAATTTAACTGAATTCTCTATATCTTTTAGAGATGAAGCCTTTATCAGAGACACTGGCTGTAATATTTTTCCCCCAGCTTTCTGCTTCCTTTCTAATCTTGGGTGCATTGGCTTTGTTTGTACAACCCCTTTTTAATTTAATGTAATCAAAATTACAAATATGTCTCTAAAAAGAAGTAATCATTGTTTGTTCTTTGTGTTCAAAGAGGACCAATGATATCTTGACCTGCACATGAATTGGATTTAAGTGAAGCAGAGTTGTGCAAAGTTGTCAGCCTCACTCTCTCTTTATGAGTCATTGAAATCCAGTGCAAGACAAAAATAAAGACAACTGGTGATGGTCCACAATGCAGTGGATGACTTTGGTGCCTTTAATATCTCACCAAGCTCTAAGCACTCCACAGTGCTTGGTTCAGTCACCTTTGTGGCTATTGGAACAAATTATCCACCCATTCCACTGGGGGAAGTCTTCAAATCCCTGGAGTAGATATCTCCCTAAAAAGGAGTGTACAGTATAGTGGACAGAGTGTTGTCCTTAAAGGAGTCTTTTTGCAAAAGAAGGGGAGATGAATTCTGTCTTTTCATATAACCCCTCCCAAGGTTCCCCTTAATTTAGCCTCAAAGAGGGCAAATTTTAGACCTACATGGTCTTAACCTTCCACAAAATATTCTATCATTTATTTAATTCTTTTTTTTTTCTTTTGGCTAGGCAATAGGGTTAAGTGACTTGCCCAGGGTCACACAGCTAGTAAGTGTTATGTGTCTGAGACTGGATTTCAACTCAGGTCCTCCTGACTCCAGGGCTGATGTTCTATCCACTGTGCTACCTAGCTGTCCCTATAATTCTTTTAATAATATTTTATTTTCCCCCAATCACATGTAGAAACAATTAACTTTTTTTTAAGTTTTGATTTCCAAATCCTATCCTTACCTCCTTCCCTTCCCTCCTTCCTAAGATGCTAAGCAATCTGATATAAGTTATACATGTGCAATTATGTAAAACATATTTCCATATTAGTCATTTTGTGGAAATGTTGAGAAATGATGGGCAGGCAGATTTCAGAAAAACCTTGGAAAGACTTGCATGAACTGATGCTGATTGAAGTGAGCAGTACCAGGAGAACATTTTGTGTAAAAAAAGAAAGAAAAAAGAAATAGAAATAAAAAAGAAAGAAAAAAGAACGAAAGAAAAGAAAAAGAAAGAAAGAAGGAAGGAAGAAAGAAAGAGTATACTTTGGTCTGTACTCAGTGCCATTCAGATGCTTCTGGAGGTGGATAGCATTTTTCATCATGAATCCTTTGGAACTGTTTTGGATCACTGTATTCTTGAGAATAGTTAAGTCATTCACAGCTGTTCATCATACAATTTTGCTGTAACTATATGCAATGTTCTCCTGGTTCTTCTCACTTCACTCTGCATCAGTTCATGCAAATCTTTCCAAGTTTTTCTGAAATCATCCTGCTCATCATTTCTTTTTTTTCTTTTCTTTTCTTTTTTTTTTTTTAGGCAATGGGGGTTAAGTGACTTGCCCAGGGTCCCACAGTTAGTAAATGTCAAGTGTTTGATCTGAGGCTGGATTTGAACTCAGGTCTTCCTGACTTCAGGGCCAGTGCTCTATCTGCTCATCATTTCTTATACCACTGCACTCTGTGGAGGCTTATACTTATGAAATCATAGATCTTTTTATAGCCTCATCTCTAAAAGATATAGAGAATTCAGTTAAATTTATAAGAATACAAGTCATTCCCCAATTGATAAATGGCCAAAAGATATGAACAGGCAGTTTTCAGATAAAGAAATTAAAACTATCTATAGGGGCAGCTAGGTGGTGCAGTGGATAGAGCACTGGCCCTGAAGTCAGGAGGACCTGACTTCAAATTTGGCCTCAGACCAAACACTTAACACTTACTAGCTGTGTGACCCTGGGCAAGTCACTTAACCCCAATTGCCTTAAAAAAAAAAAGAAAAGAACTATCTATAGTCATATGAAAAAATGCTTTAAATCACTATTGATTACTAGTATTGAACTACTATGCACACATCTTAAGTGCTAAGGAAGACAGAAGGAAAAAATCTCTCTCCTCAAAGAACTTAAAATTTAATACGTGTAATGCATTATTTGGAACTTACTCTCCCAACCCCATTCATACAGGCAGATTGAGTCCCCAGAGTAATGTTGACTGCTTCTTCCCTTGTGATTCTAGAGGTATATCTGAGAGGTGGAGGGTATTTCTAGTATGACTGCTTGTAAGCCCCCACTGGTGTGTTTCCCCCATTCATTGCCAGTTGATATCATTTAGCCATCCAGAAAATTAATTTTTAGAAAAAGGATGTTTACTAAGGTTATGTAGTATGAATAGTGTGGACAAAACTTTCCCCAAAACACTGTGAGCACCTTTTCCCACAAGTGCATACAGAATCCAGGGAAAAGTAGGTTCAATGCACATGTTGCAAAGGTGACAACTCACATCAACTAGAAGTCCTTTTGCTGTAAGTTATTTTCTCCATATGGGAAGCCCCCATGAAGTTCCCCATAAGTAGGGTATAACTTTCTGATGGGTTCTTTTTTGAGTCATAAGGCTGCCTTTTCAGTGGGCATCTAATTTTTCTTTGACCTAGGTTTTAATCCTGTTCTCACACTTACTAGTTGAATGACCACAAAAAAGGAAAACTAAGCCAAAATATACAAACCAAAAAACTGCTTAGGTCTTTTAAACCTAACAGGTATGAAAATACCATTTCTTAGCTTATAGGATTGTTATGAGGCTTAACTGACAGTGTATATGTAGCATTTTGTCAACCTTCAAGTATCGTAAGAATGTCAAGCTATGATTTATTTATTATTATCTCTGATGTTAATAAAAAAACTGTGTGAAGTAGCCAAAAAAATAACATTTTTATTCCGTTTTACAGCTGAGGAAATTGAAACTTAGGTTCATTGATTTAGCATGGTCACGTGACTAAATGACAAAGTCAAACCTAGAACCTACCTCATGAATAATGGGATAGTGTGAGAAAGACTTCAACAAATTTCTACTCAGGATGACCTAGCATTGCATGGAGGTGAGCATGGGAGAATTTGCTTATAGGATACAAGTTATTGTGGGCCTATAAAGAAAATGGGCCTGGCTCTGTGAGAATTATTCTAGTTAGGTTAAGAGAAGTTCATTCTCAAAAGACTGGTTTTGGGCACAAAATTCATGAAAGAATATGCTACAATTGATAAAAGTCACAGATACTCTGATCCATTGAAGAAGCAAGTGAGAAAGATATACTTGTGCAGAAAGGTACTATAGAAATGAAATTATAATTTAATCTAATCTATCATTACTTTATTTGTGTTGCCCAAAGTCACATATGAAATGAAAATGATCAAGTGAACGTGTCAGTATGAATGAGAGCTATCAAGAGACACTTTTTACAAGCATCTTTTTGCCTCAGGAGAATTTTCTGTTCCATAAAGTAAAGAAATGAAATGGGTATCTCTCCAATTTGATCGCCAGATTCCAATATATATTTCACTATATTTGGGTTCCTTTAATCTTATATGTTTAATGTTATAAATTTTAAAACATCATTCTGAAAAGGGGCTCATAAGCAAAAGCAAACCAAAGGTCAAAAGGGTCCGTGACACAAAAAAGGTTAAAAACCCTTAGACTAGATGATCTCTAAGATTCAGTTCTACCATCCTATAATTCTAAAAAGTTTATTCTTTCTAGCTGATAAGCAGTCATTTATTCAACAAGACAGAAGTCACTCTGTGGAGAGCTCAGGCTACAAAGAATATGCTTTCTCTTTTATATGTGAGATAATGGTATGGTACCCAGACACTAATTGAATTCAATATTGCTTGGGAATATTTGGTAATGGCCTGTTTAATCTGGCAGAATTGGGAAAGAAACCCTAAAACTCCTCCTGCCTTGTAATTTTTCTGGATAGGAAAATGGAATTTCATTTGAGTCATTTTATACTGGAGACTGAATTTCAAGGTTCTTCATTTTGAAAAGAATGAGCATTGGAGGTTCTCCAGAACCACAGCTCTTTCCTATGACTCTGAAAGAGGAAGCTGGAGCTTATGCTCCCCATTTTCTTCCATGCAGAACGGCACCACTCATCAACCACTCAGAGTTCAGAACCTACAAGAAGAAGGCCAAGAGGAAAAAGGGTGTCCTCTCCCTAACAAACGTCTCTGCTGAGCCCTGGATGATCTAACTTTGCTCCTGTGAAATGGCTGAAATAGAGGCACCAGCTGAAAAAAGATTGAATAACAAGGCTTTTTAAGTTGGCAAGCGTGCCATCCAATACCACCCCCCTGCTTCCATTAATGGAATTAGACTGATATGCCAGCATTCTGAGGAGGGTGATTCCCACAGTACTTATCCAAAATGTTTTTCAAACATGCATTTGAAAAAAACCCACACATATGAATCAAGCACTGTGCCTCACGGACAATTTTTCTAACCTGGAATGAATTATGCTAGCTTCTGTTGCCTGACCAACTACCCCAGTACCTTCCTCAAGAAATATATAAATACTGCCTTTGCCTTAATCAGGAAAGACATTTTTAAAACTGATATGGAAAAATCTGTATTTGGCCTTGTGACCCCTCTTTTTGTCAACATCCACATCTGGTCTTGAACTGTAAAATTGTTGGCGTATTCCAGAGAGTACTGCTCTGACAGCTGCAGGCATTCTGTCCACAAAGTTAACTCCACTCCCAGAGCTTGAGGAAACCAGAACGGCAAACCTTTCATTGCTAGTTCATTTAACATTGTAGGACCATAAAGAGAATTCCAATAAGTTTCTACTGAAAGCTTCTTTGGTTTTAGATCTTGAAAGGTAAGAAGAGAGGCAAGAATATGGGATTGAGCCTCAAGAGATCTGAGTGTACCACTATCTTTGGACTTTAATTTTCCTAGCTATAAAAGAAGGCAGAATACCCTTTGTACCAAATAGTTCAAATGGAGGTCATGGGATTAAAAATGAAATAAATGTAAAATTACTACAAAACAATATTTTGAAAATTGTAGACAGGTAAAAGAAAGAAGGCTGAATTATTCAACTCATATTTTATTTCTAGGTGTCTGTGTTGTTGTTTCGTACAAAGAAAAACAAGATAAATTTAACAAAATCAGCTGTTCAATG
The DNA here is from genome assembly GCF_900497805.2 of Vombatus ursinus. NCBI lineage: Eukaryota > Metazoa > Chordata > Mammalia > Diprotodontia > Vombatidae > Vombatus > Vombatus ursinus. The sequence continues at coordinate 33,079,473 of NW_020954576.1, forward strand.
GGAAACAGAAACCCAAGATAAGTGAGGAAATGGTAAGAAATCCCAAGTCACAAGCCCAAATGCTCTTCTCCCCAGAATGATGAAGTACTGGTGGTGATCACTGAATCAGTGTTGGTTATCTTTGAACAATAGTAGAAAATGAAACAATTGTGAATTTCAGTCCTGAATATGGACAGATGTTGTTCTAACTTTTATGGAAGGAAAATGATGGACAAATCAATTGAACAGAGACTTTAACATTGATTCCTAGAAAAATTCTAGAGATAATTTTGGAGCATTTAGAAAAAGAACTGATAATTATTTTTAAAAAGGAAGCTTCATCATTTTCTTTTCTGACAAATTACTGGTTTGAAAGATCAAGAAATTGCCATAGACATAGCATATCTACATTTCAGAATGGTGCTTGACAAAGTCTAACATTATCCTTGCAGACAAAATGGAGAAATGTGGATTAGATGATTAAGATAGTTACATGGATTCAGAATTAGTTCAGTCACTCAAAGCAAGACAACTACTAGATAAATGGAAGGAGGTCTCCTTGGTCCTATTCTGTCCAAAATTTTAATCAGTGATCTGAATGAAAACAATGGCAATTGTATTAAATACTCATAAAGTTCAAGGGCTGGAATGATAGATTGAGTCTAATAAGATTAAGTTAAATAGAATTAATGCAATGTACTTTTTTTTTAAGTCAAAAGGATCAGTTGTGGAAATGAAGAAAGATATGACTAGAAAACCATTCCTGTAAAATTTAATTGGAGGTTTCAATGAACTGCAATCTCCAGGAGTTAACAACGTGATATAGCAACCAAAAATGCTATTGTGCCATTAAGCTACACTGATAGTAACATAGTGTCCAGAATAAGGCAAAAGATAATCTCATTGTGCTCTGCCCTGATCAGACTATATCTAGAGTGTTGTATTCAGTGCTAGGGACCACGATTTAGGAAAGATGTTGACAAACTAGAGGATATCCAGAAGAAAGCCATCACAATAGTAAGGGAACCATAGACCATGCTACATTAAACAAAGAGCTATGTGAAGCAGTGGTTGGAATGCTGGATGTGAAGTTGGAAATACCTGAGTTCAAATTCCACCTCAGTCACTTACTGTCTCTGTGACCTTGGACATATTTCACTGCCTGCCTCAGTTTCCTCATATGTAAGGTGAGAATAAAAATAGCATCTACCTCCCAGGATTGTTGAGAGGATCCGGTGAGATAATATATATGTAAAGCACTTGCAAATCTTAAAGTGCTTTATACATGCTAACTATTATTATTATTAAGCATAGTTCGAAGGAATTGAAATATTTAACTTGGAGAAGAGAACGTTTTGGGGGGGATATCATGCAGAAGAACAATTAGACATGTTTTGGTTGGCTCATAAAAGCAGAAACAGGAGCAAAAGGTAGAAGGTAGAAGTCACAGAGAGATACATATTGTCTTAATTAAGGGAAACACTTCCTAACAATTAAAGCTGTCAAAAAATGGAATATACTACCTCAGGAGATAATGCATTTTTCAACCCTGGAGATCTTCAAGCAAAGGTTACATACCCACTTGAATGTATACTGTATATGCTTATGTGATAGATGATTAATTGGACCCATATTTTATTCTAATTTCTATTCTAATATCTAATTTTTAGATAAAGGTTGGACTCAAAGACCACTGATGATGACTTTTATTTCTTGAGTTCTGGTATTTGTAGAAAGGGAGTCATTGTACATTTTTAATAAGAGTAGCTCCATTCCTATCATATATATCAGATTTTCTTCTTTATTGCAGTTATAAAATTTGCTAAACTTCTCAGACAGCATTAAGGAACTGATCCTTTTAATTGTAACCATGGCAAATGTTAAGAGACGCAGTTATGAGTGAAACAAAAGGTTTCATTCTTGGGTGTATAAAGTTTCTTGCTTGAGTGTGTAAATTTAACTTGAACTTATTTAAAACCTCAATGTATACATGAGCCCACTGAAGAGGATACTCTCTAGATAAGCACAAACTAAAAGTAATACACACTTTCTCATCCTATTAAAAAAAAAAAACAAGTCTGGTACATGTTACATAAATCCTTCACAGGGGAATCCAGGCAACATGCTAGAGACCTTTCTTTAGATCTCTTGACATGGATCTTGTGGAATGTCCATTCATTATCTTTCAACCTTTCTAAATAACTGGCTATTACCTTTTCTAGGTATATATGTTTCTGATGATGTCATTTGTCCCATTTCTTTTGCCTGATTCTTCATTGGGAATGCATTATAAGTCAACTCACATTGACCATGCTCCTTTCCAACAAATACCCTTTGGACCACTCTCAAATTTAATTCTTCAAAGACTCAAAAATTCCTCACATTCCATGATTTACAGCCCTATAGCATCATCAGAAGAATAAGGGAAGTGACAGGGATAGGAATTAGACTCTGATTTCTTTCTTTCTTTTTTTTTTGACAAGGCAATCAGGGTTAAGTGACTTGCCCAAAGTCACACAGCTAGTAAGTGTCAAGTGTCTGAGGTTGTATTTGAACTCAGGTCCTCCTGACTCCAAGGCTGGAGTTTTATCCACTGTGCCATCTAGCTGCTCCTGGACTCTGATTTCATTAGTATATGAAGTTGCTTAAACCAAAGCAGTTTGACACCTCTGAAACATACAGAGAATTTTTCAGAGAATTGTAAGGTCAAGTAATTTCCCCAAGGTCACATAGCCAGTATGTATCAGAGATAGGACTTGAACACAGACCTTCCTAGCTTTGAGATTAGCTCTCTATTCATATGCTATGCTGCCACCAGAAGAATATTATCATTTTAAGAGTTTTTTTTCTTGATTCAGAGGGAAGTTTGAAGTCATAACATTACACAATTTTCCAAAGGTACCCTCCTCCTATTCAATTCTGGACCCAGCTCACTATCTATCCTGTATATCTGTCCAATAAAGATATGCCCGTGGATCAGCACTATGCATTATCTATAGAATGCCATATCATATTTTGAACAATAGACCTTCTTTATCTACTTGTGTGTTCCTGTAGGGATCATTCAGTGAAAATTTTTTAAGGGTTTATGAATCATTTCAGAGGCTATGCAGTATCTATCATTCCCATGTACCTTAATCATATCTCCACTTTTCCCACTCTTTAACTCCTTCCCCTTTTCCAAATGTGCCCTCTGGAATTCATACTCTATAATAAATAAACTTTCCTTCATTTTAGACCACTTCCTTTCATTTTTCTTCCATTTCTGGTTCTCGTTGAGAATTGGCTCTCCCAGATGTTGTATCTCTGGCTTTTCTTTACTATACTATTTGAACATTTTCTCATACTCCATCTCCCAACCACTCATAAATTCACTGGACCCAAAGGTTAGTGTCAGGATGCTTCTTGCTACTAATTTTTACTTTCAGACTCTCCTTCTACCACCAACACTCAGAAACTTCTCCTTTGAAGTATAATCTATCCAAATTTATCATCCAACCTATATTGTGGTGACTATTATCTCCCATTACCCAGGATATTTTCTTTCCATTCTTAATGAATTTAGGGCCTAGCTAACAGTCTACTCCAACTCCTATCTGACTTCAGGGAACCATTTTATATATGTTGATATTCCCTTAGATACTTGAACTTTCTAGTCCTTTAGTCTCCATAACTCCAATGACCTCTACCTCACCTCAGCTACAAAGAGGGATTATCATATTCTTGATCCTTCCATTATTCACAAGGGTTCAACCTCCACACTCAAAAACTCTGAAATTCCTTTATTCATTCATAATTTTCTATCCATTTCTCCTTATGACTTCCTATCAATCTTCAGACTCTTTTGCTGGTTCATCATTCAGGTTATTCTCACTAACTGTGAATATACCCTAAAGCTCTGTCCTGGACCCTCTTCTCTCTTCTCTCTCTATTCTTTCATTTGGTGACTTCGTTTTGCATGGTTTCATTTACCAAGTCTACACAGATTATATTTGGAGAGTTATCTCCAGTCTGTCTCCAGTACCACATCACTAGCTTCCTATTAAATATTTTAATTGAATGTTCTATAGGGCATCTCAAATTCATTATATTCAAAACAAAATTCATTATCTTTTCCTCAAAACCACCCCTCTCCCAAAGTTCCCTTTTATTATTAGAACACTACAATACTTCTAGTAAATCAGGTTCAAAACCTTTATATTTTCACCTCCTTACTTTCACTCACTCCACAAATTCAATCAGTTGCCCAAGCTTGTAAATTGTATCTCTACAACATTTTTCACATCTTTCACTCTCTCTCCATTTACACAGTCCCCATACAACTTCAGGTTCTCATCTATTCTCTCCTAGATCTCTTCACAAACCTGCCCTACCCACCAGTATTCTTACACATTACTCTACATACTCTGTGGTCTAGACATATTGGACTACTGGCTGTTCTCATTCATAACATTTCTTGTCTCTATGTCTTTGCACTGATTTTCTCCTATTCCTGGAATACACCTTCTCCTCAGTTCCATCTTTTAGAAGCCCTGGTTTCCATCAAAACTCATCTCAAATGCCACCTTCTATATAAAGCCTTTCTTGATTCCATATGCCCCCCAGATGGTAATTTGCTCCTTCTCTAAACTGCATTTTAGTAATTTTGAATGTATGCTGTATATGCTTATGTGATAGATGATTAATTGGACCCATATTTTATTCTAATTAAGATTAATCAGTTTGATGGGATTCTGTAGGGATAGTGATTATAAATTCTGTCTATTAAGCCCCAGAGCTGTGAACTGTAGACTCTGAGTTCACTTGCTTAATCATAGGAAGCTACGTAGAGAACCTCCACCCTTGTTTTTCCTTGTTATGGTAACCAAGCCCAGGAGGGCAGAGGTAACATGGGAAGTCCCCCTGACATTTTTGTTGCCCCTCCATCCTTTATCATCCTTCTATTACCCAATGTGGGGAGATAACTGTGAGCATTGGCAAGGAGTGACCCTGATTGATGGCCTGCAGCCTGCCTTTCTACTGGCTCATCTTCATCAGAGGCAGCCATGAACCCTTTAATAAAGTGCCATTGGCTCAGAGCTCTGCCTCAGTTTCTTTTATTATAGGTTGTACAATTTTGAACCCCACACATATATGCAGACATTGTCTCCCCTGTTAGAATATAAGTTCCTGGAAGGCAGGAAATGTTTCAGTCTTTGTATCTGCAGCACTAGCACAGCAGTTGATATGCAGCAGCAGATAATAACCTGGGGTGTATGGATACATTTCAAGAGTTTCATGAACTTAAACACGGAAAATTGCACCTTTATTTTCACTAAGTTTTGCTTTCCTTTCCTATGTATTTTATACATTTGAAAACTTTATTTTGAATAATAAGAGAAAGGCAAATAAAAACAACCCTAGGGTTGTCACACCCTGAAAATTGGCAAAAATGACAAAAAATGGCAACAGTCAATGTTGGAGAGGTTGTGGAAAGATAGATGCACTAATGCACTCTTGGTAAAGCTGTGAGATGGTACAACCATTTTGGAAATCAATTTGCAATTATGAAAATAAAGTGATGAAAATGTCCAAAGTCTTTGAACCAGAGACTTGATTACTGAGCTTATACCCCAATAAAGCCATTGATAAGAAAAAAAAAACATCCCCATATATTCCAAAATACTAAAACAGCACTTTTTGTGATAGCGAAATTGGAAACAAAGTAAATGCTTATCAGCTGAGGAATGTCTAAACAAATTGTGGTACATGAATATAATGGAATATTACTGTGCTGTAAGAAATTATGTGTGTGATAAATACAGAGAAGCATAGAAAGACTTTTATGAACTGATTTAGAGTGATGTAAATAGAGCCAAGAAAATAATACATGTAGTAACTACAACAATGTAAATAGAAAAAAAAGACTCATCAAATAATCAAAAGTAGATATAATGAAATTATATAAATCATGGGTGACTCAAGTGAAAAGATATGAGAAGATATATACATGGAGTTGGGAGAGGCACAAGTATTACATATTCCAAATGTTTGGGGACTTTTTCTCTATATCAATGAGTTGTGCTATTTTTTTTCCTCTTTCCTTTCCAAAAAATACTATTTGTCATATAGGATAGTTCTCTGGGAGGGAAAAAGAGAAGGATACATGGAGATACTACAGTGATGTGAGAAGCAGAAAATATCAATAAAAATATATTTCAAAAATAAATAAGAATATTATCTTTAGGAGAGGTGCATAAGCTTTACCAAACTGCCACTGTGATTCATGGCATAAAAAGGGCTAAGACTCCTATGGTACAGGATTAATAAACACTTGTTGATTGATTGATGTAGTAGTTGTAGTAGTAGTAGTAGCAGTAGTAGTAGTAGTAGTAGTAGTAGTAGTAGTAGTAGTAGTAGTAGTAATAGTAGTAGTAGTGACTTTTTTTGAGTAATAAGAGTAATTTATTTTGTTGGACCAGCCTGTGATTTCATTGGTAGAGAACTCCTGATGAGGAAACTCCTTCTATCAATTCAGGTCATTATTTACTCTTTCATTGATAGTCTTAGTGAGTTGCCTAGAGCACAGAGAAATTGAATGACTTTCCTAGGTTACATAACCAGTATAGGTCAGGTATAGAAGTGAAATCAGGTCTTCTAGATTCTGAGGCTGGCTATCTGTCAAGAATACCACGTGGCCTTCCTAATACTACTTATTTATAATTTAACTACCATTCTTAGAACTATGGTCAAATGAATTGAGTCTCTTAGTTATGCCTGATTTTACTGAATGACATTCTACTTCAGTGTCTATCTGATACAGTTAGACCAGGAGTCTTATTCCAGAAGAAAGAAGGAATACATATAAGATAGAGATAATTAAAGCAATTAATAACCATGAGTGTAACCATGGCTATTAAACATGTAACCAAGTAATAACCATGACTTCAAAAGAATTCTACCAATTATCTGTCTGGATTTACCTGATAAACTCATAGTTGACATACATAGTCAAAGATACCTAAGGTCTTTTTGCCCCACATTGGTGCATTTGAATAGACTCCAGCTCCCTAGATACTTTAGTATAGAAACAAATCACACAGTCACTATAATTAGTGGCTCATCCAGTGGTCAGGCTATGCCTTGATAAAGCCATTTTTCTGAGAAGTTATGCATAATCAATCAACACACATTCATTAAGTGACTTAGTTTGTGCCTGGTACTCTGCTTGGCATTTGGAATACAGCTTCATTTCCTAGAGCCAGACCAAGGAGGGACCATAGCAGATAAGAATGAAGCATAACATACTCATCTTATTGTACTTTTCTCATATATATAACTCTGTGTGTGTGTGTTCATATGGCTTATATATTATTCAATAAACTTTATAGCTAGATCAAATGAGAGTGAGGCTTTGTCTCCCTCTGTTTCTCAGACTCTCAATCCTGACTAACACACTATCACTCTTCAAATTCTATGTAACACCCACATTTAAGTCTTCTTACAGTACTTTAGCGATTCTACAAGGTCAACAAGTTCTTCAACACATAATTTGGCATCTCCCTCACCCTGCTTTTCTTTCCCAACGGAGATTCCTCTAGCCTTGCTTTTCTTTTCCATTGGAGATTCTGTGCAATAATTCTTCTTTTAAATTCAGGAAGTTCTTTCTCTTTACTGGTTCTAAGCCAAGAAATAGTGACAGTTGTATTTAACTGTTGGGGTAATTGGCAGGTTAATGTATGTGGACAATTCAAATGAAGAAACATTAACATCTGCTGAACAGCCATTTGACTATACAAAATGTGTGGTTCACAATTGTTTTTACCATTGGACTATATCCATATAGCATAAATTGAATTGGAAATATGATTATTATCCAGCTAATTTGCTCAATGTAAACATTTGAAGACCCTTTGGGTTGGACAGAGACCTTTTGCCAGGGAATTAGGCCCCTTTCATAGCATTCAGCCATAGGTGAGTTATACCTGCCAAGTTCATGCCACATGAAAATCAATCAAAGAAATTGGGGACACTTGGAAGATGGATTCAACTAGTTCACTTCGGCCACAAGAGTGAAAAACTAGGAATAATATATGGAAGTTGAGGGGAGAGGGATTTAGACTTGATTTTTAAAAAAATTCGCTAAAAATTAGAATTAATCATTTCGAAAGTAGAATGGCCCACCTTAGTAAATGGTAGTAAATGGTACCATTTGAGGTCTTCAGGCAAAGTATGGATGACTACTTGTTTGGTATGGTATAGAAAAAAATTCTTTTTTCAGATGAGGATTGGACCAGATGGCCTCATGTCTCTTCCGACTCTGAAATTCTGTCATCTGTACTTCTGACAACAAGCAGAAGCACTAAGAATCTGAATGTATGCCTGGTTAAAAAAAAGGAAAAAGAAACATATAATCAAATCAGTGCTTCTGTTCTAATGAACTTCTAATTAACTCATTTGGCTGGATTAAAAAAAAAATTTAAATCCATAGTTTGGTCAAGTCTGAATGGAATGCTCAACTTTATATTGGCACGAAACACACCAGCATTTAGACTTTTCCCTCCCTTAGAACTTTCAATAAGTTGTTTTATTGCCACAGAGATAATGTCTGTCATTGAATGAGGTTTTGGGCAAAATCTCAATCCTGGATCCTGGCTATGTCAAAAGATCGAATCAAAGAAGTGAATCAAAAGAGTAGCACTTTGAGTGCTACTTATTTGAAATTAGTGATAATTTGACAAAGGGTTGAAGTGAAATGTACTTTTATACAACCTACACAAAGGAATTTGCTAAAGCAAATTAATTATATTAAGGTGATCAGATGAAATAGATTTACCTATTTAAGGGAAAAAACTTTCAAGAAAGCACTTGAAATCAAGCACTATCAATTAACAAAAATCAAGCATTAATTAAACACCCACTGTGTTCCAAATGCAAAGACAAAGACAAACAATGAAAGAAAAAGAAATGAAGACAAAAATTAAATGGTCCCTCCCTTTAAGTAGCTTGCATTCTACTGGGAGAGATAGCATACATTCCTATAAGTATTTCAAAATATATTCTAAGTAAATACAAAGTAATTTGAGTGGGGAGGCATCATCACTTAGGTGGATCAGGAAAGGCCTGATATAGGAGCTAACATCTGAGCTGAGCTTTGAAGGAAATTTTGTAATTTCATCACTTTAAACTTGCTGGGCCAATCAGAAAGCCATCGTATCTATTCATTAAGACACATCCCAAAAGAGTCTCCACTAGGCTGCATTGTACAAGTGTAGTTCTAGTTACTGTATGTATTTGAAAGTCACAGAATTCTAATTCTTCTAGATATTCTTTCAATAACTTTTTTTCACAAATGAAATGTTTTTCTCCCAATCAATCTGAATTAAAGAAGTATGACACTGATAGCATGGGTCTAGTGGAAAGAGCACTTTCTAGTGGAAAGTGGTAAAAGATGAAGATTATAATCCCAGAGCAGCAACCAATTAGCTTTGGGACTTTGGGCAAGTCAACTCCTTTCTCTAGTCTTTGGTTTCCTCATCTGTCAAATGGGGAGGAGAGAACAGAATAAATTCCAGTTAATTAAGTGATTATCCATATCCCCTTAGGTAGTGCATCAGTAAAAGCATGTGTACATGCACATACACACACACACACACACACACTAATCAAACACACACATACACACATATATACATATATGTATACATATATATTTGTGTGCATATATATGCATGCTTACATATACACAAGTATATGTGTGAGTACAGACAACATACATATATATCCACAAAGACATATACATACACATAAATTTACACAATATATGCATATAGACATATCTGTCTATATATGTATGCATACATATATGTATGCATACATACATATATCTTGGGAAGTTATGGCAAATGGACAGTGAGTTGGACCCAGAGTTATACAGGAGGAGGCAAGGGTGCTGAATTGCTTCTGGGGAAATGCTCAGTTCTTTTAATGATCTCAAGGTTCTGCCTGAAACAAAGGGAAATATCCTAAAAATAATAATACTCTTCCTGGAATGTTGTGAGTCTATGAGATATAGAATAACATGGTCTCTGAAGAATTAAAGTTGAAAGTAAGTCAAAGAGGAGTAGTCATGGTTGGTCATAAACTGGCTCCAATACATAGCACCATGGGAAAAGAGGTGTAATGGATGTTATCAGACATATATGATCAGAAAAAGAGATGGGTTAGTTTTGAGAGCAAGGGATTTCTGATAGACAACCTGGGTGCTCCTTTATAATCCATGCTTCACTTATGGAGACAGTTCCCATAGCAATTAAATGATAATAGCTAACATTTACATAGCATTTTAAGTTTTACAAACACTTTAGAAGTATTATATCATTTATCCTGACAAAAACCCTGGGAGGTAAGTGCTATTATTATCCCCATTTTATAGGTAAGGGAACTGAGGCAGGTAAAGGTTAAATGATTTGCGTGGGGTGACACAGCACCTATCTCCCAGGTTTATTGTGAGAATTAAATTAGATAATATTTTTAAACTGCTTACCACAACACCTAGCACATAGTAAGTGCTACATAGATGTTAGCTATTATTGTTATTATTATTATGAAGTATCTAAGAATGGATTTGAACTCAGTCTGCCTCAATTACAGATCCATCAAATATTGAAGTCAGCCGGCCTATAATCTTCCATAGCTTGTCCTTCTAAGACAAATGCTGGTTGATTGATAGACTGGCTACAAATGAAAAGTAAAGGCACGTATTTATGCATGAAAGTTGCCATAATTATTCAAGAAGAAATTAACTACTTTTCCTCCAAAATAATAGAAGTAATTCAAATCCCCCTAGCTTTTGTACTTAGGGTATTAGATTGAAGATTTATATTGAGGAATATCTGGAATGCTAGTTAATATACCTCACTGATTAAGAGTGCTGGATGGAATAATCAATTTTGTTTTAAATTATAAATACGATTTAATCATCTTAGCCACATGGAACTCTTTCTCAGGCAAATACTCTCTTAAATTTCAACTTCCATTCTTGGAAATAAGTCCTCATTTTCCTTAGAGGTTAATTTTAGGTATCTTCCACAAACAATGAAACCATCTGTTCAACTTCCTTTCAAAAATGTATGAGATAGAAACTTAAAAAAAAAACTAATTCAAGGGGGCAGATTTTCTTTAATGGGTCCTGTTTGTTTGGGTCCCAATTGTTCCTCCTAGAAAGTTAACTCATCATGGTGGAAAGAACTCTCAACTGAGTTAGATAGCCTGGTTTGGGCCCTAATTTTTCTAGCTGTGTCTCTATGGGTAAGTCATTTTTTTCTCTGAGTTTATTCATTCTATTCACTGGGGGTAATAAAAATGTAATACTGACTTCATAGGGGATTTTGATGAGTTATCGATACTATATCCATGCCAATATGCTTCCCCTTCTTGTTTTTCTGTCATTCTTGACCTAGATTAAACCTTGGCACTTTGTAGGGATCTTTTGAGCATTACAACAAAAACTGAACAGATAGTGCTGACCCTAATTCTGGCTCCAAGAGTTCTGAGAGCTTGTAGAATTTCCTGAAGAAAAGGAAAGACATCATTCTGGCATGGTTGAAGTGCTAGGCGATTGATTAGATGACATCTTAAAGTCTCTTCCAGTCCTGTGAGTGTATGATTCAAAATTTCCCTTGAAGAAGAAGCAACAAGCTGAAAATAGCATTTCATGTTAGGAATTTACAAGGTTTCTAACATTTGGTAGCAGTTTATAAAGACATTTCCCTTCCTGAATGAGATGAGATAGGTGGTGATGGTGATAGCTACTGAGCAGAGGGAAGAAGAATGTGTGCAGTTGGATTTCATCCCGACAAAAGATAGTTGTTTGTAGGCAATATTTGGAAGAGAAGAAAGAGAGGTGTTAGCACTAACTGCCAAAAGCCATTAACTGGAGATTGGAACCTTGTCAAGCCCCTTTGGCTATCTTCCACGGCTATTTTTTACCCGGTTACCAAGAAGGTCAAGATGGATATCATTTGATGCATCAACTCTCTCCTTAAGTCCAATGAAAATGGGCAGTCAAGACAGTGATCCAGTTAGCTTAACAGCAGCAACAACAAAAACAACAACAATAATAAACATCTGCTATGTGGGGAAAAAAAATACGAATTTGGCCCTGAAGGACCCGGATGGGCTGTCTACAAGAGCCACATTCTTTAGACAGTTCTTTAGCACAGAGCTGGTATAGTTTCATTCCCCCACTGCACTCTGGTGCCTGTGTCAGAAAACTGTACGCACACAGTCCAGACACAATTGTAGCTCTACATTCTGTTCTAAGGAGGCATCCTGATACAGTGGAGAGATGCTGCTGAGATTACATGTCAGCACTTCATGCTCAAGCATGGGTTAACATAGGTTAGTGGGACACAGTAACTGATAACTTACAATCAAAAGATCTAGGTTCACATTCCAATTCTGCTACTTACTACCTGCCTATGTTATTTTATAGAGTTTTGGCTCAGAATCAGGAGATCTGGGTTAAAAACTCAGCTCTGTTGATTATGATCTGTGTAATTATGAGCAAGTTATATAACTTCTCTGAACTTTGGCTTCCTTACCTGTAAAATGGGTATCATAATAACTATAGACTCTACTAAAAAGGGTTGTTGTGAGGCTCAAGTGAAATTGTCTGTAAAGATCTTTGCGAATATTAAAGTGCTTTAAAAATGCCACTTATTATTCTTCTGAACTTAGGTATGGCAAATAAGGTAAATGAAGGTACATTTGCATCACAAATTGAACATACACGAGCAATCCCCTGAGGACACACATCCTATTGCTGAAAATGATAGCAAAATGGTAAATAAATGATATCACAAAGGCCTACAGCTGGCCAGCTTCTTCTCCTCCCTTTTCTGGGAGATTAATTATAGTACTTAACATTTGTAAAGTATTTCTGACACATCAAAATGGCCAGATGGGAATTTGTGCTGAGAATCCAACCCATTATTATTAATAAATTGCTTGTGGTCCTGGCTGCTCCCGGGAGATAGGGAGCTGGGGGAAAAACTGAAAAACACTTTCACATTTTTTTCCAATGTTTTAGTTTGGGGGAAACTCAGAGGTTTTCAGTGGTTCATTTTGAGGTCTGGGCAAAGGTTCAAGCCCATTCCTGAGTTATCTCAACTGGTTCACCCTCCCTCTGTCAAAAGCCAACAGTTGCAAAGAGTTGCAGCAATACTAGACCCTAACACTGTTCGGTGCTGAGAGGTTTTTAATCTTTCTCTTGTCCATCTCCTTATCTTCTAGTGCTTCTCTGTCTCATTCCCTTTTGTAAAGGCTCCCAACATAATCAGTCTTTCCTGAAGCTGATGACAGACACAAGAAGCAGATGAACCATGAGGTTAATGGAAGGGGAAAGGGGAATGGGAAATCCAACTTGATGGAGGGAGGAGGAAGCAAATGAAGCTTTTTAGCTGTGCTGGCTGTATGTGAATGGTATGGCACAAGTGCAAAGAGCCTCAGGTTCAGAAGTTCGAGAACTTGGGTTCAAATTCTGTCTCTGAGGCTTACTATCTATAAGGCTGTGAAGAACAACAACAACAAAGATATTGAACCAATTACTTAACATTCCTGGCCCTTGGGGCAGCTAGGTGGTGCAGTGGATAGAGCACCGGCCCTGAAGTCAGGAGGACCTGACTTCAAATCTAGCCTCAGACCAAACACTCAACACTTACTAGCTGTGTGACCCTGGGCAAGTCACTTAACCCCAACTGCCTTAAAAATACAATCTAAATCCTTTGAGTTCAGTACTCTGTGTCATATTGTTTCATCTATAAAAGTGAAGGGATGAGACTAGAATTCTGTGATACATACCTTTATTGCCAGGACTTTAATACACACCTCTGTTGCCAAGAAAAAGATTTTTCCTTTAAAAGAAGAATTTTTTTTGAATAAAAATCTCCAAAAGAGCTAACTATGTTTTCCTTCCAGCATCTTCCAAATTCCTTATAGTCAGTAAATTCTTTAGTGGAGAATTTAGAAGTATTATATAATGGAAAAAACACAAACACCATATAATCCTCAGAAAATCACTTACTCTTTGAGCCTGTTTCTTAACCACTAAAATGGGAATGATAAGGCCTACATCAGATAGTTTTTTATGGGAATCAGCCTGTGAAAGAGCTTTGATGACTATGTTATTATTCCTTCTAGTGTCTAAACTAAAGTCCCTTTGTGAAGCCTAGCCATGGAAAAAGTAGAGCACTCTACTTCTTCTTGTGGTAGATTTCAGGCCAGTTTTAGAGGTTACTCCGCTCAAGGCACTACATTGAGCCACTTGGGCATACACAAAGGTAAATCAGACACTGTCCCTGACCTCAAGGAGTTTATAGTACAATGGAAGGGGAAAAGGGATACAATAATAAAGGTGACTGCTCTTAATCTAGGAATGCAGAAGGATTGGACAAATTAAGACAATGTTCTCAACCTGAATCTAGTATGTCATATCTGAAAGAGACATCCACAAATACATTAGTCAGTTCAAATGTTCCAGGATTCTATAGCCAAAAGAGCATAGCATGGTATAGTGGGACGAATCCTAAATTTGGAGTCTAGAATAGTTCAGATCCCATCTTTGTCACTCACTGGTGGTGACCTTGGGTAAATCACTGTCTGGGCCTCAGTTTCCTTATCTGTAAAATGAGGAAGTTGGATTAGATGACTTCTGATGCCCCTTTCAGCTCTAATTCTATGATGCTATGGCCTGCTTTAACATAACTATCTATGAACATTTGGAGTCAGAGAACCTGCATTCAGGCCTGTTCTGCTACTTCGTGTCCATGTAAACTTGGAAGTTTCAAAGAGGCAGATTTACCCTTGATATGAGGGGAAAAAATAAATTCCTTAGTGGTTAAAGCTATTCAAATGTGGAATAGCCTATCATAGGAGGCAATGAGTTCTCTCTCACTGGAAATCTTCAAACCAGACTGGATGACTATTTGTCAGATACATTGTAGAGATATTTGTAATCAGATATGGATTGGATCAGATGGCTTTGAGATCTCTTCCAAATCTCATTCACTAACCTTGGTCAAGCCTCAGTAAAATGAAGGGTCTGGACTAAATGGGCTCCCTCCTGTTCCAAATCTTAAGTCTACATATATGTCTCAGAACCAATACAAAGCCTACATAGCAGCAAGATCCTTTAATAGTTGTAGGACCTAATCTGATCAAATTGTGTGTCCTAAATGGCAAACATAGCACAGTACTAAGGCTTGTATTTCCTGGTAGTTAAAGGGTTCACTTCTTAGGAGGAAAGAAAGGCTTGGGAATCCTTGCTGAGGTTCCAACTCCATTTCCAAAGATACTAGATACTGTATTTCTGGCATCTGGATATGTAGCTATCCCCTGAGCCTTTTTCTAATGCCTGCCCTGGACTCAATTATGATCCAAATACAGTGAATGCACAGAACAATGCTGTCCTTCATGTCCCAGAACACATAGGAATGTGTTATCCAGCTACTATGCTCTACTGTTTTGTTTTTTTTTAACATGGAGAAAACACCAGTTTGTCTCTTTCCCATGTTCTAGGTAATCACATTACAGCTCAACCTTATTAGTAACACAATGGATAACTGTTTCCCATTTAAAAGACCAATGCAAAGAACTGAAGGGTCTCCAGGCAAGCTCTATTTATTTAACAGAAAAGCATCTGTCATCACCATACAGTATGGGTTGTCTCTTCATGCTATTTTAGGCACTCAGTGCTGTAAGTTTTGTTATCTTGTACATAAAGTTTGAAATCTCCTTTTACATAGTGGGAGTTTGTTTTTAGGGGAGAAATCTGAAGCATGAAATGCTACAAAACTCAACCAAGTGATCATTTTAAAAATAAACTTGTTCTTCTCTACTTTGAGTTTGGTGTTGAGCTGAAGTGAGAAGTGATTAGAAGAGGAAGTGGTAAACACTGTGACAGTAGAATCTCAGTAAATCTCTATTAAGCAGGATGCTGAGGGAATGAAGTGTTTCATTAGTTTAATTTTATAGCTAACTGAGGTTTAGGCTGAAAGCATTTTGTGGCTTACAACAGAGAGAGCAATGCAGTTGAGCTGCAGGGGCAGGGAGGGAGCAAACATTGCCAGGGAAGAGAGGAGAAGATCTAGGTAGGACTTTCTAGAGGTGATGGAATTCAGTTGCAGTGATTTAGGATTTTAGGGTTATTTTTACCCCTTTCTTATGTCTACAGGTGTTCCTCTTACACGGCTAATATTTAGAAAGTAACTTAAAGTTAATTCCTGTAGGCATGCCTCTAGGATGTCACAGTTGTCTGTTACTATATTGTCAGGCTTCTTACAGTGCAATATTGAGTCTGTGATTGTCATGCCTCAGATTCAACAACAACAACAACAATAAAAACATACGCCTGATTATACTGCCTGAGAACAGTGCTTTGCCTTGATTCTGAGTGCCTTCAGTGCAAAGGTTGTCCCGGGAAAGACAGAAAAATAAATATATCAGAAAATATGGTCTGGACTGAAAAAAGATGCCAAAAGTTATAGAATATTAGTAGTAAAACAATTGTATATTGTGAATTTAATATATATAACATATCATAACATATATACATATATATCATAATGTATCATAACCAAAATGATACAAATATTTACTGATATGTAAAGTGTTTTACAAATCACTTATCTGTGTATAGGTAGACCATCAACTAGTTAGAGTAAAAGCCCAAGTCACCCCCAAATTAGAAAAAAAGATAAAGATGAAAAGAAAGTTGTAATAATGCCAGCACAGACACTTGAATCAAGTTAATGGTACAGAAAAATAGAAAAGGGATAGCAAAGACATCGACTCTGATTTTGTCATGTCAGAAGGAGTTACACTAAGCACTTAATAAATACTTGTTGAGTGACTGAACAAAGAAGCCAGAAGAACTCAGAAATAGACTCAGCCAGAAGACATTTTATCTTCTTGCCAAGTAGTGGTATGTGGTAGCCAAAGGAAGAACAAATTCTAGGCTCAGGTTCTATCTCTAACACCTACTTACTCTGTGACCCTGGGCAGGTCACTTAGTCTCCTAGCTCTCTTGGAAACTCTGTAAGACTATATAATGAAGTGGCAAAGCAACAGAATGGATTCAATATTACAGAAGGCAAAGGATATAGGCTTACAGTCAAGAATTTACCTATCCAGTGATACTGAGTATAATCCTACAGAGGAGAAAGTGGATCTTTGATGAAATAGAGTTTCCAAGCATTCCCGATGAAAAGACCAGAACTCTGTAGAAATTTATAAATTCAAATACAGGAGTTAAGAAATTCATAAAAAGGTAAACATAAATGGAAAATCATTTGGGATTAAGCAAGTACAAATTGCTTACATTCCAATGTGAAAAGATGATACATGTTTCCCCTCTGATCCCTATCATTATCAGAGGTCATAAAGTCTAATTGGACAAGGCCTGAGAGCGGTTCTGTTATGACTTGATGATCTTAGGAAAAGAATGGGAAAAGAAAGGAAGAAGAATATACTAAGGGAGAAGAAAGGAAAAGAAAGGTTGGGGGAAATTATCTTGTATAACCAAGATGTACATAAGTAGACATTAATACAAACAAGGAGGGGGGAAGAATAGGTGATGCTAGAATTTCATTCCCATCTGAAGGGGTGGTGGTGGTGGAAATCTCATACACACACACACACACATACACACAAAGATGGGTAAAAAGATACATTTCACTCAATAGGAAAATAGGGAAAGGGGGAAAGGGAGGAGAAATTGGAGGGAAAGTAGGTTAAGGAAGGGATTAGCTACAGGCAAAACAAACTCAAAGTAAGGATATATAAAAAAAACATATATAGCTTATTTTTTTGAGGTGGCAAGGAATGGGAATCTCAGAGGGTGCCTATAATTGCAAAATGACTAAAGAAGTTATGGTATAAAGATGTGATTTATACTAGGGATAAAAATTTTCTACCATGCTGTAGTCCTCTGGACTTTTCCATTATTCCCCTGAAACTTCCTAATCCTCTAAGATCACTTCAGGCCTGGAATTCCCATGTTGGAAGTATCCTCTGCTCCAAGGGTCCCTCCCTCCCTTCAATTGGATGGTTCCTTCAAAAAATTCTATTTAAGGTGGGTGCCTGGGTCATCCATCTCTGTATTTTGCACTACATTGCATTAATCTGCACTTATCCATCATGCTCACAGGTACTATCTCTCCCTGCCTCAATCCTTCAGTTTCCTTTTATGTGTTGTCTTTATCATTTGAATGTAAGCTCCTTGAGGGCAGGTTTTATTTTTTTCTATTTTGCTTGTACTTGTATTCTTAGTGCTTATCAGAGTGCCTAGTGTATAAAAAGCAACAAACGTTTCATGACTTACTGGAATACTACTGGGCTATAAGAAATTATGAAGGAGATGGTTTCTGAGAAACCTGAGAAGACCTGTATGAATGGATTCAGAGGAAGTTAAAAGAATCAGGAGAACAATTTGTAGAATGACAATTATATGGTAAAGACAAAAAACTCAGAAAAAAATTAGGAAATCTGATCTGTATAATGATCAACCAGGGCAGTAAGGTAAGCGATAAGATAAGTAAGTAAGATAGAGCGCCTGGCCTGGAGTCAGGAAGATTCATCTTCCTGAGTTCAAATCTGGCTTCAGACACTTACTAGCTTGTGACACTGGGCAAGTCACTTAACCCTGTTTGCCTCAGTTTCCTCATCTGTAAATGAGTTGGAGAAGGAAATGACAAACCATCTCTAGTATCTTTGCCAAGAAAACTCCAAATGGAGCCACAAAGAGTCAGACATGACTGAAAAATGACTGAATAACAACAAAAGATTAACCATGTTTCTGTAAGATCAATGATAAAACATGCTACTCAGAGAACTCAAAGACTCAGTTTATTGAATAAGGCATCTAGGTGGCACAGTGGATAGAGTGCAGGTCCTGGAGTCAGGAAGACCTGAGTTAAAATATGGCATACTAGCGACATGATCCTGAGCAAGTCACTTATTCAAGTTAAGCCTCAGTTTCCTCAACTATAAAATGGGGGTTAAAATAACACCTACCTCACCAGGTTGTTGTGAGGATTAAATGAGATAAGATTTGTAAAGCTTTGAGCACAATGTCTGACACATAGTAGGTGTTTAGTAAATGATTGTTCTACTTTGACTTCCAGGAGCCAAGATGGCAGAGTAAGCAGTAAATTTTTGTAATTTCCCCATATTTACCTTCATACAACAATAAAATAGTGCCCCCAAACAAATACTGGAACAGAAGAGCCAACAGAAAGATGGGGTGAAACAGTCTTTTAGTCCCAAAATCTTGGAAGATCGGCAATAAGAGTCCATCTTACTCAGGTAAAAAGAGAGCACATACCAGGGCAGGAAGCATCCCAGCAAGCCAGCAGCAAACCCTCTTCCCCAGACCTGAGCCCTAGTATGGTGGAGCAGAAAAATGCCAACCCTCTCCACATGTCTTAGCATGGCCAGGGGAACCAGCAGACTACAGTTCTGAGAACAACCACATGCTTTGATGTAGCCCTGGACAAACAGATATCCTCTAGCAGTCAGACTTCCATGGGCTACACTGTAGCCCAGGGGAAATGCAAAAAACCCCAACGGACCTCAGTACACACCAGACACCACCAATGGAAACCTAGCTCAGCACCAGGTAAGCTGCCAAATACCTCCAGCCTCCAGCAGTGCCAGCCACATCACCACCATACTTCCTCAACAGAGCAACAGACACAAGGATCCCCTCTGGGCCACAGGGCAACATCAGTGCAGTATCAGGTAAATAGCCAGGGCCTGCTGCCCCTGGCACAAGAAGCCTGAGACAGTGCCCTTTCCACACTGAGAGCAGAGCTCAAATTTAAAAGAAAGAGAAAGGGCCAGGAAAAAGAAAAAAATTAAAAAACAAAGAAACAAAAAAAATCTGATCATAGAAAGTTATTATGGTAACAGGGAAGAGACTAAGGCACAAACTCAGAAGACAACAATGTCAAAATATCTGTGGGTAAAACCCCAAAGAAAAATGGGAAGTGGTCTCAAACCCAGAAAGAACTCATGGAAGACCTCAAAAAAAGAGCTTAAAATTATCTAAGAAAGGTAGAAGAAAACTTGGGAAAAGAAATGACAGTGATGCAAGAGAATTATGAAAAAGAGTCAACAGCTTGGAAAACTGCTTAAAAAGTAAGATTGATCAAATGGAAAAGGAGATACAAAAATCCACTGAAGAAAACAACTCCTTAAAGAGCACAATTGACTAAATGGAAAAGAAAGTACAAAGATGAAGAAAAGTAAAATACCTCATGGGGAAAACAACTGACCTGGAAAATATATCCAGGAGAGACAATATCAAAATCGCTGGACTCCCGGAAAGCCATAATCAAAAGGAGGACCTGGACAGCATCTTTCAAGAAATTATCAAGGAAAACTGCTCTGATATTCTGGAAACAGTGAGCAAAATAGGCATTGAAAGAATTCACAGATCACTTCAGGAAAGGTAAAATAAGAACTCCAAGAAACATTACAGCCGAATTTCGGAACTGTCAGGTCAGGGAAAAAAATACTACAAGTGACCAGAAAGAAACAACTCAAATATCAGGGAGTCACAATCAGAATAACACAGGACTTAGCAGCTGTAACATTAAAGAATTGGATGTCATGGAACATGATATTCCATAAGGCAAAGGAGCTAAGACTACGATCAAGAATCACTTATCTGGCAAAGTGAAGCATAATACATCAAGGGAGATGTATAGAGAGAAGACCAGAACTAAACCAAAAATTTGACCTCCAATATCAAGACCCAAGAGAAGAATAAACAGGTAAAGAGGGAAAAGAAAACATAAGGGATTCAATAGAGCTAAACTATTTACATCCCTACAGAGGAAGATGATACATGAAATTCTTAAAAATTGAATCACTAATAGTACAGCTAGAAGGAATATATATAGACAGAGGTTACGTGTAAAAGATGAATTTGAGGGAATGACAAAAAAATTAAGGGATCAGAAAGAGGAGTACAATGGATGCAGAAGGAAGGGCAAGGTAGAGTGGGGTAAATTATTTCACATGAAGAGGCATGAAAGACCTATTACAGAGGAGGAGGAGATGGGAGTGTGGTCAATAAGCATCCCTTGAACCTTACTCTCATCAGTATTGGTTCAAAGAAGGAATAATATAATAATCAGGTGAATATAGAAATCTATCCCACCTGCCTGGGAAGCAGGAAGGGAGGAGATTAGGTGAAGGGGGAGTGGGGCCTGACAGAAGGGAGGGCAGATTAGGGAAGGTGGTAGATAGAAGCAAAACACTGGTGAGGAGGGAAAGTGTGAAAGGCGAGAGAGGACAAACAGGAGGAAAAATAGGAGGGAGAGAAATACACAGATATTAATCATAACTATGAATGTGGGTGGGATGAAATCTCCCATGAAATGAAAGTGGATAGCAGAGTGGATCAAAAACCAAAATCTTACAATATGTTGTTTGAAGTAGAGAGACACAGAGTAAAGGTAAGTGGCTGGAACAGAATCTATTATGCTTCAGCAGAAGTAAAAAAAAAAAAGCAGGGATAGCAATCTTAATCTCATACAAAGAAAAAACAAAAATAGACCTAATCAAGGAAGAAAACTGTATCTTGCTAAAAGATACCATAAACAATGAAGCAACATTAATACTAAACTTATATGCATCAAGTGGTATAACATCTAAATTCTTAAAGGTGAAGTTAAGTGAGTTACAGGAAGATGTAGCAAAAATATACTAATGGGGGGACCTCAACTGTCCCCTCTCAGAGCTTGATAAATCTGACAAATAAACAAGAAAGAAACTAAGTAGGTAAAAAGAATATTAGAAAAGTTAAATGTGACAGACCTTTGGAGAAAACTGAATGGAAAGGAATATATAATTTTTTTTTCCTCAACAGCACATGGTACTAACACAAAAATTGACCATGTAATAGGACATAAAAACCTCAAAGTCAAATGTATAAAGGCAGAAATATGAAATGCATTCTCAGTAAAAATTACATTCAACAAAGGACAGTGGAAAGATAGAGTAAAAATTAATTGGAAACTAATCTAATCCTAAGGAATAACTGGGTCAAAGAAAAAATCATAGAAATAACAAATAATTTCATTAAGAGAATGACAACAAGACAACATAGAAGAATTTATGGGATGCAGCCAAAGCAGTACTTAGGGGAAAATTTATTTTTCTAAATTCTTACATCAACAAAGTGGAAAAAGAACAGATCAATGTAATTGGCATAAAACTAAAAAAAAAAAAAAAACAGAAAAAGAAAAAGTTAAAAATTCCCAATTGAACACCAAATCAGAAATACTGAAAATCAAAGGTGAGATTAATAAGATTGAAAGTATAAAAAACTATTGAGCTAATAAATAAATATAGGAGTTGGTTTCATGGGAAAAAAAACAAACAACTGGTAAGATAAGCCATTGGTTAATTTGATTTTAAAAAAAAGAAGAAGGAAACCAAATATCCACCAATGAAGAAGAAATTAAAGCAATCATAAGAAAATATTTTGCCCAATTATGTGCCAACAAATCTGAAAATCTGAATGCAATTGATGAATATTTATGAAAATATAAATTATTTAGATTAAAAGATCAGGAAATAGATTACCTAAATAACCCTATCTTAGAAAAGGAAATTGAACATACCATTAATGAACTCCCTAGAAGAAAAACCCCAGGGCCAGATGGGTTCATGAGTGAATTCTATGAAACATTGAAAGAACAATTAATTCCAATACTATATAAGCTATTTGGAAAAATAGGTGGAGTCCACTCCGTTTATAACACAAATATGGTGCAGATACCTAAATCATGAAAAGCTGAAAGGGAGAAAGAAAATCATAGACCAATTTTCCTAGTGAATATCGATGCAAAAATTTTGTACAAAATAATCGCAAGGCAATTATAGCAATATATCACAAGGATTATACACTATGACCAGGTGGCATTTATACTAGGAATGCAAGTTTGGTTCAGTATTAGGAAAACTAGTGACATAATTGACCATACAGAAATCATATGATTATCTCAATAGATATTGAAAAGCTTTTGACAAAATACAGCACCCCTTCCTATTAAAAACATTAGACAGCATAGGAATAAATGGAATTTTACTTAAAATGATAAGTAATATCTATCTAAAACCATCAGCAAGCATTATATGTAATAGGGATAAACTGGGAGCTTTTCCAATAAGATTAGGGTTGAAACAAGGATGCCCATTATCACCATTATTATTCAGTATTGTACTAGAAACGTTAGCTTTAGCAATAAGAGAAGAAAAAGAAATTGAAGAAATTAAAATGGGCAATGAAGAAGCAAAACTGTCATTCTTTGTATGGTATATGATGGTATACTCAGAGAATCCTAGAGAATCAACTAAAGAACTAATTGAAATTATTTACAACTTCAGCAAAATTGCAGGATATAAAATGAATTCACATAAATCACCAGCATTTCCATATATTACCAAAAAAAAGTCCAGTACCAAGAGATAGAGAAATTATATTTAAAATAACTGTAGACAATATAAAATTTTGGGGAGTACATCTGTCAAGACAAACCCAGGAAATATATTAACACAATTACAAAACACTTTTCACACAAATAAAGTCAGACCTAACAACTAGAAAAATATCAGTTGCTCACGTATCAGCCAAGCCAATATAATAAAAAGGACAATTCTGTCTAAACTAATTTACTTATTCAGTGTCATACCAATTAAACTACCAAAAATTATTTCATAGAGCTAGAAAAAATAACAGCAAAATTGATCTGGAAAAAACAAAAGGTCAAGAATGTCAAGGGAATTAATAAAAAAAATACAAAGGAAGGTGGCCTAGCAATACAGGATCTCAAACTATATTATAAGGAAGTAATCATCAAAACTATCTGGTACTGACTAAAAAGTAGAGTGGTAAATCAGTGGAATAGGTTAGACACACAAAACATTGTTGTCAATGACCATAGTAAATTAGTGTTTGATAAACCCTAAGACCCTAGGTTTTAGGATAAAAACTCACTATTTGACAAAAACTACTGGGAAAACTGGAAAACAATAGGACAGAAACTAGGTATAGACCAACATCTCACACCCTATACCAAGACAAGATCAAAATGGGTGCATGATTTAGATATAAAGGGTCATAAGCAAATTAGAAATGCAAGTAATAGTCTACCTGTCAGTTCTATGGGGAGGGGAAAAATGCATGACAAAGCAAGAGATAGAGAATATTACAAAATGTAAAATAGGTAACTTTGATTATATTAAATTAAAAAGTTTTTGTACAAACACAACCAATGCAACCAAGATTAGAAGGAAAACAGAAAGCTGAGAAACAAGCTTCACAGCAAGTGTCTCTGATAAAGGTCTCATTTTTAAATATAGAGAAAACTGAGTCAAATTTATAAGAATACAAGAATACAGATTTATAAGAATACAAGAATACAAAGGATATGAACAAACAGTTTTCAGATGAAGAAATCAAAGCTATCCATAGACATATGAAAAAGTGCTCTAAATCACTTTTGATTACAGAAATGCAGATTAAAACAACTCTGAGGTACCATCTCATACCTATCAGATTGGCTAATATGACAAAAAAGGAAAATGATAAATTTTGGAGAAAATGTGGGAAAATTGGAACACTAACGCACTGTTGGTGAAGTTGTGAACTGACCCAACCATTCTGGAGAGCAATTTGGAACTATCCCCAAAGAGCAACCAAACAGTGCATACCCTTTGATCCTGCAATACCACTACTTGGTCTGTTATCTCAAAGAGATCATAAAAAAGGAGGAAAGGACCTACATGTGCAAATATATTTGTAACAATCCTTTCCATGGTGGCAAAATATTGGAAATTGAGGGGATGCCCATCAACTGGGGAATGGCCGAACAAGCTGTGGAATGTGAATGTAATGGAATACTTTTGTGCAATAAGAAATGATGAACAGGTAGATTTCAGAAAAACCTGTACTTAAATGAACTGATGCAAAGTGAAATGAGCAGAACCAGGAAAACATTGCACACAGTATCAACAACATTGTGTGATGATCAGCTACGAATGATTCAGCTCTTCTCAGCGACTCAATGATCCAAGACAAGTACAAAGGACCCAAGAATGAAAATGCTATCCACATACAGATAAAGAATTGATAAGCTCTGAATACAGATCAAAGTGTACTTTTTTCACTTATTCTTTTTTGTTTTTTTTTCTTTTGATCTGTTTCTTTTTTCACAACTGTGACTAATATGGAAATATGTTTTACATTATAGCACAAGTATTACCTATATGAAATTGCCTACCATTTTAGGAAGATGGGAGGTGGGGAGGGAGGGAGAAAAATTTGGAACTCAAAGTTTTGTAAAAAAAAAAATGAATGCTAAAAATTGTCTTGACATGTAATGGGGAAAAAATACTATTTTAAGCAAGAAAGACAATAGGGAAAGTTTTCTTACAGAAGCTGGGATTTTAATTAAGATTTGAAGAAGGCCAGAGAAGCCAGGAATTCCTAAAGAGCGCACAGGCACACACACACACCCCAAAAAACAAACAAACAAAAAGCAAACCTAATCATGCCCCTGGTAATCACCTTGGTCATAGAGAGCATAAGATTAAGCTTTGGAAGAAACCCCAGAGGCCATCTAGACCATCTTCCTGATTTTACAAGTGAGGAAATTGAGACCCAGGAGGTTAAATGACTTGCCCAAAGTCATATAGGTGTTAAGGAGCATAAGCAGGCTTAAATCTAAGTCTTCCAGCCCTAAAGTCAGTGGTCTTTCCATCCTCTGTCTCTTAGTTTCAGTCTGAGAACCCCACTATCTTCACTGGAATGTGGTTAGATCTGGTCTATGCTTAACTATAGCACTGCCCAGCTACAAACTGGTATAAATGCACTTGAATTTAAGAATAGACAATATGTGAAAAGACAACTTTACAAATCCTTTAAATTGGAAGTGGTTATTCTCAGGTCACAAAAATAAAATTTTCTTGCTTACAGAAGGCTTAATTCAGGGATACTTTGGACGACAAACAGAGCTTTTCATTACTTGTTTATAGATCATTAACTACTCTCCAGAAAGGCCTTGGGGGAGATAAGAGGAGAAGAGATGCAAAGCCAGTGTGGCTGGAGCCCAAGAACCATAATCACAGACACATAGATGTAGTGCTGGAAGGAGCCTTACCAGCTGCCTCAGTCCAACCGCTATCATTTTATAGAAGAAAGCACTGAGGCCCTGCAAGGTTAATTGATTTGCCCCAGGTTACAAAGAAGTGGGATGGAAACACAGATCTTATGTCTCCAAACTCAAAATTCATTCCACTATACCAAGGGTGGAGAACCTGAGGCCTCAAGGCCACATGGGGCCCTCTAGGTCCTCAAGTCCAACTAACCAAACTATTTTTTTTTTAAATCCAGAGCACCTTCATCTATAAAGCTATATTCTACTTCACTGACATTTCAGCCTTGGACCCCCAAGAGTTGTTGTTAGAACCATTTGGCTATTTGCTGTCACATAAAGAGGAGGGAATTGTAGCCAATGTTCTTTATGTTCCAGTCCCCCTATTCCATATGCTTCAGTTTAAGCAGCATTGCTAGGTTACATTTATACTTGAATGTACCAAAACATAGAGACATTGAGGTCTTATCTTTCTCAACACCAACAAACAATTTAGAGAGGAATAAATCCAAGTATTCATTCAAGCAGCATTTATTAAATGTCTACAGTGTTCCAGACTGTGTTCTAGGCTCTGCAAATACAAAGACAAAAAAAATAGTTCCCATCTTCAATTTATCAATCATTCAAAAATATTTATATAGTGACTATTATGAAGATTGTATGAACACAGACAAGTAAATATAAATTCAGACAGAGTAAAGTCTAAATAATATTCAAAAGATGTAGGGAAGAGCATGATGTGGGAGGTTCCTCAAGCAGGAACTTGGGTTGAGCCTCAAGGAAGGTAGGTAGTCTTAAGATGTAGAGATCATGACAGGGCATGTTTGAGACATGGTGGATAATTTCTGAAAAGAGAAAAGAAATGGACTGTCACATATGCGGGGAGGGACATGCAATGGCTTAACCCTGACACCTGATCCCCCAACAAAATATGTCATTTGTTTTAAATTAATTTGTACTGCCACATAGAGGGAAGTTTTCCCATTCAGAACATTTGTTTTCTGTGATAGAGCATACCAAAATGGCTGATCAGCTCTGATTTTTATTAGGTACCCATCACCCTGTTGCCACACCCATCTCAGCCCTTCTCTATCTCTTTTCTGCCCAGATGGATAGTCTGGGTGTGGTGCAGGGGTAGGGAAAGGCAAGTTACATAACAGCCCTGCAGGAAGCATGGGACCGCTGGCCACACTGACAACAGGCACCCTAGGGATCAAACCCAGCTGCTTTTAAAACTCATCTAATGGTGCGTCTCCACCCCACCCTTGATGAAATCACATGTGACCTTGGAAACTTGACAAGATCAACATGCTAATTTCTGTATATGTGTTGAATGTAGGCACAACTCAGAGAGAGGCAGAAAGAAAGAACACTGGGCAAAGAAGTGTAAGACTTGGGTCTTAATATCAGCTCTAGCACTAACAAACCCTGTGTGTTCTGTAACAAGTTGCTTAACTTCTCTGTCTTAGCTTTCTCATCTGGAACATGGCCTTGGAACTGTTTTGCAAGGAAGCACTGTGGATGATGCTAAAGATCTGAGGGACTGAGAGAGAGATGAAAATTTGCCCAAAGAGGAAAGAAGAGAAATACAGGGGCATGAATCTTTCATGCAGGAATATATCTATATTTTATTTCTATTTGATGCAAATATATTTACAATTATCAATTGAAGCATATTTCCTGCTGTTTGAAGAGAAATCTGCTGGTTCATAGGATCTTAGATCTGAAGCTAGAAGGAAACTCAGAAGTCATTTACTCCAACCCTCTTATATAACAGGTGAGAAAACTGAGACCCAAGGTCACACAGGATATAAGAATTGTCTGAAAGTTTCCATATTGTTGCCATATATGACATTACTTAAATTCTATCAGATGCTCAAGTTGTATATGTGAAACAACCCCAGTTATCACTAAGGTGACTCCAACTTCACTTTGACACTTACTTTGTTTTTGGCTTCCCTTTCAGCTCTAATACTCTATGATTCTGCATTCCATGCCAGAATTTACTGTTTTTTTTTCTTCCAAATAGGCTTAGATTTATATTTAAATTATTTTCTAGTAGTTTCATCAGCCTCTGTTTCAGAATTTATTACTTACATTTAATCATAGCAATATTATTTTGACTTTTGGTAAAAGCCATCAAAGCTTATGGCATTTATTATCACCATTGCTATAGATATTAAAACCTAGAAGCTAAGCTCCATGAGGCATCAGATTTTCATCATTTGCTTGTGTCCTTAAACAAAATGAGAGAAACTATTCTTGAAATGTAATAAATCCTTCAGGGCCAATTCCCCTCACATGGAATGTTAGAGGCAGCAAAGACCT
Organism: Vombatus ursinus; assembly: GCF_900497805.2. NCBI lineage: Eukaryota > Metazoa > Chordata > Mammalia > Diprotodontia > Vombatidae > Vombatus > Vombatus ursinus. The sequence continues at coordinate 33,107,987 of NW_020954576.1, forward strand.
TACCAATCACATAGTCTGATGATTTTAATATATAGATGAGTAAACCTAGTCCCAGAGTGGGGATATCATTTATGTAGAACGCTACATTTGCAATCAAAAGACCAGGGTTTGAATTCTCATTTGGTTATTTGTGACTTGTTTGATGTTGGTTAAGCTATTCAACTTCTCTTAGCCTTAGATTTTGTTTTGTTTTGTTTTGTTTTGTTTTGTTTTTCTTTTCTGTAAAGTGAGGGTATTAGAACAGATAACTTCTGAGCTTGATTCCAGTTTTCTCAATCAACTGACCAAGGTTAAAAGTGTCACAGATGGGTTTGGAATCCAAAATTCTACTCCCAGCCTACCATTCTTTCCACTGTAGTGTGCTGTCCCACAATGTCCGTGGCACTCTGGTTGTAGGGCTTTGTATGTAGGAGCTGGAAAGATGATAACAATCAACATCCCTAATTAGATCACTAATATGTTCACTTTTGAAAATAATATGCCTTTGGTTTCCATTTTGCATTTAAGCTTTTTAATGAGCCCCCAAACCAAAACAGGAGCAGTGGTTCTGTTCCCAGCTGAATTGAGTGTTTGTTACTCTGGAAAAAGAATCCATCCCTGGGGGATATTGATAGCGACTGAATGAATAGCAAAAGGGTTGACGGATTATGGATCAGGCCCTAACCCTATGTGTATGTGATTTCAAACTAAGTGTAGTATTATTTTTCCTTTTGGATTACTTGTACTTTTGTGTCATTGAATTTTCATTTTTCTTTCCTCCCCCACCCCCAACTTATGGTCCAACTAGGAGATCATCCCAGGCAGTACAGCAGATGTGTACATTCTGGAGAAGTAGATGGCAGGCTCTCAGACTTGAGGCTAGGTGACATTTTCCTGAATTATGATTAGTGGCCAGTTGGAATTGCTTGTGGTTATCCTGGGTGGTGCTAAGTAATGTGTCACTGATGCTTTCAAAAGTTTGGAAAGGATTGTTCTTGGTGGACCCTATTATTAAAAGGGCTCTCCAAATGGTTTACACAAGGAATAGATATTTTGGATCTCAGTCTAATATGAAGGTACATAATATTTTATAATCCAGTGTTACTCTAACAGAATATTATACCATCCCAAACTTGGGAATTTCATGTTTACATTTCTTTCTTTTTTTAATAAATATTTATAATGGACATTGAGATGCTTCTTAACAATATCCAATTATTTATTATCCAGGAAAATCTCCCACTCATCATACTGTGAATGCTACTTAAACCATTTGGACCAAGGCTCTCTACAGGAGAGTTGGTGGAAGGGAGGGAATAATTGGTGTGGGGCCTGCTCATGTTCATAAACGTTCTTACATGAAAGTGCACAGAAAGCCTCCAGAGATTACTTCTGTATTGTAAGGCATTTGGCAATTCAGCCCTCCTGGGGGAAAAAAAAGAAGCAAGCCCTGGGTTTCTACCCAGAGGTGGCCACTCCTCCCTTGCTGTTATCCTTCTCCCACTTTAGCAATGTGGGTCTATGCCTGTGAACTCTGTCCTTCCTGGACCAAATGTCTTTCAATGAGAGTGACTATAATTCAAAAAATTTAACTTGTAAGAACTCTATTCACTCTGAGTGATTCAAGTAGCTTGTAATCCTTTCGAAGAAGCAAAGACAAATTCTCCCGTACATGAAGTGTTTTTTTCCCTAACTAAACCTAAAATTTCATTGTTAGAGGTAACTCAGGATGAAGAAACTCCCTCAACCAAAGCAGAATGGCACCTATTCTATAACTTACAGTTTTAGGCTGTGATCTGGGGCAGTGGGAAGCTAAATGAGTGACATGTCCTAGGTCACTTAGTAAGTATGTGTCAGAGGAGTGACTGGAATCCAGTTCTCCCTTCATCCAAATCTGACTATTCCCTACTCCTTCACATGAGGATCTAAAGGAGTCCTATAATCAGTTCTGATGGTTCTTTTTATTTCCTTTCTGTGATCCTCCCCACATCCTTCTTTGGAACATTCCAATTGCTATTGAGGATATTACCCTATGTATAGGTTCAGAAGCTTGACATTAACCTTAACTTCTCACTCTCCCTCGCTGCACATGTCCAATCATTTGCCAAATCTTAAACTTTCTACCTCTGCCTCAGCCCCCTTCCAACCACAAAGGTAACTGCCTTAGTTCATGATCTCATCACTTTTTACCTGTACAGTTTAGATTGTGTCCTAGTTGGCCTCCCTGCCTCAAGTCTCTCACCTTCTCAATTCATCTTCCACTTACCTGCCAAAATGATTTTCCTTAAACACAGATCTGACCGTGTCACTCATGGACTCAGAAAACTCCAGCAACTCTGTATTACTTTTAGGAGAAAAAAGCAAACAAAACGAAACTCCTATTTGTCTTTTAAAGCTTTTCCAAACCAGTTGCCAGCACACACCTTTTTAGCTTCTTTATCTAATACCCTCTTCTTATGCGGTGCAGTTAACCAAAATGACATTCTTCACAAAGAATACCCATGTCTCAAATCTGAGCCTTTGAACTGACCATTGCTGGGCCTGTAAGGCTCTCCCTCCTTACCTCACTCTTGCAGAATCCCTGACTTCAACTGAGACTCAGGTCTAGTGCCACCTTCTGGACAAAACCTTGCTGACACCCCCTCTAGTAGTTCGTGTTCCCTCCCTAAACTACTTTGTATTTTTTTTTATTGTATTTAGTCTATATATAATTATAAATGTGTATATTGCCTACATAAACAGAGTATAAATATCTTGAGCTTTCATATTTGTCTTTGTGTCCCCAGACCACAACATGGCATCTCATTAGCTAAGTGGCACAGTGGATAAAGCATTGAAGTCAGAAAGTCCTGAGTTCAGAACTGCCCTCAGACACTCAATAACTGTGTAACCCTGGGCAAGGCACTGAACCTCTCTTAGCCTCAATTCCTTACTTGTAAAATAAGAATCATAATAGCACCTACCTCCCTCATTTTTTTTCCCTTCTCATTGGAACATTGAAGTACCAATACAAAGAGTGACATCAGAAGAGGCTCCAAGGTCCTTAAGGATCCTTCCCATTCTTGCCAAATGATGAGTAAGTAGCTGCCTTTTGTTTTCCAACAACAACAAAAAAACCCCAAAAAACCAAAATCCCAGGGTTGTCATAAGGATCAAATGGTATGAGTGATGCCTTTTAACATCCACATAAATTGGATTTAAGTGAGGCAGAATCGCTGAAGTTGGTCAGACTCATTCTCTTTTCCAGAGTCATTGGAACCGGGTGGCAAGACAAAATTCAAGACAACTGGTCCCAAGATACAGTGGATGATCTTGGTGTCTTCGATGTCTGACCAAGCTCTAAGTGCTCCACGGTACCTGCTTCAGTTGCCTTCATGGCCCTTGGAACAAATTGTTCTTGCCTGCACATTCTGTTGGGGAATTTTTCACATGCCTGGGGTAGACATCCCCCACCAACTCACCAACAGGTTTGAGACCTGATGGTTACCCTTTACCTGGTTTAGCCAGTTGGCCAAGAGGGTTTTTGCCAGGGTATGGCTGCTGTGCATGCTACAGCTTCTTAAAGACACAGGTGAGGGCTCGGTGGCAGGTGGACACCAGGGGTGGATGAGGAGCCCTGAAAAGGACTCAGCAGCCCTCACACCAGAGGTACTAGTTCACCCTGAACACCCCATACAACCCAGGTAAAATGAGATAATATTTGAAAAGAGCTTAGCAAATCTTAAAATGCTGGCTTTTATTACCTGATATATAGTAAATAGGTCCTTAATAAATGTTTGTTGATTGAATTATAGTTTGTTGTGCATTCTCATTGTTCATTCTTCATCTTAGTAATTTTTTCTCTGACATTATTTAGCTTACAGATAGCATGTAGCACAAATATTTCATCATCCTATCATATTCTAAGCCTATCTTTTTGTTAGCTTTGCAAAGTGTTTTTCAGAATTTCCTGAGATACCCACAATCAGAGTCTTAGGACCCCTGGGAGCAACTGAGCATTAATAGAAAGCTTGCAACTATTCTGCTATTTTTGTACATTTCTGGAAAAGGCAACATCAATGAGGGAGGCAGAATGGAAAAGCAACTAGCGGCTTGCAACTTCTGGAAATTCTACTTAGGGACCTGGTGTTGTGGGAACTTTACCAAGCTATGCGGTTGAGTTTGTCCCACCTAGGTTACCACACAAATACATGGTTCTTTACCTCATCTTTTACTGTGTTTTTAAGCCTAGTTTAGCTTAGAAGAACATTCATATGTTCTAAATGGGTAGTGAGCCTTCAAACAGTGCCCCCAGGAGCCTCAATATATTGCAAGATCACATCAGCCTCCTCATCAGTACTCTCTGCTCCTTGGACTCCTGATTGGAAGGTAAAGTAGAGAGCTCCTCCCAAAACTTCTATTTAAGGAGGGGGCACAGACCAACCATCTCTTTATTCCCCACCTGGCTGAACTACTTTGGACTTCTCTATCAGGCCCCACACATCTCGCCACTTTCCCTCCCCACCTTTTTTAGTTTCTTTTTGAGTGTTAACTTCCCCCATTAGAATGTGATAACCTCCTTGAGGGAAGGAACTGTCTTTCTTTTTTGTATTTGTATCCCTAGCATTTAGCACTGTGCTGGTCACACAGTAATCAGTCAGTCAATAAGCATTTATTAAGTGCCTATTTTGTTACAGGAAGTGCACCAAGCGTTGGGGATACAAAGAAAGGCAAAAAGAAATAAAAAATTATCATCTCCGAAGGAGCTCACAATCTAATGAGGAAGACAAAGAATAAACAAATGTGTACAAACAAGCTATATACAGGATAAATAGGAAATAATTAGTGACAGGAATGGATTAGAATTAAGAGGGATTGGGAAAGCTCCCTGAAGAGGGCAAGACTTTACTTGGGATTTGAGAGAAGCTAAGTAATCCAGGAGGCAGAGATAAAGATGGAAAGTATTCCAGGCATCGGCAGACAGCCAGAGAAAATGCCACAAGGTAAGTGATGGAATGTCTGGTTAGTAGGTGCTTAGTAAATACAAAGAATACAATTTAAGGTGTTCATGTAAGTGATTCAGAATCCCATCCATGCTCAGAAGGCCAAGAACACATCTTTAAGTCAAGACAAGCTGTAAGATCATAGGACCCTATATTTAGTTCTAAAAGGACCTCAGAACCCATCTAGTCCAGCACCCTCATGATAATAAATAAGGAAACTGAGGTTGAGAAAGATTAAGCGACTTGTCTAAGGTTACATGTTTAGGAGGTGGCAGAGCTAGGGTTTGAACCCAAAACCTTTAACTCCAGTACCAGTGATCTCTCCTCTACTTCACATTTTTTTCCTAATTCTACCGTAACAAATCTACACCATTTAAAAAAAAAAAAACAAAAAACAAAAAACACCCTTCCTCTAAGCAGAGAAGGGGGCAGATTGTGAGGCCTGGTTTAGTACTTATCATGAAATAGCATCACATTAGTGTGCTTTCACTTGAAGTGGGACAGCAACTGAAAGAAGAATTATTTCAATTCATTTTTTCCCCTTCCCATTGGAACATTGAAGTACCAATACAAAGAGTGACATCAGAAGAGGCTCCAAGGTCCTTAGGGATCCTTCCCATTCTTGCCAAATGACAAGTAAGTAGCTGCCTTTTGTTTTCCAACAACAAAAAACAAAAAAACAAAAAACTCCTGACTAGACCTTTCTCTATAGTGAAGTAGAGACTCAGAAACAGAATATGCCCTCTTAAACAATCCTCAAACACATTTCCCAGTTTATTTAATGAGATGAGTGTTCTTGACCTTTTGAACTCTCAGATAACTAGATGAAGTAAAAGGGGCAAATAAAAAAAAAGTGAACAAATGTCTTAACCTGCCTGGGCTAGAAACCAAAGTTTGGGTCTATACATGGGATGCACTTCACATTTGGAAAGGCAGATGCCAGGATGGAGGCAGAAAAATTGTTGTACTGATGGCCCCACTGACCCAGCATCTTCCTGGTTACCAAAAGCCTGTGATCATTTTTTTTTTGTTTTTAAATCCTGGAGGGGGTGGTGAGAAGTATAAACGGTTGGTTTTCTCTGTGTATCATAGCCCTCTACCATATTGACAATAAATCAAGACTGCTGAAGAATTCACCACATCCCCTTTCTGTCTGGGCTTGTGGGGCTGCTTCCTTTAATTCACCGGATAGATGCCTGTGGTTTGGGAGCCATCGGTTGTTCCACTCCTTGTGCCACATGCACGCGGTTAGCTAATGGCTGGGGCGCCTGCCTGAGGTATGTGGCTGTGGATTGTTCCAAAACCTTTACCTGTCTCTGAAGGCACATCTGAAGTCCTTCCTTTTCTCAAAGAAGAAGTGGACATTCCTGTGATTTGAGTCATGCAGTGACATTTTTTTTCCCCCAACACGCAGGAAATTTTCCTTGCCAAGAGCACATAACTTGGCCATTGGAAGCTTCCTATGTCACAGCAACTTCACCACCCACCTATCATGGATTCTCCAAGATAAAGTTTACAGTAGTACAATCCTGAGCTTTGGAAATATCACCAGTGCTTGTTAACTCAAGGCAGGTTACTTTGGCAGTCAATCAGCCAGCCAGTATTTATTGAGTAGAGTTCATTGGGGTCAAAGGGATGAACTAGTGAATAGTTATTCTACATCACCACAGCTGTCCCTACCTACACATTGTCATGAAGGAAAGGAAAAGAATAGGAGATGGGGCAAGAGAGCACTAATAATCTCTAAATTTAGGTTTTAAATATCAGCTGCTAGATAGCAGTTGGATAGGTTGGAAGGAATAGTCTTTAAAGCTGTTAAAGAGAAGATGGGCAACAGAAGCTCCATGTGAATCAAATGACCTCAATTTGATGATTGAAGCTTTCTTCCTCAGTGTGGGTGGGATCTAGCCACTAAGAGAAACTATAGAAATATAGCCAAGACAAACTGCCCCTCTCCTTCTAGTTAATATTCTGACCTTTAGAACCTGACTCCAGTTAATTGGACAAGAAATATTAAAATCCAAATAAACACTACAATAAACAATTTTTAAAAAATCAATGGAATCAACTCTTTTTGTCTATACTATGTTAATCTGTCAGCTAAATGGGAGGGGTAGGGAAGGAAAGAAGAGGAAAGAAAAGGAATAAGCACTTGTCATGTGCCAGGCACTGTGCTACATGCTTTACAAATATTTATCTCATAACATTATTATAAATGAGGGTCAGCCAGCTATTTGGTATATATGCTAAAGAACAAGTTCAGATATTATTTTTAACACAATTGAGCATCACAATACATGATGGGTAAATAGAGTTAATAACAAGATTGGTAATGCAGAGAAAGAGGCAGAGATAAGAGAAATACCAAGAAGTAAAGGTAAAAACAAAGAACAAGAACAAAATAAGTTAGATGTAACTCTCTTGTATGTGACTAAGATTAGCTTTATCTACTGGCACCTTAGCCGATTAATGTTGACATTAGGACAAGGAAACAGAAAATGGCAAGACTAAAAGCTTGGCTTGTTGGTGGAGCTTATGGTTGAAGTGGGCCTTTTGGTCTTTTTTGAAATTATTAGAAACAGCAAGATGGAAACAGAGCCCATAAACAGAATGTAATTCAATTCAGCATGCATCCTGTGTGTAAGGTATGCCAGGTGCTGTGGGAGTGGGGGTAGGGGTGGAGTTTGAACAGTGTTGTTGTTGTTGTTTAGATATTTCAGTCATATCTGACTCTTCATGACTTCTTTTGGGATTTTCTTGGCCAAGATACTGGGATAGTTTACCATTTTCTTCTCTAGTTCATTTTACAGATGAGGTAACTGAAGCAAACAGGATTAAGTGACTTGCCCAGGTTCACACAGCCAGCAAGTCAAATTTGAACTCAGGCCTTTCTGACTCCAAGGCCAGCACTCTATCCACTGTGCCATCTAGCTGCTCAGATCAATAGAGTTTCCTCAACTGGTTTAAAGAAATTACCTGATATAAAGGACAGATAAAGATATTCAGGTGTTTAAATTTTGCCTTTTTCAGATATCTGGTGATTATATTCCTTGTTTATAAAGGGCATGAATCCTTTAGTAGCTTACAGCTTCAGTGAACTACTCACTAACTGTCAAATGTTAAAAGCTGGAAATAGCACATTATCACTGTGTAAAGTATATAAGATGTTACCCAGACTTTTCATGGATTGTAAAGGGAGTGATAAAGTTCCTCAGTCTACAAGATATATTTACAGAAGTATAGAGTTGCAAACCATTGTCTGGAATGGATGACGAAAGGGCCATGTTCCTGGCAGTTGAGAAGAGAGCCAGTGATGGTGAAATAACCTAGCTCTTAAAAAGGATTTGTTCATTCCCTTTTCTCTTAAACGTCTTCCAGAGTACAAATTTTCTCTCTCCTTCCCCTTCATTAGCAATAACTTCTTTCAGCCTAGCAAATCAATTGGCAGAGAGCAAACCCAGACAGTTTAGCTGTCCTGCTAAGTTGAGCTGTGAAGAGAAACAGATTTGGAGGCACAGGAAAGTGACATGTCCTACACCCAGGAAGAGCAGGATAAATATGTCACAAAGGACACACACACACACACACACAAAGAAGCATGAGTTACCTTGATTGTGTGTTTCTATTTGTGATCTCTGTGAATGTGCCTAATCTTTTGACTGACTCTGTGCATTTATGGGAGAGTGTGTCCCAGGTTGATGTGGGAAATATTTTGTTATTATTTATGCTTTGCTCTTAGAGTAAATGCCATTGTTTATGCTAGTTTTGCCAGTTGCTGACATTTAAAGGGAAGGCAATTTCTGGGTCACATGATCGATAAGCTTAAGGATTACGTGTTTTCTCCAGTCCTCTTTAACTCCCAAAAATCTCCCCAGAGAGGAATTATTTCCCAGAGGCGGAGCAATTGTGGCTGCATCCACAATCTACAAAACTAAGAAGTGCTGCCAATCCAACTGCCAAAGGAATGTTTTCCAAAGTTAGATAAGATAACAATAAAATTCATTTAGAGGAACAAAAGATCTAAAATATCAAGAAAAATAATGGAAAGGTTGGAATGAAAGGGGAAACAGCACTTCCAGATCTCAAACTGTGTGATAAAATAATGATCATTAAAACCATTTGGTGCTGGTTAAAAAAATAAAGAGACCAATGAAACAGACCAGAAGAGAATTAGAAATAATTGAACTCAACCCAGTGTTAAATAAACTCACAAACAAATTATCTAGGAAAGAACTTTTTATTTGATCAAACCTGTAGGAAAGCTTGAAAGAAATCTGGCACGAAATTAAGCTAAAGTCAGCATCTTACATCATATCTTGCAATCAATTTAAAATGGACACATAACCTAAATATTAAAGATCAGTCATAGAAAACATAAGAGAAATAGATTTTATACATTTCACATCTATTGCTGGGGGATAAATTTTCAACCAAATAAGGGGTAAAGGCAATTATAAAAGATAAAATAGACAATTTTTATTACATGAAAATAGAAAACTTTTTCCCTTGAAAACAATAATAATGTAATAGATACAAAATGTACCACATGAATGTAATGGAATATTTCTGCATTTGAACTGTTGCAAAGTAAAGAAAGCAGAGCTGGGAAAGTAATATATGAAATTGCTGTCACCACTGTAGCTACATGTAAATGTACTATTACTATTACTAGTACTATTACTACTACTACTACTACTATTACATGTAAATGAAAAAGAACACTCACAAAACAATCTAAATGGAATGTTACAAGATTACAAGGACCATTCTTGATCTCAAAGAAGAAAAGTAAAAGAAGACTGGTTGCTAAGTCAGGAAAGGCAGCTCAATAGAACTTAAAAGGAGTAAAACTGCCTCTGATAATTCCTTTTCTTCACTTCTGAGATTGTGGGGAATGTGTGAACCTCTCTCTGGGAATTCGTTGGAGTGGAGGAGAGAAGATCTCATGTCTCCACCTGCAGCTATGGGTTGAACAAAACAGTCAGCGCAGGTGCTGTCTAGGTAAGGCCAAACCTGGGCCTCAGGCCTCTGGCTGCCCATTCCATTCTTTTCCAAGTTACAGGGCACTAAACATAAAACCCGAGAGATAATCTTTTTAAACAAAGTATTCTGTTATGTGTTTTGTTTTCTCATCTTAGATATTGAACATCAATGATGAGAATAGGATTTTCTGAGCCCCGTGGCTACTTCCAGAGTTTAGGATATCTTGAGTCCCTTAGTCATAGCTTACTGAAATAGTTTTCTATAATAACACCCTTCTCAGAAAAGATGACCATTTTTAAGACAAAAAACCATTCCTTAGCTTGCCAGAAGATGTAGACGGTGAGGCAATTGCTCAGAAAGTTTGGAACGAAGGTAAAGATAAACTGACAGTTTAGCAGTTCCACAAAATATTTCATGTTTTGATATTTATGTTACGACCTTCCTGGATGGTATAATAGGAGTCATGGGTTATTGCTTTGTGTTTGAAGTCTTTTCTCAATTCACATTATTAAATTTTTTTGTGCTTTAAGTACTCCATCTGTATGAGGAAAAGATTAATAGCTATCCTTTACCTATCATATATTGTTCATTTAATACTTTTCTAAACCTTTTTGGGGAGACCCAAGACTTGAGCTAAACCTAAGATTTGGTTTAAATTACTTTCCCCAAGGTTCTGGGTGTAAAGAGCCAGAGATGGGAAAAAAGCCTCACCTCTTTCTTTAGAGGCCAGGTTCTCTTATGTTTGAATCCAGAATGGCAGGGCCTTGAATCAAAAAAGGTTCCTCCTAGCTACTCTGGACCAATGGTTCTTTTGTTACACCAGGACTGCATCTACCACCACACATGTAGACACAACTGTAGTATCCTCAATCTTTGGGTTCCTTTATCAACAAGAATGAGTATCATTCAAATAAAATTTCAGGAAGATAATTAAAGAGATATTGGAGGTCTTCTAATTCATTTGTAGATTTTTTGTCCTTTTTATAGGAGATAGCTGGAGGGTGAATCTATTTTTAAATTTCCACAAGATGATATAAATATAAACTGTCCAGAAAAAAATATTTCTGATTTTTGGCCTTCTCTCATTTTGACTCTGCAAAGTGCATTGATGCTAAATACAGTTTAAATTTGCAAACAATTTGAAATGTCCCCATGGTTTCTGATTCACACATTGCTTCAACTAGTTTTCACAAAACCTTTGAACAAACAGCGCTGGCTCATATCATGTTTAATGGAGGAGTTAAGCAGCCAGCCTGGGAAGCCAGGCTTCCCTCTACATGGGAAGCTGCTATCTGAATGCACCTCAGCATTCTTGTGCTGTTATTTATTAGTTCCTACATTTATTGCCTTTTCAAAACTAGAAAATACTAGTGAAATTTAAAACAGCTTAATTAAACTTCAGATGTGCGGTTTCGATAAGCCTGGCATGGAGCCATGACATTCCAAGATTCTCAAATAGCATAATCTAATTAATTTTTTTTTTCAAGAACACAGGGGTCATAAACATACAGTAATTCGAAACACTTAGTATCCTGCCAGCTGGCATCCTCTCCTTTCCAGTTCTCTGCACTGAATTTTCTCTTCCATTTGCGTCGTGCTGGAGATCTCTCCACTCTGGTAGATTGTATTATGTTACACCATATTCAGCTGAGGTATTTTTTAATGAACTAATTACATGTTAGTTAATAATAGAACAGAGCTTCAGCAGCCAACTGCTAAATATTGGTTTTAAAGAAAATACTTCGATCTCTAAGGAGTGTTTGAAAAAAGACTTGGTCTCTGAAAACATTCTGTTTAGCCAGCAGTGAGATATAAATAACTTGCAAATAAATAATATATACATATATATTATACATATACACACATATATACACTATATATTCATATGTACATATGTGTTCATAGTAATAATAATAACAAAATAAACAGGAGATATCTGAACAATCTATCCTTTTCCTACCAAGCTATATTTTTGAAAATTAGTGTCCATTCACTCTGTTAATCAGGTTACTTTTTAGCATAGCAAATGCTAGGCCCATAGGAATCAAGTTCCTGGATGTCTCTGGATATGATACCATGGACCATTTTGTGGTCCAATATGGTAGATTCCCATCATGATATTCATCTCTAAATTTAAACCCTAAATTGAATCAAATAGAATTAAAATGAAATAAAGTATATGTTCATTCTAACCATGCCCTTCGTTATTTCTTAGATTTCTATGATCTTCCTTCTCTGCCTTTATTTTCAGAGTGGAATGACATCACTCTGGACTATTTGAGTTTTCCTTCTTCATATTCTTTCCATTATGTATTTTTTTTTAATGAGACAACTGGAACTCAAAGTTCCTTCTTCTTTCCTTCCTAATCTTCTCCCTTCCTTGTTCCTTTCCTAGCTCTTTTGCTCCCTCTCTCCCTTCCTTGCCTCCTTCCTTCCTTCCTTCTTTCCTTCCTTCCTCCTTTCCTTCCTTTCTTCTTTCTTTCCTTCCTTCTTTCCTTCCTTCTTTCCTTCCTTCCCTCCCCTTTCTTTTTTAAAAGCATTTTGAGGGAGGGAAAAATAAGGAAAATAATGTATAAATCACAGCAACTTCTTCCCAGTCAAATCTATATGCTGATAGACCACTTTTCTAGCACAGCAGGGTGCTACGTTTGTGGTGAAGTCCTGTTCACCCAGGCAATATGATGTCATACAGAGTGTTGTGTTACAAACAGATTTAACAATGCATTGTTGAGTTTTATACCCTGAAAAGAAATGCTCCACTCCAGGCAGCCAAACCCAGGATCCATCTGGTAGACATGTTAGTCAATGACCCCAACAGCTCAGCACATTTCTACCTATTGAGATAGAGTAAAAATGACTCCTACAGCCCTAAAGTTCAGTTTTATAACACAGAGGATGATGTAATTGTAAGTCTGCTTTTTCTTTACGTTCTCTTTTCTATCTCTTTTTGTCTCTGCCTCTCTCTGGGTATCTGTATATCTCTCTGTATTTCTGTAGCTGTCTCTCTGTTTCTGTCTGTCTCTCTCCCCTTCCTCCTTCCCTCTCTCCATCCTTCCTGCTGACTGACTCTCTCTCTCTCTCTCTCTCTCTCTCTCTCTCTCTCTCTCTCTCTCTGTCTCTCTGTCTCTGTCTGACTCTCTCTCCACTTCTCTTTCTTCGCTTCTTCAAAACTTAACTGAGCTCACATTCACTTAAGTGGCCAAACAGATACAGACACATACTGGAAAATAGACATTATTTTCCCTTGAAATGTTATATACATCTTTGCAAACTGAGTGATCAGAACCAAAGAAAAGACTAGGATTACACAGAAAGACTGGGATTAATCTCGGGAGATTTTCCCCTAATAATATCACTGTGGTTCATGTTTCTTTTCCCCTCTCCCTGCTATCCAGAAGGAAAATTGAATTTATACTGTTTTTAGCTTTTCCCTGGAAGAATATGAATCAGTTCACCTGCATGCAAACAAGGCTATCAATAGGCATCTTGAACATAAAGTACATTAAGTAAAAGCAAATAAGACCATAAATTGTCCCCAGAGAAATAAACACACCACCAACAGGTCAATCTCAATTATGTAGGTCAGTGCTATCAAACTCAAATAGAAAAAGCCACTAAACCCATACATCAAGATCCTTGCAGGCCAAATACTGATTTGGAAAACCACATATAAACATCATCTATGTTCTATTGTATTTTTATTTAGTTAAATATTTCCCAAACCCATTTTAATCTGGCTCTGAAGCACTAAGGTATGCAAGCCAGCAATGAGCCCTCAGGTAGTGTGTTTAGCACCTCTGGCAAAGATGAAGAGTTTAGTGAAAACAACGTCTGCGTGGTCTTATGACCTGTTTCCTCTGCAGTTTTGAGCTCTTTGCTCTGACTTCCACAGAATAGGTCCATATCCTCGGCATCAATTCTTACTACATCCCTTCTTCCACTTAACTCTGTAACTTTAGACACCTCTTTCTGGTTCACACAATGCCTCTACCTTGATCCAGGGCATTAGGGGAAAGAAAATCTTTTCATACTCTTTCTTTGTTGAACATATTTGCTTCACCTTCAAATAATTGTTAGTCATGCTGCCCCTCAAGCAGGTTTTGAAATCAGCGGAAACAACATTGGTACCAAAAAGTAGAACTGGGCCCTGATAATGACTATGAAGAGGTACCCGATTTTAATTAATGCTTCTTCAGTTTAGACTGTGGAGTATGGTAGATCTTGATTTTGAATCAGTAAAGGTGGAGCAGAATTTTTTTGGCATCTGCAAAGCTGGGTAGTGTGAGTTTACATACAAATGCACAGAGGCAATCAGAGATACGTTTCTTCATGGGGGCTGCCAACCACAGATCCTAACTTGTTGGGTGAAAGGAGAATATCCTAACAAGCTTTAGATTAAGGGACATTATGTTCCTCTAAAAGAACCTTGATAATTATGGAGAAGGTTGCAAAGGAAGTTTAGATCTGATTCTGGCGGCATGTCTCTATCCTTCCCCTATCAGATGTAAGGGTGTACTGAAACCTGCAGTAATACCAGGCAATATAGAATATATAACCAAATTCTTCAAGTCTTTAGGGGAAGAAATAACAATTACATTTGTTATTATTATTATTATAATGGCTAGCATTTACAGAACACTTTAAGGTTTGCAAGAAAAGGTTTACAAATGTTATCTCATTTGATCTTTCCAACAACTCTGGGAGCTATGTGCTAATATTATCTCCATTTTACAGATGAGAAAACAGACGCAAAGATTGAATAATTTGGCCAGGGTCTCACAGCTGAAAGGTATCTGATACTGGATTTGATCTCAGGTCTTCCTGAGTCTGGGTCCAGTCCTGTTTCCACTGTGCCACCTGACTGACATGTAGATATAAATATAAAATCTCGTTTGACCCTCAAAACAACACTATGAGGTAAATACTCTTATTAACCCCCATTTTATAGATAGTGAAACTGAGGATCAGATAAGTGAAGTAACTTTCTAGAGTCATATAGCTAGTAAGTTTCTGAGGTAGGTTTTGAACTAAGGACTTCCTGATTTCCAGTCTAGTGCAGACCATTTAGCCAAACAGAACCATTTGAAAAGGTTTTCTGGCAAAAGAAAGTCAAGGGTCATATGTACTCAGGGGAAGATGAGCTTAATTAACTCTTCAGGAGCCAGAGAGCAAGAATGAAGGCTGCTGATCTTTTGTAGCAATGTATTCATTTTTCTCTTAAACTCCAGACCACTTTTTCTTGCCAACCCACACCTTTCTCTAATCTCTTCTAAATTATAATTAACACAATTCCTGTTTTCCTTCTGTGGCTGTCAATGTCATATTTTCTCAATTATATAAAATACATATATTCTCAATTATTCAGGCTCCGTATTCCTCTGCCACATCCGCAATTGAGAAGTCCTACAGATCGCTGCTAGTCTTACCTGTCCATCTTACGGACCACACAGTATTGCTTGTTTTAAAATGATCCATATCTGTCTTGTGTATTGTAATATGACTACTCACGTGCCATGATCTAGGATATTAAATGTATTACAAGACAGAAGGTCAAAGGAACGTTAAGTTAATCTATGACTTTATACGGAGGTCATTTACTCTAGGGTGCAAAAGTAAGAATCCATTTTGGCTAGGTGGGCCATAGGATCATAGCCTTTGATCTAGAGTGAACGTTAGACACCATTTAGTCTAATCGTCTAATTTTACACTTGAGGAAACTGAGGCCCAAAGGGATTAAGTGACATAGGTATTAAGTGGGAGAGCTGGGATTTGAACCTGTGTTTTTTGGTGTCAATTCTCTTTCTATTGTACCAAACTTCTTGGACCTGTAAGTAGTATGTTTATGACTTGAGATAAATTTGGGTGTTCAGGAATAGTGGCTTGAAGAGTGACTACACTCACGAAAGATATCATCTAAGTTTGAGATGCTGCAAACCTGCAGATGCTACTTTTCTTGCCAATTGTTTCTTTTTAAATTTTATCTAATAACTATGGTAGATACATTTGTATCATACAACACGTTGTGCGGACCTTCTTTATCAAGAAAATCTAGGGTGCCCCAAAGCAATTCTTCATTTAAAATATCTCTCCCATTGAACCTTCCTTTTCTCTCCCACTGCCAATACCCTAATTTAATCTGGCTTTCAATATCTTACGCATAGACTATTGTTTTTTCTTCTCCTATCCATCTTTAATCTTAATCGAAGTACCTCCTTGATAATCTTGCCCCCCTACAATTACCCATGGGAGTGTCGCCAACCATTAATTACCAATTTGGCATGAGTTCTTGTATTTTTTTTTTTTTGGCCAGTCCACAAAACATTTACTACTAAAACTTCTTCTTAATACTGAAAAGCATTAAAAACCGACTTTGGATGGGCAATATGGATTACGCCCCATTAAGACGGGACTTAAGCAATGTGAACATGCCCTAACTCTCAATTAATTTCTTGAGATGAAGGTCACGGTGACTACACACTTGGATGACATGGGTCACTTTTCATGCTAAGGTCTTCACATATGTTATCATCAGTTTCAAATCAACAGATAGTGAAAAAAGGATGCTTATTTTAGTGGTGCTGCATAGTAATTTTTATTATATTGCTTTTATTTTTAAAATTACATTCAGGGTATTCTTTTGATACAATATCAATACCATTGAAATAGGATGATAAGGAGAAAAAATAAGCATTTTTGCTCACTCTATCTATACCTGGCTTCTAAAAACATGATACAAAACTTCAAAAGAATTAAAGGTTAAGATTTTCTCAGAGGAATTATTTAAAACCTTGGTTCATTATTTGGCCTGGATTGGAAGGTGAATTTCTTCAAGACCACAGCTAATTATTTGTAATATTTTGATCCATGAAAGCTTGATGTGAACAAGTCTTTTTAAGCCTTTAGAGACAAAACATGCAGAATAAAAAATGAACCTATTCATTAGTTTAATAAAATCTATTGAAATGAAATCCCAGAAAAGATTTTTTTTCCTTAAAGAGTTTATTAGTCAAAAAATCTCTTGAGACATTTTCATGTTTTGTTGCTGCCAGAAAGAAACTATTTAAACCTAAAGCAAAGAAATCAACCGATGAGTGGCCCTGCTTTATATATACTTGTAATCACATCTCTAACTCAAGAACAAAAAAAATCAGGAAGAAAACATTTTATGACATTTCAATTATATATATATATATATATATACACATGCATACACACACACACACACACATATATATAGAGAGAGAATTCATGTAACATTTATTGTATATCTTTTCTTAAATAAAGAATAGGGATGGGGAATGGATGTGCTTGTTTCATGACCATAGGGAGCTCCTGATGCAAAAGCTCCACTAAGGCAGGTTGGTACCTTTTTTTGCAACTTGTAGTCTTACAGGGTTTCGTAGAATCTCCAAAGCAATTGAATGACTTACCCAGTGTAACCCCAGTCACAACTGTACCAATGGACTTCGGAACTGGGCTTACATCAGAATCATCTAACCAGTAGGAATCATAGGTGAGGTTTGAACCAGGGTCTTTTTGACTCTTAAGTCCAGCTATCTATCCATTAAACGACACTATTTCTCTCAAATAAAGTATCTTAATATGGATTTGTATTTAATTTCAGGGATTAAAAAATTAAAAGTTACTGCTCCATCTATTGAAAAAATTTAATAAATATATGCAAAGGCATGGAGAGGACATGGAGCACAGTGTATGAGGAACAGAGAAAGTCAGTTTGGCTGGATCACAGAGTGAGGAAAGATAATTAATTTATGATGAAGCTGTGAAGATAAGTTGGCACAAGAATATGAATGATTTTGAAAGCTAAACAATTTATATTTTGTCCTAGATAAATACAGATGTTTATTGATTAGGGCAGTGATATGGTCAATTTTGTACTTAAAAGGAAAAACATAATCACTTTGGCAGCAATGTGGAAGACAGAGTAAGTAGGAAAAAATTTGAGGCAAAAACATCAATGAGCAATTGCAATAATCTAGGCAAGAATTGATGATAACCTGAACTCAGGTGGTGGTTATAAGTAAAAGGAGTCAGAAATGCATAGATGTGGAGGTAAAAAACAAAACAAAACAAAAAAAAAACAAAACAAAAAAAAAACCAAGGGTGGGAAATGGATTGAATATTGTAGTGAGAGAGAGTGAGGAACTGAGCATAACACCCAAGTTATAAACCTTGGAGACTGAAAGACTGTTGATGCCTTGATAGAAATAGGTGGGAACAGAGGTGGGTTTAATGTACATTATTATCTATCTTCTGAAACTAATATTGCTCATTGTCTCTAATCTGAGCTAAATGGTTTTTTAGTCTTATTTCACTTGAATTATTATGGTTATTGTGCATATTGTTCTCTTGGCTCTAGATAGGAGTATAGCCAGTTCAAACCAGCTCATGAAAGCCAATGGTTCATTTCTGAGTGTGAGCATTCACACCTCAGAAATAAGCAAATGCTACAAATCAAGGCTTGGCTTATTGTTTTGTTGATTGTCTAGACTTAGTAAAGTGATGAAGAAAATGTAAATAATGCAGATTAAATTTGAAAGTGTGTCCTGTATAATTTTCTCCCAGACAACTCATTGTTAATCCTTTTCTAGCATATCCCTAATTCTATGTTACTTTATGCAATCTTCCCATGTTTCTCTGAATTCTTCATATGGCACAATCATATTTAATTACATTCATGTGCTACAATTTGTTTATACATTCCTTAATTGGTTAGCACTCACTTTCCAGTTTTTTTGCTGCTACCAAAAAGGGATGCTATGAATATTTTCTCATATGTGGGAGCCTTTCCCTATTGTATTTGGTTGCCTTGGTATGCATGCCTAGTTGTGGGATTTATAGGCCAAAGGATATAAAAACTTTAGTAATTTTTCCTCACAAAATTATGAATTATCTTCCAGAATGGGTTGTGCCAATTCATAGTTCCACCTGCAGAGTCTCTTAATGTCTGTCTTCTTATAGTCCCTCTGATACTATTTAAGTCTTTCATCCAAATATTTGCCAGTTTTATGGAATTCCATACTTTCCCAACTCTGTCTTTATTGATGACATTCCTCCCCACTGGATTCTCCTTTTCCTTGTTAAAATCCTACCCATGCTTCAATTTCCAGATTAAATTCTACTTCCTCCAAAACAATGTCCAATGTCATTCTCAACTAAGAGTTCTTAACCTTTTTTGTGCCATGGACACATATCTTGGGCGGTCTGGTGAAACCTATGGGTCTCTTCACAGAATAATGTTTTTAAATGTATCAGAGAAAATACATACAATTGCAAAGGAGACCAATTACAGTAAAATACATTTATCATTTTTTAAAGTTCTAGAACCTTAAGTTAAGGATTTTAGCACTACACAAACATATCTTCCTTTGAACTCTCAAAATGCTTTGATATGGGGCAGCTAGGTGGCGCAGTGTTGATAGAGCACCAGCCCTGAAGTCAGGAGGACCTGAGTTCAAATCTGGCCTCAGACCAAACACTTGATGCTTACTAGCTGTGTGACCCTAGGCAAGTCACTTAACCCCAATTGCCTAAAAAAATAAAATAGAGTGAGCTTTTGGGGCAGCTAGGTGGCACAGTGGATAGAGCACCAGCCCTGGATTCAGAAGGACCTGAGTTCAAATCCGGCCTCAGACACATAACACTTACAGCTATGTGATCCTGGGCAAGTCACTTAACCCCATTGACTAGCCAAAAAAAAAAAAATAAAAATGCTTTGATTTATTATTTTGTTGATTTCTAGACTTAAGTGATGACAAAATTATAAATAATTCAGATTAGTCTTAAAAGTGTGTCCTGTATAATGTTTTTCCCTAGAGAACTCATTATTAATCCTTTTCCATCATACCCCTAGTTCTACATCACTTTATACAACTCTTCCCATGTTTCTCTGAATTCTTCATATGGCACAATAATGTTCTATTACATTCTTAGCAGTCTTAGAACATCATGACCAACTTTTCTTAAGTAGCCACTCTACCTAGCCCTGCTTAGGCTGCTAGGATATTTAGATAAAGTAGGAACCTTGCCCTCAAGGAATTTGCATAATCATGATACTTTACATTCTGCTTTGTATTTAAATTATTTGTGTATATTACATACCTCAAATAAATTATAAAACTCTTGATGTTGGAGACCACTTCTCATACATCCTTCTACCCCTCCAATGGCAACAATAGCTGACATGTATAGCTGACCTACTTACTATGTGCCAGGCACTGTACCAAGTGCTTTACAAATATTACCTTATTTGATTCTCACAACAATCCTGGAAGGTAGGAATATTATTGTCCCTATTTTACAAAAGGGAAAACTGATTGAAGTGACTTGCCCTGGTTTCTAAGCATCTGTGGTCAGTTTTGAATCCAAGTCTTTCTGACTCTAGGCCCAAATCCTGTCTTGGTGCCTTTGTATAGGCTGGCCCCCATGCCTAGAATGCATTCCCTCCTCATCTCCCCTTCTTAGAAACCAAAACATCCTCCAAAGCCTAGCTGAAATGCTACCTCTTACAGAAGGTCTTTTCTGACCAAACCCCTCCCCCTAGCTGCTAGGACCCACCCATCCCCAAAATTACTTTGTCTACTGTTTATATATTTTATATTTATCTCTATGGGCACAATCTGTTTCCCTGTAAGAGGTTAGCTCCATGAGCATAGATGTTGCTTTGTTTGTGTATCCCAGGTGCCTAGCACATGGCACCTGGTACATAGTAAATGCTTAATAAATGCATACTACTACTACTACTACTACTACTACTACTACTACAGCTAGCTAGCATTTAGATGTTGCTTTAAGCTTTGCAAAGCATTTTACAAATATCCCATTTTATCCTCAAAACAAACCTGGGAGTAGGTACTATTATCCTCATTTTAAAGATGAGAAAACTGTGGCAAATAGAAATCTGTGATTTTCCCAGTGTTACATTAGCTAGCAAATGTCTAAGGTCAGATTTTCATTCAGGTCTTCCTGATTCCAGGTCCAGAACTCTATCCACTACACCATCCAGCTACCTAGCAGTTGATTAAAAGATTAAAATAGGAACAAAGGAGTAAGATTAATTGTTTATGGCACAGTACATGGTATTTTTCAAAGATGTCAAGCTTTCCCCTAAAAAAAGACCCATCTTTTTAATATCGATATTCATAATACTGGAATATCAAAAACAACTTGCTAGTCTTAGAATACCACAGTTAGAGAAAAATTAAAGCTAAAAGTCACCCAAGGGGCAATGAAAAGATATGGCAGTCATGAGTAGGCTGCAACACATTACTAATGAAAAATTTCACAATAGAGATGGCATCAGAGAGATACGTGAATGGAAAAGGAGGTGGGCTAGTCATAATAGCTAGAGCAAGGGGAGGATAACATATACTTATCCACTGGTATTCATGAAATATAAAGACATCACTGAAGGAGGTAGCATAAATAGCAATGTGGGAAAAGTTCTAGATTTATCATCAGAGGCTCTGGGTCCAAATTTGGCCCTATGACTTGCTACTCAAGTGGCCTTGGACAAGACACTTAAAGAATCTTAGCCTCATTTTCCCTTTATGTAAAATGAGAGTGTTAGTGAAGATGATCTTAGAGGTTCCCTCAGAGTTCTAAATCTTATTTTTTATATTTTATTTTTTCCAATTACATGTAAAAACAATTTTAGCATTCATTTTTTTTAAATTTTGAGATCCAAATTCTCTCTCCCTTGACCTTTTATTGAAAAGTTGATCATATATATAAACATATTTCCATTTTAGTCATGTTGTGAAAGAAAACACAGAACAAAAAAAAGGAAAATAAAGTTTAAAAAAAGTATGCTTCACTCTGCCTTTAGACTCCATCAGTTCTTTCTCTAGAGGTAGATAGCATTTTTTTTTTATCATAAGCCCTTTGGAGTTGTCTTGGGTCACTGTATTGCTAAGAATAGCTAAGTCATTCACAGTTGATCATCATACAACATTACTATTACTGTGCACAAGTTCTCCTGGTTCTGCTCATTTCATTTTACATCAGTTCATAGAAGTTTTTCCAGGTTTTCCTGAAACCATCCTATTCATCATTTCTAATATATATTATTATTTCATCACAATCACATACTACAATTTGTTCTGCCATTCCCCAACTGATAGACATCCTCTCAATTTCCAATTCTTTGCCACCACAAAAAGAGCTGTTACAAATATTTTCCTTTAAAAAAATCTCTTTGGAATACAAACCTGGTAATGGTATTGCTAGATCAATGGGTATGCATAGTTTCATGATCCTTTGGGAGTAGTTGCAAACTGCTCTCCAGAATGGTTAGATCAGTTCACAACTCCACCAACAGAGCTTTAATGTCCCAATTTTCCCTCATTCCCTCCAACCTTTGTCATTTTCCTTTTCTGTTATATTAGACAGTCTGATAGGTGTGAGGTGATACCTTTCATTTACATTTCTCTAATAATAGTAATTTAGACCATTTTGTTATGTGACTATAGACAACTTTGATTTCTTGGTCTGAAAACTGCCTGTTCATATCTTTTGACCATTTCTCAATTGGGGAATGACTTGTATTCTTATAAATTCAACTCAATTCTCTATATATTTGAGAAATGAGATCTTTATCAGAGAAATTTGCCTTTTTTGTGTCTCTTGAGACTTGTATCTGAAAATCAAATTTTCTATTCAGCTCTGGTCCTTTTATTAAGAATGCTTGAAAGTCCTCTATTTCATTAAATATTCATTTTTCCCCCTGAAGGTTTATACTCAGTTTTTCAAGCAATTCTTGGCTGTAATCCTAACTCCTTTGCTCTACAGAATATCATTTTCCAAGTCCTCTGATTCTTTAGTATAGAAGCTACTAAATTTTGTGTTATCATGACTGTGGCTCCACAATTTGTTTCTTTCTGGTTGCTTACAATATTTCCTCTGATTTGGGAGCTCTGGAATTTGGCTAAAATATTCCTGGGAGTTTTCATTTTGAGATTTCTTTCAGAAAGTAATTGGTGGATTTTTTTTTTTCAGTTTAGATATTATCCTTTGGTTCTAGAATATCGTGGCCGTTTTCCTTGATGGTTTCTTGAAATATGATGTCCAGACTCTCTTTTTTTATCAAGGCTTTCAGGCAATCAATAATTCTTAAATTATCTCTTATTGATCTATTTTCCAAGTCAATTATTTTTCCAATGAAGTATTTCACACTTTCTTCTATTTTTTTTCATTCTTTTGACTTTGTTGTCTCATGAATTCTTTAGCTTCCATTTGTTCAGTTCTAATTTTTAAGGAATTATTTTCTTCAATCAGCTTTTGCACTTCCTTTTCCACTTGGCCAATTATATTTTTTAAGAGTTCTTTTCAGTGAATTTTTGTACCTTTTTTTCTACTTGTCCAATTCTTATTTTTAAGGAGATCTTCTCTTCCATGGATTTTTGTGCCTGTTTTACCATTTGGCTTATTCTTTTTTTTTAAGGTATTATTGTCTTCAGTGTGTTTTGTGCTTCCTTTACCAAGCTGTTGACTATTTTTTCATGATTTTCTTGAATCACTCTCATTTCTTTTCCCAATTTTTCCTTTACCTATCTTATTTGATTTTTATAATCCTTTTTGAGTGCTTCCAGGGATTCTTTTTTGAGTGTGAGAACAATTTACATTTTTCTTTGAGGCTTTACATGTACCTACTTTGACTTTGTTGTCTTCTTCTAAGTTTATGTCTTGATCTTCCCTGTCACCAAAGTAACTTTCTATGCTCAGGTTCTTTTTCATTGTTTACTCATTTTTTTCCAGCCTAATCTTTGACTTTTAACTTTATGTTAAATTTGGGCTCTGCCCCTGGGATGGAGGAAGCACTGTTTCAAGCTTCAGACCTTTCTTGCTGCTGTTTTCCAAGATACTTCTGTGGATCTATAAGTTTCTGTTCTTCCAAAGTGGTATGATCTAAGGTGAGGAGTTGTCACTGCTCTTTTGGCCTGGTCTGGTTTATAAGTGACCACAAACACTGTTCTCTACTCTAAAACTGTGACCAGGGTCCCCACTCTCTTGCAGTCACATCTTCTAGAGAGCACATGCTCCTTCTGTCCCTGGAACTGCAACTCAGAATCACATAAGGGCAATGCAACAGAGTCCTGCACCAGCAAACAGTCTACTATAATCTCCTTCTGACCAGTTTTCTCACACCCTTACCAGCTATGGTTTGAGAGCTCCAGAAGCCCTACCACTGCTTGCTGGGATGCAGCCTCTGCTGGACTGTTTTCCACTCTCACACCAGGGAGACAGACCTTTCCTGCTAACCTTCTAATTTGTCTTGGGATGGAAAACTGTTTCACCCCATCCTTTTGTTGGTTCTGCTGCTCCAAAATTCATTTTGAGGTGTGAGTTTAAAGTATTTGGAGGGTAATTTGGGAATGCTCAGGCAAGTCCCTGCCTTTACTTTGCCATCTTGGCAATGACCCTCTATCATTCTAAATCTAAGCAGTAGTTCTAAATATGGAGTCCATGAGGTTTTTTTTTCTTAATATACAATTTTGATACCTATATTTCGGTATAATTGGTTTCCTTTATAGTCCTATACATTTTATCTTATACATTTAAAAACATCATTCTGAGAAGGGATCCATAGTCTTCACCAGACTGCCAACATGGTTTCTGAGACAAAAAAAAAAGTTAAAAACCCATCAAAGAAGGTCACAAGTATGTTAGTAGAAGCCTTGTGGAAAAGATTTATAACAGGATATGAACACATGTTTCAAAGAAGGAGAAGAAATAGATGGGTTATAATCTACATTATTGGAGTAAGTATTCACATTAATAAGATCATGAATTCATCAAAGGATTGAAGAAAGTGCCAAAGAAACAACTCTGACTAAATGATGGAATCTTTTGCACTTCAGTCTATCTCTGATTTCATTATTACCAAGGGGACCAGGGAGTGATCTTTAATGGGGTTAGATATCCTGTGGGATGGATGGCAAGTTGTCTGATAGATATTTCTTATACAGAAACACCTGTGTGTGCAGAGGCAATTGCTTGGCAGTTTTTCTCATTGTCTGAGAAATCTTGCAAAGAAAATTGACACAGGAACACTCTGCTGGGCCGAAAAACTCACCCGTCTGAAATTGGCCGTAACAGGCTGATAGCAGCCTTGGAATTAACATTTGATAAAAATTACCCTTATAACCAGCAGTTACAGACAGGGTAGCAATCAAATGAGCTTGAAACTTCTTGTCTCAGGAGAAAATGAAAATGAGTCACACCAAGAGGCTCGTCCTAACACGAATAGGCAGGGAGCCCCGGTCCCACGACTTTTCACAAGGACCACATTCACTTCCTGGAGATTACTTTGGCCATAAGAGTCAGAAGCACAGAGCCCAACAAGTAATCAAATCCATGAGCTATTTTAATAATAAATTGTTTGCTTGCCTTTCCACTAAGAGTGGTTGGCTTTGGCCACGTTTTGAATTCAGCAAACATCTTAAAACTGGCTTTCAAATGTTTTTGGTCCTCTCCATCCAAAATGTGTTGAGCAAAGCATCCCCCACCTCAACTTCGCTTTTTTGAAACCCACATGTATTTTAAAGGAAATGTTACTCACATTGTTTTGACTCATTTACACATTAAACATCAAAATATTGTTTAGTGTCAGTATGCTGATGTCCAAGATGACTATTGAAGTGTTCTTATAAAGCTGTTTTCCTTCAAAACAGGAAGATTCATCTTGCCAAGGGTAAACAAAGTACAAGTTAAAGGCCACTTCTAAACATGAAACTCCTGCCATTTGAGTGGGTTCTAAACTTGGCACTGTACCTTTTCCCATCCTTTTGTTTAATGTGGTTCCTTGTCTTCCTGTAGAAACCAAGCCCCCAAAGCCACACTGGTATGGAGGGTGAAAGTGCAAACATGGAGGAAAGGAAAACAACAAACAGAGGTAAAGTGCTTGCTTGCACCTTTCTTTGCCAGGCTTACAAGTATCTTCCAAAACAACTCGCCACAATTCTGCAGCTGAGAAACTGAGGCTCAGAGACATTAACTGGCTTTCCTCATGGGCCTAAAGCAAACCTGGGGCTTAGCCAAGAATCCAAGCCAGCTCTCTTCCTGCCCTACTCGTCTTGTGCTCTAAACCTTCGCCAGCCATCCCTCCCAGTTGCAGACAGGATACAGAGTTTATGCCCTCCAGTCAAGCGATGGGCTAGTTTCAAAAACATCATTTTCAGATTAGCTGTAAATAACCAAGCCGTGCAGCTTCTTGCTTCCGAAAGCCAGAAAGCACCTCATCATGTGTTTCCCACCCTGCCAAAGAAATGGGCCCAGCCCAGGTTTAATTCAGTGTAGGTCCCCAGGAATCTTACGATGGAGTGTCAGCAACTGCTCCGTGGGTGGGCAATTGAACAACCCCTGTACCATACCACAGAAAAAGTTATTGGCTCTGCTCATATTCTTTCCCAAGTATTTGCAGATTCTTTTGCCCGGTGCTATGGTTCTCAGAGGTAGACATCTCTGTAATTTAGATGTACTTCCAAATGTCTTTACAAAATGCAAAGCACTCCTTGGCCTGCACTTCTGAGGTGGCTGGTGCCAGAAACCTATCTGCATTTTTTTCCCTTTTAAATTCTAATTCTAAACTTTTCCCTTTATATTTGGCCCTAGAATTCTCATGGAGCATTTGCATGAGGGGATGTGGAGTGGGCATGAAGGATGAAGAAGGGAAATTCAACAACAGCAAAATGCCATTGATTTCAGGCTAAACTTTTGTGACATTAAATGATGATTTTGATGAATTCTTTCTGACTTGTATTACATGCCTTTTCTAAATAACATGAGCCTTGCTTGGCTTCTTCCCCCAGTCAAACATATAATACTTCTATTTTAACTCTTCTAAACCATAAGACATGCTATTTATCTCCTCCCTGAAGATGACCTTCAACCAATTAAAAATTTTGCCATATTTAAAATAACCACATATGCACATGAGATTTACATTGGAAATTTTAGAGAACAGTTTGCTAGAACATATTTTCTACCTGTTGCCACTTGTAACAAGCTCTGCTGTTATCTTAACTCTGCCTTCTTAGAGAAATATAAGAGGTAAGATAGTTTGACAAGAACCCACTTTCCCAGACCTTATGCTTACAATGTAATGATTTATTCACTTCTCTGTAAGCATGTGTAAGGAGTATTGACTTAACTGCAAATTGCATGCACTCCTCAAAAAGAGTTTAGAAACTCCTTGAAATTCTCTAGGAATGCCCCTGGAAAGGGTCAGGAATTTTTCCATGTTATATTATTCTCTTTCCCTTTCCTCTTTAATGAGGTGTAGCCTATTTAAGTTAAGGCTGTTTCTACACTGGTCTGGTGAACACACTATAATTCACCATTTTCATCCTGGGGTATTGGGTTTTTTTTTTTTTTTTTTAGGCAATTGAGGTTAAGTGACTTGCCCAGGGTCACACAGCTAGTAAGTGTCAAGTGTTTGGTCTGAGGCAGGATTTGAACTCAGGTTCTCCTAACTTTAGGGCCAGTGCTCTATCCACTGCACCACCTAGCTGCCCCTGGGTATTGATTTTTAAAGGTAGACTTTAAATGGTCAAAGATCATATGAAAGTGACCAAAGCCAAATGAAAGTTGAAGAATAATCTTTTGGATTTGTGATATCAGAGAAGTAATTTTGATAATTAAGTCAATCTGAATAAGTTTGACTTTTACTGTGTGTGGATTATGTTTGTTCTAACTGACAACTCCAAACTATTTCCATGGATATATACAAGAGAAGGACAATGGAATGCAAAGGAGAATTTAGCAAGTGAATTCTCTTACATAAAACATGCTGCTGGACATTCCAATAAACACTACGAAGATTTTCTTTTTAATTTCTTTACCGGGGCATGGAGCATCTTCTCAGAGAGTAATGAACATAAAATGTCGCAAGGCATACAGGGGCGTGAAGAGCATTGATTACACAGAACAGAAGCTGATATAAATGAGACTGGGTGCTTTGAGTATAACAAAGATGTACTGCAGTATTTGTGAGCAATTTTGTGGCTCCTAAATGCTTATGAAAAGCATATGCCTTTAGACTCTAGCACATGAAAGAAGACTTCAATGAGCCAATTTATTAGCAATTCCGCTCATTATTTAGTCTCAATGTCAAGTAGACTTAATGTAGGAATAAAATTTGATGAAAATAAAGTATCAAAATTTGTCTTAAGTATTTTTGGTGTAGACTCTTTGCAAATTTTACTCATTTAAAGGGTCCATATCAAAGGGGCCCAGAAATTGCTATATATTCCTGTTAACTACGCAGAATTAAAATGTCATTGTTAAGTCACATTGAACTTCCAAACTATGTTGAAACATCCATCCTTATGCAAAGACAACTAGACACTTAGTGTCAAGTGTTGGTGATGGACTTGCAAATCACAAATGAATAGAATTTGAATATGGAATATTTCATTTCTAAGATGGAATCCCAAACTCACTCTGTGTTTCCAAGTTTTTAGTTTCAGGATAAAGTATTTGGAGGATTTTAACTGAGAGTATTTTCAGGAAGGTAGACACTAAAACACTGTGTGGTTTCTGTCTTCCTATGGGCAAACTGCAAAAGGTCAATAATTTGAAAGGAGGGGAGTGGTGATCATATGAGTTTCACCTGTCAATTTGAACATCTCCTTCTCTTGGTTCTCTCCCTATCTGTTTTTTCCTCAGAAGCTGACTCATCTTCCAGATCATACCCTCTAACTGTAGATGTCCCACAGAGTTCTTCCCTGGGCCCTCTTCTTTTCTGCCTCTATACTACTTCATTTAATAATTTCTTCAGTAACCATGGATTTAATTACCATCTCTATGCTTACTGTTATCAAATCTACTATCTTGCCCCAACTTCTCTGCTCACCACCAATGTCTCATCTCTGACTTCCTTTAAGACATCTTGGAACTAGATGTTCAGTAGACATCTTAAAGTCAAAATGTCCAAACTAAACTAATTATCTTTCCCCTACCTCCTACCTTCTCTATTACTGTAGAGGATAACATCATCCTCCATTCCTCACTATCTCTCATCCCCTCTATATGCAGGAGCCCTGAGTTCAAATCTGGCCTCAAACTCTTGAGAGCTGTGTGACCCTACACAAGTAACTTGAACTCTGTTTTCCTCAATTTCTTTATCTGGAAAATGGGGATACTAATAGTACCTACCTTGCAGGACTTGTTATGAGGATAAAATGAGATAAAATTTGTAAAGCACTATGCAAATTTTAAAGTACCATGTAAATGCCAGCTGATATTATTATTACTTAAGAACTCTGATCAGTGAAATGAGTAACCGTGATTACAGAGGACTTATGAAGAAAAGATCACTGTACCCTTCATCTCAGAATACGCAGAATGAGAAGCATATTTTTAGATATGGCCAACACTGGGGTTTGTTTTGCTTGACTATGCTCATAAAGTGGAATGGTTCTTTCTATCATCTTCTTTTCTTCCTTCCTTCCTTTCCCTCTTTCTTTCTTTCTTTCTTTCTTTCTTTCTTTCTTTCTTTCTTTCT
>NW_020954576.1:33137465-33357465 GCF_900497805.2 Vombatus ursinus
TCTTTCTTTCTTTCTTTCTTTCTTTCTTTCTTTCTTTCTTTCTTTCTTTCTTTCTTTCTTTCTTTCTTTCTTTCTTTCTTTCTTTCCTTCCTTCCTTTCTTCTTTCCTTCTTTCCTTCCTTTTTTCCTCTTTCTTTTCCATGGCTCAGGAAATATTTATTGTTGTTGTTTAGTCATTCAGTCATGTCCAACTCTTCATGATCCCATGGACCATAGCACCCCAGGTCCTTCTATCCTCCACTATCTCCCAAAATCTGTCCAAGATCATGTTAATTGCTTCCATGACACTATCTATCTATCTCATCCTCTGCTGTCCCCTTCTCCTTTTGCCTTCAATCTTTCCCAACATCAGGGTCATTTCCAATGCGTCTTGTCTTCTCATTATGTGGACAAAGTATTTATGCTTCAGCATCAGTATTTGTCTTTCCAATAAATAGCCTGAATTAATTCCTTTAATCATTGATGGATTCGATCTCCTTGCTGTTCAAAGGACTCTCAAAAGTCTTCTCCAGCACAACAATTCGAAAATGTCAGTTCTGTGGCACTCAGATCTCCTTATAGTCAAACTCTCACAGCCATACATTACCACTGGAAAAACCGTAACATTGACTATATGGACCTTTGTCAGTAAGGTTATGTCTCTGCTTTTTAGTATGCAGTTCAGATTTGCCATAACTTTCCTTCCCAGGAGCAAGTGTCTTTTAATTTCATGGCTGTGGTTACCATCTGCAGTGATCTTTGAGCCTAAGAATATAAAATATGATACTGCTTTCATCTCTTCCCTGAGAGGGCACATAGGAGAGATAATGAAGCTATAATACTCGATCATGGAAAAAGTAACATTTGAAAAAAATAAAGATGAAAAGGGTAAGAAGGGTAAGAATTTTGGTTAAATTCCAAAGAAAGCAAGCTACATTGCTAGGGGTGCTCTGGTGGCAAACAACTATACCAATAACTATGATGTTAGTAACCATAATGCTATTTTCTTTTTTAAAATTTTTAAAAAATTTTTTTAATGCTACTCTCTTGACACTATGCCTTGACTATATTTATCTAGCTCAAATTTTCTTCCATAGATTATTCAAGGGTAGGGCAACACATGTGTCCTGCTTTGCCCTCTCTGAGAAATGAGAGAGTACACACACACACACACACACACACACACACACACATATTTCCAGAGAGCGTATGTTTACATCCTATAAAAGAAAAGGGAAGACTCATACTAATTGAGTTTTCGTCCCTATGCAGATTTGATTTTAAATAGGAAAGATGGAATCTTATTATTAAATCACAAGGCTACAGGACCCTTTGCAGTATAGGGAGAAGCAATTTCTGGAAATGATTAGCAAGGGTTTTGAATCACAAATGGTGTGATTGTACAACAAGCCAAATATGCCTCAGAGATCTGGAGATCAGTTCAGAATCTCGATAAGTTTCCCTTTACTGAAACTCAAATCCAGGGTTTCATATGATTGTCAGGCTGCTTGGGAGGCACAGCCCAGAGAAGCCTTAATTAGCCTCTGACTTGATCTAGGTTCTGGGCTTTTCATTCATCCCTTTGTTCCTCCAGTCCATCACTTACTTTGAGATGAGTCCCACACACTAACCCACTGATCTCCTCTAATGTTTTCCAGGTTTACAAGTTAAGGAAAGAGGGATACCATTGTATTTACATGATAAGAATACATTTGCATAGACTTCAGAATGTCTAAGTAGACTGATCCGGTAGAGTTCCAAGTAAATATGATTATTGCTAGTCTCCTGTGCTCTAATTTCAAACTCACAGAAACCTTCATTCTCTATTCTCTTTATGAGGATGAAGGAGAGCACCACCTCCTCCACAACAATAGAGAGAGAGAGAGAGAGAGAGAGAGAGAGAGAGAGAGAAAGGTGGGACATAGGCTCTCTCTCTCTCTTCATGGCACTGGAAGCTCTGGTCATGAACCTAGGTCTCTTATTCTCATTAAATCCAGTTCAGTAGCCAAAGAGCAAGAGGAAAAATTGGTGAACGAAAAATTCATTTAGTTCAATCAGTTGGTTAATCTGGTGAGAAAATTCATCTCACTCTTTGTTTGGTTCTATGAAGAAAAGACAACTACATATATTTCAACCAGCTGTGTTGGCAATGCGTGGATTTAAAATTCTCTCCTTTCTCTGGTAGGCCTTCCTCCTTCCAACCTCTTATGTGCCCTATTACCAAATTAATTCATTATGTCATGCACCTTATTCAAAACTGAGGCTAACATCCACACTCCTTAGGATGACATCCAAGATCCCTCATAAGCTGCCTTAGACTAACTTTCTATCCTTATCCTCCCAGCCACACTCCCCTAAAGAGGGCCTCTACCTCAGCCAGACTCATCTGTTCATTGTACCTTAAATCCACACTTTCTAGCCCCTATGTACATTTCATTCTCTACTCTTTTTCTCACATCAATCCTCCACATGAAATTTTGTTCTGCTTATCCAAATTCTATTCAATTTTCAAGAACTAGACCAGGTTCCATCTACTCCAGAAAGAATTCTCTCACCCCTCCAGTCCATGATGACCTCTCTTGTGACAGGATGTTATTTTGTTGGTTTGTATTGTTATTTAAATCATATCTTTATTTAATCTTTCAGGAGTGTGTGTATTTTGTCTCCCTAAAAGGGGAGTCAACTTCTGGAAAGCATTAGACAAGTATTGTTATTTCTTTGCCATCTTCTAAATAGATACTTCATAATCCATCTCCCACAAAACTTCCGGTGATTTACTGAGAGCCTAAGTCTGACCTTATCACTCCTCTGCTCAATAAACTCTTAAAAGAGCCCTCTTAGAGTCAAATACATATTCCTCCATTTGGCATTCAAAGCCCCATATAACCTGACTCCCCCCTTAATTTTTCCAACCTTATTATATAAAACTCTCTTTCAAGCACTGGTTGGCGCATTTAAACACTTTGATTGCTTCCAGTCTAACCAAACTGGCTTTGTTGTTCCTCTCAGTCAATCAATAAACATTGATTGAGCACCTACTATGTGCTAGACATTGTGCTAAGCACTGGAGATACAAATAAAGGTAAAAAAAATAGTCTCTGTTCTCAAGGAGCTCATAGTCTAATGAGGGAGAAAATAGTCAAACAACTATGTACTAACAAGCTACAGACTGGGCAAATTGGAGACAATAAAAAGAGGAAAAGCACTAGAATTAAGAAGGATTGAGAAAACCTTCCTACAGAAGGGAAAAATTGAACAGGGATTTGAAAGAAAAACAGGAAGCCAGGAGAAGGAGATTAGTAGGGAGAGTACCCCAGGCATGGAGGATAGTCAGTAGAAATGCCTAAAGTCTGCAGATGGAGAAATATTGTATGAGGAACAGAAAGGAGGCCAGTGTTACTGATTGGATCCTCTCTGCCTCTGTGCTGGTAAATCTACAGGTTCTTAGAATTCCTTTGAAGCTCCCCTCCATTGCCACTTTCTTTATGAAGTCTTTCCTGATGCTTTTAGCTGCTGATGCTTCACCCTCTAAACTTCCTTGTCTTCATTTTATATATACATATGTGCGTGTGCATGTAGGCGTGTGTGTATGGTTTTAGTCAAGTCAATAATAATGATAATAATTATAGCAGCTAACATTACATAGTGCTTACCAAGTACCAGGCACTGTGCTAAGTGCTTCACAATTATTACATTGTTTGATCCTCACAATGACCCTGGGAAGTATGTACTATTATTATCTCCATTTTACATATGAAGAAACTGAGGTAAACAGTTTATGACTTGCCTAGGAACACACAACTGATAAGTATCTGAAGCCATATTTGAATTCAGGTCTTTCTGACTTCAGGTTTGGCACTCTATCCACTATGCCACCTATGAAATGCTTATTATGTTCCAGGTACTGCACTAAAAACAAAGGATAGAAAGAAAGGTGAAAATTGAAATTTATGTCCTTGAGAATCATACAGCCTAATGGGAGAAATGTCTTAGAAAAGAATTCCTTGAGATTAGGGATAAGTTCATCCTTGTGTTTGTAACCCTAGTGCCTACCACAGTGAGTTGCTTACAATTGCTTAATAAGATTTTCATTGAATATATGAATGAACAAAATTATGAGAATTGACTAATGACATTGGTTAAGAATGAATTAAAGGACTGCCCCTTCTGGAACTTTTCAGGAGAGTGGTCTCAAGTTGTGTGGTTCACAAGCATTAGTAGTTGGCTATTACAGGAATTAGCTCTGGCCTCTTCATGCAGCGAATCTAAGGCATGCCTTCCCAGAGAAAGCCAGGTAAAACTTTGGTTTCCATGGCAATAAAATGAGAATAAGAAAAGAATCCAGGTAGCTAAGATGGGAATATCTTTCAGAGAAGAGCTTACTGACACTGATTCTTACACCAGCAATCAGGACAAACGTGAACAGCAGACTAGGGAAAAGGTAACAGGAATGAGGACTCAGAAACATTTCCAAAGCCATTATGTGATGTCTGTTGTGCCTTCCTGCCCCTATTATAAGGAGAATGGGGCATCGGGGCTCAAAGGCCAAGAAGGCACAGGTGGCACCTTGCAGCTGGAAATACCCCTGGGCACTGCTACAGTGTCAGATCAGTGGAATAAGTAACATTGAGTAAATTTCAATGGATCTAATACTTCTACTGGAGTATCTAACTAAGGAAGTCAGATAGGGGTGGGAAGGGGATAGATATCTCTTGGATCACACTTAGTTCAAATCTCTCATTCTGCAGGCGACTTTTCTAAGCACCTCCTCTCTCCCCATACTTATTTCTTCCCTCTGAGATTACTTTCCAGATATCTCAAGATATCTACTCTCCACATATCTTGTGTATGTATGTAATTATATATGTGTATACAGCATACATAAACACACACACAAGACAGGTAGAGAATAGATATCTTGAGATATCTGGAAATTAGTATTGAGAGTGGGGAGGTGCCTAGAAAGGTGTCTTGCAAAATGAGGGATTTGAACTGAATCTTGAAGGAAGCCAGGGAAGTCAGGAAGAGAAAATTCCAGGCATGGATGACATGACAATTCTGAGCTAAGCCTGAAACTAGATTGATATAGAAGTTTTTCTACTTCAATATCCCTTGGTACACATGATTTGTAGACCCTGGAGTAAGGAGGTTTCTTGATTATAGACCAACACAGACAGTTATGAACACCCCCAAGTCTCCCAATAAACCCACAAGAAGAAAGAACCTTTAAGGCTTCATAGATGCTCTGCTCCCCTCTGCCTTAATTTGCCTCTCTACTTATAGTCAATGCCACTCTAATCACATGACCTTCTTGACACCAATGGATGTGTCTAAATTTAAGATTTCTGCTCTTGACTCACACAGTATCATTCTCTTGCTCTCTTCCTCCTGTGACTCCAAGAAGCTGTAACATGTGTAGCAGCCACACCCCAGTAAAACTGTCTAAGTAGACAGGCTAAACCAGGTTGAGGGTAACTGACAGGCCTCAATCCTATTGGTGAATTAGGAGGATGTCTATCCTAAGCATGGGAAGTCTTCCCCTCAATGGAATGGGCAGATGAGAATAATTTGTTTTAACAGCCATAAAGATGGCTGAAGCAGGCACTGTGGAACTTGGTCAGACATCAAAGATGCCAAGGTCATCCACTGAATCCTGGACCATCCTTAGTCATCCTGACTGTTGTCTTGCCACTAGATTTCAATGACTCTAGAAGATAGAGTGAGGCTGACACTTTGCACAATTCTGCCTCACTTAAATTCAATTTACATGCAAGTCAAAACATCACTCATCATCCACTATTTTACCCCAACGTCATGATGGCATGGTCCTCTTTGAAAATGAAGAATGGACAACAACAACGATCATTTTCTTGCTACCAGAGTGTACCAAATGCAAGTGAGGGTGCTTTGCAAGAAAAACAATTCATTGCCACCTCCTGTTTAAAGCTTCTGTTCTACCTTCCATGTTCCAGTTGGACTGAACAAACTGCAGAAATACTCATTGCCTTAATAGTCACCAAAGGTGACATAATAGGAGAAGGATTAACTTTGGGGAAGAAATTTGGATCATCTTTTATTATTACTTTGATCTAATCATTAATTCAGTCTATCTCTTCTGTGAACCAAAGAGCTGCCTACAAGATAAAGTGAAGCTCACCATGTCTCCTCCCTGTCCCAAGAATCAACATTCAGTGTCACCACTTCCATTGGAAATAAGAAGGTTGCTGGAAGCGGCAGGAACTATGTCAGGCCAGGTTCATGCATAAGGATTACTTGGATCAACAACAGACTTTTTGCCCTTTAATTTAAATATAGTCTACAAGATCTGATGGATAATGGATCAAAGAAGTGAATATTGTTGTCTCTATTTTCCTATGGTAATTAAAAAAATACAACTTCTCACGAGTATCAAGTTCATTTTTTTGGTAGATTCTACCAAAAGATGTGTTTCATTTGAAAAGATTACATATTTTTTAAAGATCAGCATGTTTTTCTTTGTATTCCTGAATGTAAACATGTCAGATTCAGGAATGTATTGAGAAGAGGAAAAAAAAACAAACAACCTCCACAGGCATGAAAGGCCTCAAAGCACCAGTAACAACATGTTTGTTAATGAGGAGGGACCAGCCCCTTCAGTTTTTCCACCAAGAGTCAGCTTCATAGTGCTCATCTTCACTGCTAACAGTGACGATGGAAAGGCAAAAGGGTTATTGTCAAGCTTAGCGATGGAGAGACAAGCCCAGGAAAGGCAAAAACAGCCCTCATAAGTAACAAGACCTGAATTGGCACCCATCTTGGTGGGAGGCAACAAGGATGAATGTGTAGAGTGGGGGGCTGCCTGTCAGAATAAAAGCATCCCATCTCAGCTATGGGCTGGGCAAACAAGTGTGGGCAATGCCTTTCCCCTCCCCACTACCCCCCAGCAACTAGACATTATCAAACAAAGAAGTGGAGCTGTTAAAAAGTCAGTTTGTTCAATTGGTCAAATCTACTGGGGGTTCAAGTCATGACTCTGACAGTACTCATTCATTCAACAAATATGCAAAATATCTACTATGCACAAGTCTATATGCTATATTTGGTGGTGGATACAAAGGGAAAAAAAAATGTGGCACCTGTTCTTAAGGAGATTATAATCCTGTAGAAGAAATAAGTTGGGAAAGGTAGCACAGTGGAGAGTGCCATACCTAGAATTAGGAAGAATTATCTTTCTGAGTTCACTGTCCTTAGACACTTAACTAGCGACATGACTCTGGGCAAGTCACTTAACCCCAATTGCCTCACCAAAAAGGAAAAAAAAAAAGAAATGATGAGCAGGCAGACTTCAGAAAAACCTGGAAAGACTTACATGAACTGATGCTGAGTGAAGTGAGCAAAAGCAGGAGAACATACACAGTAACAGCCACGTTGCGTGATGATCAACTTTGATAGACTTAGCTCTTCTCAGCAATACAATGATCTAAGGCAATTCCAAAAGATTCATGATGGAAAATGCTATCCACTTCCAGAGAAAGAACTGTGGACTCTAAATGCAGATTGAAGCATACTATCTTCTCTCTCTCTCTCTCTCTCTCTCTCTCTCTCTCTCGCTCTCTCTCGCTCTCTCTTCTCTCCCTCTCCCCTCCTCCTCTTCCTCCTCCTCCTCCTCTTCTTCTTTTTCTTCCTCTTTCTTGTCATTTTTCCCTTTTGTTCTAATTTTTCTTTCACAGCATGACTGATATCAAAATATGTTTAACTTATCTGGATATCATATATCAGATTGCATGCCATCTTGGGGAGGGGGGAAGGGAGGGGAGGGAAAAAATTTGGAACTCAAAATCTTATAAAAACGAATGTTGAAAACTAAAAATAAAATTTTAAAAATAAGAAGAAAAAGTGTGTACTAGTAAAAGCACTGAATTTGGAGAGACAGAATCAAGATCCATGTCTCAGCTCTGTCACTAATTACCTGTGTGACTGTACCCATATTTTCTTATCTGAAAAGTAAGAGATAATATCTGATCTCATTATATCACAATGTTGCAGTGATGATAAAATGAGATAACGCTAGGGACAAAACTAAAAGGAAGGCAATTGGGGCTGGACCTTACATACCAACATCCCCGAAGGCAACATTCTTCCCCTCAGGTGCCTTCCCACCCTTCCCCCCGACCCACTTGCCAGTGCCAGCTGCCCCGGTTTCATGTTCTTTCTCTCATCCTCTCACTGACTCATGCCACTCATAATCCCAAAGTCTTGTGGCCCTTTTGTCCCTCTCTCAGGTCACCTTATCACCTGGGCATGAAGCATTACTTCTTTTTTTTTGATTTTCCCTTTGTCACCATCACTTAGCAACAGTTTCCCCTTCAAAGTTTACTCCAATCCATCACAATCTTGTTACTGTATTTACAGAGCTTCAGGTCACTGCTCTCCTCTCTACCTTGATCAATACTTTGATTTCAGTCTTCTCGACCCCAACCCCTGCTATCTTCTTACATCCTAGTCTCCTCGTTCCTCAACCTCCTCAATTTTTCTTAGCTCAGTCTTCCATCTACCTCAACGGTTCTTTTGTATATCAAATAGAATTTGCTATTCTATCTCTTCAGTCTACCTCAACCATTCAGGAGAATTCAAAAGAATGATTGAAGTAGATTGAAGAAGTAGAATGTATCTCATATTTAGAATAACAACAAGCAAGTTATTATATTCAATCTAAAATCTGTGATTCTTTGCACACTTGACATACCCTTCTCTACCACACTACCATCTCTGCCATCACTGCAGCCCCCTTTAGAAGTGGATTAAAAATACCAAGGGCCTTTTTGTATTTTTCTTTAGTTTTTGTTTTTTAATATCTGAGAAACCCCGTGAGATAAAGGAAAGATCACTGGAATTTTAGCCTCCTTGTCTACCAGTTTGCTGACCAACTCTATTGACCCTGGGCTACAAGACCTTACCTCTGAAACATTTGATAAGTTATACAATCATACTTGCCCTTTGCCTTCACCAAACCAAACTAAATTTCTACTCAACTGACATGTTTTTCAGCTTGAGGATTTAGAGGAGAGATATGAAAGATGAAATACGAGTTATGGTCTCTGCCCTCAGAGAACAAATCATTCCCTGGAGCCTACATATCTCTGAGTAACATTATCCTTAAAGATAGATAGCTTAAGACACACAGCTCTGCCTCCCCTACCCTGCCTCCATTCAAAAACTTAGAAGAGGTGAACCAAGTAAATCAAATATTTTGCTTATCACCCAAGCTCTATCCCTTTCATCTCTTTCCAAAGCATTTAAGTTTTCCTTAATGACCCAACACAAGGCAGACAGCTCCACTTTGATATTAGTTAAATAACTAGGATAAGGGATTCAAAGGACCACGTTGGTATACTTATGTACCAAGGGACACTGTGCTTTTGCTCACTAGACAAAGAAGCTGAATCAGGACAGACTCTAACAATGGAATAAAGCCGTTCTCCCTAGAAGACTACTCTAGCCCACATTACAAGTTAGGCCCTTCCCTGGTTTAAAGCACTAGCTAATTGTGGTCTGCCATGCACATGCTCTTAGGTTGAAGTCAAAGGAAAAATACCCACAGTGGCTATGATCTCAGGAGCTAAATAGGGTGATGTGAACTCAGTTCATGCATTCAAAACATCTTGGGAAAATCCCAGAGCTAAAAGAAGCAGTACTTCCCAGTGGGATAGGTAGCACTCTTTTTATCAGTTAGAATCCGTGGGATTCCAATTGACTGAAATGAATGTCAGACAACTGGCAGGTTGCCTGGGGATGGGTGTAGGGGGGGAGGTGTAAGTATAAAAATAAAAAAAAATGAGGGCTACTGCTCTGAAGAAGTTCACAACTGCTCAGATAGGGAGTGAATGGAATTAAAGGCATCAAAAAAGGAAGTTGTGGTGTAGTTTTTTCACTCCCTTGCTATGTGGCTGGGGGTAAGTCTCTTTACTCATTCTCATATTTTCATAATAGTAAAAATAATAGCTAATACTTAGATAGCACTTGAAGGTTTATAAAGCATCTTATATATATTGTCTCATTTATTCATCTCATAACAAATCTGTGATGTTGATACTATTATTATCCCTATTTTGCAGATGAGGAAAGTAAGGTTTAGAGAGATTTAAGTGACTTCCCCAGAGACTAAGGAGCTGAGGCTGGATTTGAACTCAAGTCTTCCTGGCTCCAAGTCCAGTGTGCATTTGTAAAATGAATACAATAATATCTGTACTACCTACATCACAAGGTTGTTGTAAAGATTAAATTAGTCAATTATTTTACCATATAATTTAAAATTTAAATTAAAAAGTATTTATTTTATCAAACCTTAAAAATGTTTAAGGAGGGGGAGCAGCTCAGTGGCACAGTAGATAGAGCACTGGCCCTGGATCAGGAGGACCTGAGTTCAAATCTGGCCTCAGACATATTTCCTAGCTGTGTGACTCTGGGCAAGTCACTTAACCCCAACTGCTTCACCAAAAACAAACAAACACCGCCCCCCCCACTACATGGGGTCATCTAGTAGGTGGAGGAGAAAGAGGAATAGTAGTAATAGTAGTAGCAATATTAGTAATAATAGTAGTAGTAGTAGTAGTAGCAGCAATAGTGGTAGTGGTAGTAGGAGCAGCAGCAGCAGCAGCAGCAATAGCAGCAGTAGTAGTAGCGGTAGTAGTAGCAGTAGTAGAGCACAGGGCCTATAATCAGAAAAAAAAATTGAGTTCAAGTCTGATGTCAAATATTTACTATCTGTGTGATCCTGGGCAAGTCACTTAAACTCTTTTTGCCTCAGTTTCCTCATGTGTAAAATGAAGATAATAATAGCACTTACCTCCCAGGGTTATTGTGAGGATCAAAATAGATAATAATTATAAGGCTCTTAGCACAGTACCTGGCCCATAGTGAGTGCTATATAAATGTAAGCTAGTAGTAGTAGCAGCAACAGCAGCAGCAATAATAATAACATCAAGAATAATACTCAGTATGCCAAATGGATCCATGATTTCATTAATTTTGATGCTTCTTTCACAATTATATACAAATTGCAGCTCAATGACTTTTATCCTGGGAAATCTTTTCTGTGTCTTTCCATCAATTCTTCACTGGGTTTCTACCAATAGATAGGAGATCTTCACAAATTTTTCAAAAATGTTATAGCTATCAATACAACACTTGGTCTATCTATTCACTTTCCCATCTTTTCCATACATTATTAGTCTACCTCCTTTAATCATAATTGTCTTAATGATGTTATGTATGGGTGTGTGTTTTTCTTATCACTTCTCACATGAGTCATTGTTTGTAACATGGTAGAGTCTACTTAATGAAAATAATTTTAATTATGAAGACATATCAATCATGCATCTTTCCACTAACCTTTAGATCACTGGTCCTTTTGATGCTAATTGCATCGTGAAATTTTATATTCCATATCCATATTCTTAGTCACACAATATCACTAGAAAAATACTGGTATTTTTAAAGTTTTTTTGTGACAAGGAAAATCATGAAATCATTGAAAGTGCTGCATAATTTCCAAAATGCAGTCAAGTCCACTTTCCTATTCAATTCAGAGCCCAGTTTGCTGCTCATTTGTATCTGTCTAAGGTAAATCTATTGATTTGCATTCCTCTTCTAGTCTGTTTTTCACATGTGGATTCCTAGGCTATTATCTTTTCGGTGTCCATGGAGAAAGGCCCTGTAGTCTTCCTAGGCTTTATGACAAAAAAGCACAATACCACCTACAAATACTAACATTTGTAGAACTTTACCACTTATAGGGAATCATTCTTCCATTTGAATTTGTTTCAAGGTATCCCCTATTATATAGGTGAATACTTTTGGCATGCATTTACTTTTGTGTCTCATAACTCACTTGCTTTTGATAATCAAAGAGGATTATTTGACAAAAGTTATTTTGATCATCATCTCTCTCAACAAGGCTTGCATAATCTTAATCCCATATTTCATGGAAAATAAATTGTTGGAAGAGAGCCTTTAAAGGGTATGTTTTACTCTATAAAGTTAATTGGAGGAGAGGAGGGCGACACACAAACAAATACATAGGAACTTGTGTTCTTTATAATGAAAATTTATTGAGAAGTCAAATATATTACTGAGGTTGTGATCTTCTATGGAAAATTAACTATAAAATCCTGTTTTCCCCCTCCTTATATTTTCATCAAGTGTGCCCTCAATATATATGTATTCTTATATATTCTTATAAAGATTTTGTAGAGATATGAAAGTAAGCAAATTGGTTAATATATGCTTCTCAGGTGACCCTGAAAATAATGTATTCTGTCATCTTTTCCATTCTTTTGGAAAGATGGACCATCAAATTGTGGAATGACCAGCTAATATTGGTTGTTGTCCTTTGAAGTCGAAAGAGGACCAAAACGACATCACTATGTTGGAGTCAAGGTACAGTATGTCTGACTGTGGCTCTACCACAGGTCTAGTACAAAGAGTCCATATGAACATTTGGAGTGGAGATGTCTCTATATTTGCTCATCTCATGTTTCCTTTAAGCTACTGCAATTCTGCTTTACTTATAGAGCACAGGGCTTTCTTTGTTAGGTACACCAGGCTCAGTGATCCTACTCAATGTGTTCCAAGTCTTGTAATTGATACCAAAGTTCTTTAGAGAGACCTTAAGATGTCCTTGTACTGCTTCTTCTGACCTCCATGTGATCCCTTCCCTTGTGTGAATTGTCTGCAAAATAGTCTTTTAGATGAATGTTTGTTTGACACTTAAACAATGTGACCAGCCAGTCTAACCCATACTTGAATGAGAACTCCCTCTATAAAATGCTCAGCAAATAACTATTAATAATTTGCTCATCCATCTCCAGTGAAAGGAGAAATGTTGCTTTCCCAGGGTAGCCCATTCTACTCTGAAATGACTCTAATAATTAGAAATTTTTTTTAATATCAAACCTATGTTATCTTTTCTTTTTTTTCTTTTCTTTTTTCCTTCTTTTTTTTTTCCATTCTACTCTTTGCACCTACTTTTGCACTCTAAGGTCAAATAAAATGAGTCATTTTCCATGTGACAGTCCTTCAGATATTTCCAGATAGATCTCATGCCCCAGTTTTCCAGGGTAAATAGCCACAGTCCCTTCAAACAATCATCATATGGCATGCCTTTCCATTCTTTGAAATACTTTGAAAATACATGTTAAATACATATATTATAATGTATAACATGCATTATATAAAATTATATATTATATATTATATTCATTCTCTGAAATCTTGAAAAAGAAAAAAAGGATCTCTTCCTTCTTTGAAAAAGCTTTAAATCAGTCCCCAAGTGCCTTTCAAATTGTGGTGCCTCCAACATGAATAATTTTCATTGTGAATGTAATCCAACGACTTCTCCCTTCTATATATTTCTCCCTTCACTTCCTCATATACCACATGGAGTTCTAAGGTGGTAGATGATCCTACTGTCATCCTCATCATCTTCCTCTGCTCCATCATCATCAGAAGTAAAAGTAGAGTCCTACAGCTCTCTTGTACCTCCTTCTCTGTGCCTCAGTTCTCTAAGTTAGTAGGAACAGATCACATTGTAATAAACTTCCTGAAAGAGTCCAGATTCTTTTGCAATGCTATGAGTCTGATGAATCAAATAGCATTTTTGATAAGTGCAACACACTGTATCTTAAAAATATTCTTGTCACATAGAAATTATTTTTGTTATACTATTTTTGCACCAGGATGTGACCTATTATTCTGATATAAATATTAGTTATTTTAGGCTTGGGGTAACTGGAGTCTAAAGGTCAATGAAATTATATATATGCTAGAGCCTAGAAATACATGTGCAGATATGTGTGAGGATTCTTTGGCTTAGAGACAGGATACAAATAAAGCTAGATCTCATGTCACAAAAAGAAATAAAGATTTGACAATTATCTAGTGAATTGATCAATGTAAATGTCGAAATCAGATCATCATGGCCCAAAGGGGACATTTTTTAATAGAATTACCTGGTTTCACTATCTACATTGATCATAATAACTGGATAGCTGCCAACTCTCCACTTCCCTTTGTGCAGCATAGAAACAGTGGAATGTACACAATTATCACTCATCCAACAGTGAAAAATATTCTCCCCTTAAATTGAAACACTTTCAACATCTCCTGTAAATATGCAACTTTGCATTTTTAATTATTGGCTCCAAATCTGGAGGATAATTCATATTGACTGCAAATTAAAGAATGCTATGCACAGAAACCACAAGAGATTTAAAAGACTGGAATAACTGCTGTATCCGCATTCTTGGAAAAGCCTGATAGCAAAAGAGGGTGTTCCTGCCACTTGATGGCAGGCTGGCCTGAGTACACTGTCAGAGCATGCAAATAGAAAAATGAATCACCCATCAGGACCAGAATCTCTTTGCTTGCAGGTTGACATCAGGACGGAGAAACACAGGGTCTGCACTGAATGAGATGAATGGCATTTAAGAAGATTCTGATTGTCAGGCTAAAGGAAAATTCAGATTAGTACTAGCTAAACTCATGAGGAAAAGAGCAGATGTCATGGTTCCTATGTTGCCTCTTGAAATATTGACTGTACTGGGAAGGGTTTGAGACACATTTTCCCAAAAACTTTCCAATGAAAAGAAATAGTGCTAGTGTTCCATGAATTCAGTTTAGTTCTTGACCAATATACTTTCCATGTAAAGTCACTTCTCCTTTAAACTAGTTCAAAAGATGATGGCTCACATTTCTGTCAGTGAAACAACTTTCTTTTTCAAGGAAACCATGTATTCATATTCAAACTCTGATGACAAAAATACATTGGCAG
This sequence comes from Vombatus ursinus, assembly GCF_900497805.2. Classification (NCBI taxonomy): domain Eukaryota; kingdom Metazoa; phylum Chordata; class Mammalia; order Diprotodontia; family Vombatidae; genus Vombatus; species Vombatus ursinus. The sequence continues at coordinate 33,152,253 of NW_020954576.1, forward strand.
GAGTGGGGCACGTCTGTTGTTGAGTGGAAGATTCCACTCTCACTAAAGTCCTTGTTGATTTCAGAATTCACCCTGCTAGACTCTCACTGACATTTCTTGGCACCCTGCCCTCATCTCATCTGTATTCTAGCGAATCCATCATGGATGAACAACAAATGACTCATCGGATTACAGGAGATACTCTTAGGGTAGTTAATCTTGTATAGTACATAACACACCTGAAATCTTTACTGCTGTTTTTAAAAGTTGGCCAAATCGTGTGTATAGACATGATTGAAATGTTAAAGGACCTAATTCATAGCCTGCCCCATGCCTGGGTATTAAAATCAAGGATTGTCCTTGGTCATCAACTCTCAAGACAACTTAAGACTCTCAACACAATTCTCAACACAAGACCATTTGTAAATGCCCCATGTAAATGCCTTAGAACACACATGTTCTTCAGTCCTCACTGGTGAAGGATACAGTGAAATTCACATGTTTATAACTGCATAGGAATTAGGGATATTTTGCTCAGAGAAAAGAACACCTGGCAGGATATGGTAACTGTCTTCAAATATTTTTTTTAAAAAAGTCATATAGAAGAAAGATTATATCTATTTATTTTATATACTGCCTCCATAGGGTAAGAATAGTAAACTTGGAACTCAGGAGAAACCTGGGTTCAAATCCTGCTTCCAATCATCCTCTGTCAGATCATGTACTTAACGAACAAATTTTTAAGTAACACAGCTTCTATGCATCTCAGTTTCCCATGGGTTGGAGTGGGAGAGAAAAAACAGAAATTTACATGATAATTTTGTTGTATATTTGAAAAGAATAACTACAAATTCTTTATAAAAAATTAAAATGGGGTGATAATCTTTGATAATATCTCACACAGTGGTTGTGAGGATCCATTGTGGTGATTTACGGAAAAACACTTCGCAAACATTAAGGTGCTTTACGGAACGTTAGTGATCATCATTATTTGACCACATGAGAAGCAGTGGGTTAGAAGCTGCAGAGAGGCAGATTTTTGTTCAACCTAAGGAAAGATGTCTAACAATTAGAGCTGTGTCAAAGTGACATGAGCTATGCCAGACAGATGGTAGGGGATGCCCCCTCCATGGATGTCTTCACATAGAAACCAAAGACCACTAGTCAGGCAGGTTATAGGAAATAGTTCTGTTTAGACATGGTTTGGAATGAACAACAGTTCTGAGGTCTCTTCCTCAGGGATTCTGAGGTTCTAAGTTTTGGTGGTTGTTGTTTTTTTGGGGGGTAGAACATTCTCCTAATAGTCCCACCTATTAGTCCCATTGGTAGCAAAACTACCACTTTAAAAAACTGAGTATCTTCACAGATATGAGTGTACAAAGGGCATGCCAAGTGTGCCCAGGCATACCCTAATATTAAAAAAGTGATATTTTGGGTTTCATTTTAAAGCAAAATTTAGTTGTCATTTTAAAAAATTCAAGTTTAATTAAACTTTAATTTCTTTAGATGTGTGTGTGTGTGTGTGTGTGGTTGGTTTTTTTTTTTAATGAATGAAACAATTATCTTTATAACTGAGTATTCAATAAATGTTCACCTGGAGTGTATGGGGTGTTCAAGGAGGACTAGAACTTCTGGTATGAGTGTTTACCGAGCTCTTTTCAGGGCTGTTCATCCACTTTTGTTGTCTACCTGGTACTCAACTCTCACCTGAGGTTCCAAGAAGCTGTAACATGCTCAGAAGCTACAGACTGTTAAAGAATCTCAATAGATGGGTTAAACCAGGTTGAGGATAACCAGCAGACCTCAAACCCATTGATGAGTTAGGTGGGTATTTACCACAAGTATGTGAAGACTTCCCCCATGGAGTGGGCAGATAAGTGCAATTTGTTCCAATGGTCATGAAGGTGGCTGAAGCAGGTGCTATGAAACTTAGAACTTGGTCAGATACCAAAGACAAAAGGTCATCCACTGCATCCCCATCCATTGCCAGTCGTCTTAACTTGTGTCATGCCACTGGACTTTAATGACTCTGGAAGAAAGAGTGAGGCTGATGACTTTGAGCAATTCTGCCTCACTTAAATCCAATTCACATACAAGTTATGACATCACCTCTGATGTCATTGGTCCTCTTTGAAAACAAAGGACAAACAACAACAACTACAACAAATGTTCACTTAAAAACACAATAAAATTCCCTAGGCATATATTTGTGATAGGGACAATGTTTCCCTACAACAGGAAAGACTTTACCTAAAAGAAGACAAAGCTGTCATCTGATTAGTTTCTGTAATTAGTCCTGCCACTCCCTGCTTCCCCCATTCCCTGATCAACAAGGGTTAGACCTAAGACAAAGCTGCCCTTGGGACTTGATTGGCTTTCCTCAGACACAGTGTCCTGGTCATTTAATGCCATAAGAAGTCCTAGTCAAGTAGAGTCTGGGCTCCTAAGAATTGGTGGATTTCTTTTAAAAAAATATTTTATTTATTTCATTAAATATTTCCCAATTATGTTTTTAACATTTATTTTTTAAAGTTTTGAATTCCAAATTCACTCCTTTCCTCCTACCCCTTGAGAAGGCAAGCAATATGATATCACGTATACATGTAAATCATACAAATCATATTTCCATATTAGTCATTTTACAAAAGAAAATACACACAAAAGAAAAACAAGAAAAATAAATTAAAAAAAACTATGTTTCAATCTGCACTGAGCTTGTCAGTTCTCTTCATGATTAGCCTTTGCCCTAAGAATCAAATCACTTGTCCCCTGCTATAGCTATGTCTTCAACTAATGCTTCTTACAGAGGAATCAACTCTTTTGACTTCAATCCTGATATTTCCCTTGAAAGTCCCCATCTGAAGATAGGGATTTGATAATGAGTGAGACTCAAGATAAATAGTTTTTATAAAATGTTCACACCTTAGAGACGTCCCCAGTCCACAGTGACTTCTCTATCCTTTGAATGCCAGTAGTTTCTATTAATGGTACCTTTGATACTTAATAGCACAATGCAATATATGACTATCTTTTCTTGCATTTATGTCACTGTGTTTTATGCTTCCTTGCATCACCTACATCAAAAAACAGTGGAATACTCACATAGTAAGTGTGTTCAGCAAATGTTTGTTGATTGGATAATTAACAATAATAGTTAGAATGTATATAGCACTTTGAGACTTGGAAAACCCTTTATGTATGTGGTTTCATTTGATAAAGACAATGCTCACAAATATACCTTATTTCAATTAGGACACTGACCTGCATGTTATCAGGATTTGTGCTAAACATAGAAGTGAAAAAATTCCTAATGTCAACAAGTTGACTTTCTTCTGTTTCAATTTTCATAAGAAAAAGGACCTTGAATTGCCTTTCATGTTATTAAGCCATGCTTAGATTTTCTCTAAAGTCGATTAGATGACTGCTATCTTTCAATGAAACACCAAAGGTAAAATTTGGTACAATGAAAAGAGGGCAGGATTTGGAGTGAGGGAGGCCTCCATTCAAGTCCTGGCTCAGCTACTTGATAACTCTATGACCTTAGACCAGTCTCCTAATCTCTCTAGGCATCAATTTTCTCACTTACAAAATAAAAGCATTGGATTGAATGACCTCAAAGGTCCATTTCAGTTCTGCATGTGTGATCCTTTGAATGCACTCAGAATTTTTTTTTTGGTCATTTGAATAACTTCCTTCTTTTCAAAAGGTCATTCTGTAAGAGTAAGTGAGATGAATTGAAGGCAAATTCAATTATCTTTTATTCACCTTGCTGAATCATCCTGCTAGTTGAAAGATGAGATCCATTTTCTCAATGTTTGATTTAGAATTGACCACCACTGTAACAAATGGCCTCTCATATTTAGGCTAAGAGTTGTATGAACAGGCCTGGCCACATTTTCTCAAGAAAAAGCAAGCTTCTGTTTCCTTTTTTGTCCTACAGTTTTGACACTCATTTCATCTCAAATCTCCACACACCCAAACAGAATTTTTCAGAAGAAAACACCATTAGCCACGGTTGTGAATTACTAGCGGCAAGTCAACTATTCTTCAACAATTCTTTCCAAACAACAGATGTGCATGATGCCATCTTTCAGCAATCATTTGTTCACCATAAACTTATAATTATCTGCAGGTTATCAAATGTCCTCTTGAAGTAAGACTGCCCTGGAAGCCTGTGTACTAGCTAATCACTTCTGAATTTCCAGCCCACTGTTTCCTTTGCCCATCTGGTGGATCTTGAGAAAGTATGGAAACAATGCCCCAGTCTCTCTAGTAAGGTCTGACATCATTCAAATTTATGATAGACAACTAGAAATGAAAAATTCTGAAGTGAGGAACTGTATCACTAATATAGGCAGCAATGGGCAAAGAACTGATATCAAGAAAAACTGATTTAAGTTTTACTTAGACACTTTAATAATTTCATGAACTTATAAATATAGGTACTCCCACCATCAACTCAGATCTCAGCTCATTCATTCTTTATCTGACTGTTTGATTCTACTCTCTGTAAATCTTCAATAAAGGCCCCAAACAAGTCACCATTGTTGGGGAGGGGTCTAGGGAGAGGGAGAATGAAAAGTAGAATGGAAAGATGCAAGAGAAGGCTAAGCTTAGCCAGTCCCCCTAAAGCTAATGATTAGGCCAAATCAAAGGTGAGCAGTGCAAGGAGGAAAAATACAATTGTACCAGAGATTCAAAGGAGTAGCAGTCTGTGGCAAAAAAACCCCATAAAATCGTATTCTGGCTTTAGACCTAGAGCTTTTCAAACTAGTAGATACAGTTAGAACTAATTTCAAAGCCATCTAGTCTAACATTAGAGAAAGTATAAATCCTTATCTACAACTCTCCCAAGAAGTAGTCATACAACCTTTTAAAGACTTACATTGGTAGACCACATTAACCTTAAGGCAACCCATTCCATTTTAGGACAGCCTTAATTAACAGCTGTTTCCTTAAATCAAGAAAAACTCTACCTCTCTCAAGTGCCCTTTGATTGCTCTTAGTTCTACTCTTTGGGGAAAAGCAGACTAAATTTAATTTCTCTTCCAATGACAAGCTTTCTCATATTTGGAGACAGCTATCAGGTTACCCCTGAAATCTTTATTTCACTTTCCTGGACTAAGCCTTTCTAATTCCTTCAACTGATCCTCCTTTGGTATGGTTTGGAATCTCTCTTCTGGTGGCCCTCCACTAAATATGGGCCAGCTGGTCAAAGTTCCTTCTAAAATATGACCCCTAAAATTAGACACACTCTTCTAGCTTGTATCTGACCAGAGCAAGACAAAGAATAACTATCCTATATAGTTTCTATTGAGGCAGAAACCAGTCCCAGCATGGTTCACTTAGGCTTTACACATGACAAAAGGTAAGTGATCATATCAGACTGAGGTGAAGAAGATGTGAACATAGTTGAAGCTATGACACTTCATAGAAGGCAAGTCTTGAGATAGAAATTACTTCCAGTAATACCCTTGCATCTAGAACAATTTTAGCAGAATTTTGAAGTAGGCAAGGTTTATCTTTTCTTCTCTCACCTCTCTTGTTAGGGAGCCACTCCACCTCAGCTGTTAATAAAGTCTGCTGTCACAGGTCCCTTTGAGGGACCTATGATAAATTATGATAAATTAAATGACACTTAGGAAAAACGATATTATCCTTCAGAAGAGTACTTACCTTCTAATAGAATAGGGGTCTTTAGCAGAGCCAAAAAGAAGGGTCTATATCAGCATACATAAATGAAATAACACAAATCAGGAAGGGAAATTCTGGAGAGGAGTAAGGAACTCACCATCGATTCATATCACATTGACTCTCACTTGCTTAGCCAATCTCTTCAATAGGCTGTCACTATTTGAATCAATCACTCCACTAACCCAAAGCCACAGCATTCCCAAACTACCTCTCAGAGAAAACACATACTCTCCTGATTGAGATTTAAAGTTAAACATAGTTTGGCTTCTGTCTTTCCAGATTTATATAATAGCTAGCATTTATATAACTCTTTAAGCTTCACAAATCATGTTACATGTATTATCTCATTCAATCCTCACAAAAAGCCTGGGAGGTAGATGCTATTATTATCCTTATTTTACAGATGAGGAAATTGAGGCAAAGAGATTAAGTAACCTCAATATAGACAATATGTCTGAGGCAATATTTGAACTCAGGTCTTCCCAAAGTTTTAAGTCCAGCACCCTATTCATAGTGCTACCTGGCTGCCTCACTGTTTCTTTAACACAGTACTTTCTTGTCAAACTGGACTACTTGCTGTTTCCAATATATGACATTTTATCTCTTGCTTCCTTACCTTTGTGAAGGCTATCTCACGTGCTTGGAATGCTAACCCTCCATAAATCTTCACCTCTTGGTCACCCTAATTCCATCAAAGGTTCAGAATTAGTCCCTTTCAAATCCACCCATACCCCACAACTATAATGATTCCCCTTCTGCTAAATTTCTTTGTATTTACTTTGTTTATAATTTGTACTAATTCATCTCTGTACATGTTGGGCAAAGTCAGTAATTTGTGCTGAATAAGTGGCTCCATTTTAAAACCATGTTTAGACTTTAAATAAGTGGCAGCTAGCCAGCTAAATTGTATAAAATGGCAGGGCACACATGCGCACTGATCCTGTCTTCCTATGCTCTTTTAGTAAGGGAGGAGCTGAGACTGAGGCTGCAGCAAAGTCAATCCTGTCTCCACATAATTATATGTACCAATCAAAAACACTTTTGCCCTTATATGGAGGCTACTTACTCCTGTCTATAAAGGGCAGCACATACTTTGAATTGAGGCCAGTAATACAACTAGGTAGTACAGTGGTTAGAGTGCAAGGCCTGGAGTCAGAAAAACTCATCCTTCTGTTTCAAATCCAGCCTTAGGCTAGATGTATGACCTTGGGCAAGTCAACTTAACCTTGTTTGCCTCTGTTCCCACATTTGTAAAATGAGCTGGAGAAGGAAATGGCAAACCACTCCACTGTCTTTGCCAAGAAAACCCCAAATGGGGTCATGAAGAGTCAGACACAACTAAAACAACTGAACAACAACGGCACTCTAATTGCTGCAAGCTGCCTTGGTGTGTTAATAAACTCCTTTGTCTTATTTCCTGAGTTTGCTTCTTCTGACTGGGGTGAAGTGAGATTTTTGCCTCTTCATCCCTGCCCTGACCCTAAGTGTTAACTCTTTTAGAGTGAAATCTGGAGTTGCTTTTGTTTTCTGTCTTTATGTCCCCAAATATTTTATAAGCATTTAGCACAGTGCTTAGAACACAATAATGTTTAACAGAGGCTTGTTAAATTGAGATGACTTGAATCATCTTCTCTGCACTTCACTTCTCCTGCCCACAAAGTGCAAATGGTGATAAAGAATAAAAACCTTTATGCTCACTATTTTGAATCGGTGAATACGAGACAGACCACTGGAGAAATGATGTGTACCTCACTTTATGAAAAAGCTACTTCCAAAAATTTCAATGTGGAACACAGCTTTGAAAATAGAATCTTTTTCCCCCTCAATGACTTCAAAATGTCTTTGAAGTGGTAAGATTTCTCCATATATGATGGAGCTATAATTGAAATTTGTTTACAAAGCTGCATAAGGTTCTTTGCCCAATTTGACTAATTGTCAATTAGTTATATTAAATAAACATTTAGCTGGCAACAAATCATTGTATTATTATAATGTATTATCTGAATAATTACTTGCCAATTTATCTGTGTTATTCGCATAGATTTATGGATTCTGGAAAAAAGTAGAAGGGAGTGATGGAAAAGACACCAGACTCAGGGTAGAAGACCTGGATTTTAATCCCCATTTTGAGTGTAAGCTGTTGTATGACTGTGTGTAACACTAAACCTGATTCCTTACTGGCAAAATGACCTTTCAAAAAAGACAAGGATCTGGGAGAAAGCATATTCGAAGCATAGGGGAAAGGCTATATGAGTGCATAAAAGTGGGAGACAGAATAGTGAGCTCAAGTTCAAAGTGTCAAGAGACACTTTATTGTTCTGTCTGGCTAGACAGTAGAGTAGAAAAATAGGTTGGAACCATGTTATGAGGAGCCTTCGATGCCAAGCTAAGAAGTTTATATTTTGTCTTTGAGGTCAGGGGGAACCACTGAAGATTTTTAAATAACAGAATGACATGATCAGGCCTGTGAAAGATTGTTCTGGTGTTTGCATGGAGGATGGACCAGAAAAGGGAGAGGTTGGTAAGAGGTTGAAAAGGGAGACCTACTGGGACCCTTTTGTAATAGTCTAAGGAAGATATGATGAAAGCTTGAATTAGGTTGATAGTGATATCAGTAGAGGGAAAGGTACTGGTTGAAAATTGCTGTGGAGGTATAATTAATAGGCTTTGTCAACACTAATGCAATAAAATTGGATGCAAATGAATGAATCCATATGGGCCTAGCCTTACTTTTCATAGGGAAGACTTTATGTGTTGTTAGGGGTCAGAGAGATACAATCCTCAGTCATATCTGATATGTGGAAGCTCAATTTATTACCTGGAAAACATAGGCTATAGCTGTGTGACCTTATGCAAATCATTTAGCTCTGTTTGCCTCAGTTTCCTCATCTGTAAAATGTACTGGAGAAGGAAACGCAAACCACTTCAGTGTCTTTGCCAAGAAAATCCCAAATGAGGTCAAAAAGAGTCAACACCATTGAAAACAACTGAACAATAACATAGGCTCTAGGACTAGAAGAGATCATCTATGCCAAAACTAATATTTTTATAAATGAAGAAATTAAATTAAATTAGATAAGTAAAGTCATTTGCCTGAGGTCACATAGATAGTATAGAGCAGAACCAGGATCCAGTATAAATGCCTATTTGACACTTGAAAGCTCTTTACAACCTGATCCCTTCCTTATTTTCCAGTCTTCTTGTCCTTCCAAGTTCTCTATGGTATAGCCATCTGGGTCTACTTGCTCTTCCATGGACCTAACATTCTATCTACTTTCTCCATGACTTTGTGCTGGCTATTGCCCCTTTCCCATGCCTGGATTGCTGTATTACTTCACCTCTACTTTTTGGAATATCTTGTTCTTTTTTTTAGATAGCAATTTACTTTTTTCCCCAATTACAAGTCAAGACAATTTTTAGCATTCATTTTTACAAGATTTGGAATTCCAGATTTTTCTCCTTCCCCTCTTCTCTTCCTAATATGGTAGGCAATTTAATGTAGGTTATATATGTGTTGTCATGTAAAACATATTTCCATATTAGTCAGAATTATGAAAGAAGAAACAAATCAAAAGGAAAAAAAATATATGAAAAAGAATAAAGAGGGGAAAGTATGCTTTGATCTGCATTCAGAGTTGATCAGTTCCTTATCTTGATGCGTATAGCATTTTCCTTTATGAGTCCTTTGTGCCTGTCTTAGATTATTGTGTTGCTTAGAAGAGCCGTGTCATTCATAACACAATGTTTTCCTGGTTCTGCTCATTTCACTTTACATCAATTCAAACAAGTCTTTCCAAGTTGTTCTGAAATCTGCCTCTTCATCATTTTTTATTGCACAATATTATTCCATTATATTCAAATATTACAGCTTGATCAACCATTCCCCAATTGATGGGCATCCCCTCAATTTCCAATATTTTGCCACCACAAAATGGTCTGCTATAAATATTTTTGCACATGTAGGTCCTTTTCCCTTTTTTATGATCTCTTTGGGATATAGACCTAGTAGTGGTATTGTTGGATCAAAGGGTACGCACGGTCTGGTTGCCCTTTGGGCATAGTTCTAGATTGCTCTGCAGAATGGTTGGATTAGATCATAACTCCACCAACAGGGCATTAGTGCCTCAACTTTTTCACATCCTGTCCAACACTTACCATTTTCCTTTTTGTGTCATATTAGCCAATCTGATAGGTGTGAGGTGATACCTCAGAATTGTTCTAATTCACATTTCTGTAATCAAAGTGATTTCAAGCACTTCTTCATATGCCTATAGGTAGCTTTTATTTCTTAATCTGAAAATTACCTATTCATATCCTTTGACCATTTATCAATTGGGGAATTGCTTATATTCTTATAAATTTGACTCAGTTCTCTATATATTTAAGAAATAAGGAGGATTCTGGTTTTTGAGCTACTATCTGCTTCCATTTTATGGGAGAGTTTATCCCATTTACATTCACAGTTATGATTACTGTGTATTTCCCTCCATCCTATTTTTCCTCCTGTTTGTCCTCTTTCTCCTTTCACTATTTCTCTCCTCAACACAGGGTTTTGCTTCTGTCTACCACCTCCTCCATTCTGCCTTCCCTCTCTTCTGTCAGTCCCCCCCCACTACTTAATTTCCACCCCTCCTACTTCCCCGTCATGTAAGATAGATTTCAATATTCAAATGATTGTGTATATTATTTCCTCTTTGAGCCAATATGGATGAGAGTAAATTTCAAGCCAATGCCTATAGCCTGCCCTCCCATTATTCCTTCTACTGGAGCTGCTGGAGGCCATGGGGATCTGGCAGCTTACCTGGTACTGAGCCAGGGTCTTAGTGCTGGGGTCTGGCATGTGCTGAGGCCAGTGGGGGTATTTCTGCATTTCCCTGGGTCTACCCTGAAACACATGGAATTCTGGCCACTAGAGGCTGCCTGTTTGCCCAGGGCTATGCTAAAGCATGTGGTAGTTCTCAGAGCTGGAGTCTGCTCATTCCCCTGACTATGCTGAAGTATGTAAGGGGTCCTGGTATTGGCGTTTGCCTGCTCCACTGCACTGGGGCTCAGGATCTGCCATTGGTTTGCTGATGTTCCAAGTTTCTTGGGCTAAAAGATTGTTTTGTTTCATCTTTTTGCTGGTTCTGCTTTTAGGATTTGTTTTGAGGCACTGTTTTATGGTTGTTTGGTGGTGACTACAGGTGAGTTATGGCAATTTACTTGCTTCCCAGAAGTCCCTTTCCCTTGTTCTTTTAATGACCCAAACAAATTACCCCTATCTATATGAATCTTTTCTTCATTCCTCAATCCCCAAACCTCACCTAGTTGCTAGTGGCCTTCCTCCCCAAACCACCTTCTATTCATTTTGCATCTATTGGATATCCCAAATGCATTAATGCATTTTTAAGGTTTAATAGCTGTAATGGTTTAAAATTTTGCTAACACTTTTGGGACACCTTATATTCTGCATATACTTGTACAAGTTACATCCGCCATTAGAACATAAGGTGCTTGAAGGGAAGGAACTGTTTCACTTTTATCTTACATAGCCAGTGCTTAGCATAGTACCTGTCACAGATTCATAATAAGTGCTTGTTGACTGACTGATTGATTGATTCAAAATACAGGACTCCATCCACTCCCATACTGTCTCTCAGTGAAAGAGACTCAGAATGACATTCATGGGTTTCAAACCTTCCTGTTCTTTTTTTAAATAAAATAAATAAAATATTCAATAGCCATTTTACCGTTTAGCAACCATTTTAACACTCAGGGCCACTGCTAGGGCTAAGCAACATCCAAAATGATCAAAAGTGCCACCAGACATTAGTCAGGACACAAAAATTACTGAACTATTGATAGGAATTTAAGATTTGCCAAATGCTTTACACACTTTCTCACAACCAATCTGTGAGGTAGGAGCTGTCTTTATCCCTACTTTACTTGTACCAGTTGGGGTGGATTGAGTCAATAGAACAAATAGCTGCACTCTACTTACAGTAAATGTCAGTATGCTATCTTCTAATACCTTAAGCAGGTGAAAACACTTCTGAATCAAACTGATCAATCATAGGCTTTAGACTATATCCTAAAATCCTTGAACAATTCTAGATGGCTTTAAGTCATTGGATACACTAAGAAAATGTCACATAGGAAGTGTGTATGCATTGTTTGAGAAAACTTGGTCATGGCCTATGGTCCATCTATATTATAGCAAGCAAGTTGGAAAACAGATTCCAGCACTTAGCAGCTACTTAATTGTGTAATTCCCCTGTCAAGTCCCTGAAAAGGAAAAGCCTGGAAAGGGAATGGGGTAAAAAAAAAAGAGCCTAGGTCTTGGCTTTGGTAGTGGTCTCCTCCTCTCCTTGACCAGAGGAGGCTCTCATTGACTTTGGATGACTTAAGGCATCCTCATAGTGTCCTTGCGATAGAAGAGGCTGACAGTGGTGTGTTCATTAGGAGCCAAAGAAAAACCAAACTTGAGGAAAAGCAGATTTGAAGGTCTTTGAGGACCTGATCAGAAAAATCCCTGCATACCTAAAGGGAACAACTTAACTACTACAGTAAAAGGATTTCTAGGAACTGTGACTTGTATCCATTAATACATTTACTATAAGTTTGAACCCAATATCCCCTGCACTCTGTAGGTACTGGTGAAAGATCTTACTATGTTATCTTAGTAAATATCCTTTTCTAAAACTAATTAAATCTGCCTGACTAATTGACATCAACTGATAATCTTGGGCTGGAAGCATAATGGTATGGGCTAGTGAGATACAGCCTTGGAAAACCATCCCCAAACCTTCTAGGCTACCCCTGAAGGATCCTAGAGGATGCAGTAGCCAGGATGTCAGTTCTAATTTGGGGAAACTGAGGTTCACAGAGGTTAAGTTAAATGCAGGATCGAAAGTTAGGGTCTATGTTAGTACTGAAACCCAGATCAAACTAATGTAGTTCAACTAGATCTAGTCCAATTGACTTTATCAGAGTTAGGACCATTACTCCAGGTTTCTTGTCCTGGGTCTAGTCCTTTGATAGTCCACTGCCTCGGCAAGGAAGAAAATGAAAAGAAGAGAGAGAAATATGGAATAAGAAAACAAGAGTCAAGACAAGGAGACATGAAAGATAATTTTAAAAAAGGAAAAGGAACAAAATGAGAAAAAGAACACGTGAGGTAGAGGCAGAGAGCACTTTCTGCAGCAGGTAACTTTAGCCCACTCTTATTTCTTCATGACCTCTGACTCTTGCAGAAGGTCAACCAATTGTTTTTTAAGCAGCTACATGGAACCAGAAGACAAAGCATTCAGCAAGAAAATAAAGGAATCTCTAATGAACCAGAAAATAAACAGTTGTGTTTTGTTTTAAAGTAGCAGCAGTGGTTTTCTGTGTTTTGTCAGCTGTTAATCCGTGGGTGCAGGTGTCTTTTCTAATCCCATTTTTGGCTAAACCACTTGCCAATTCAAAAATAAAAAATAAAAATGAAAAGAAGAAAGAAAAGAAAAGAGAGTGAGAGAGCAAGAAAGAAAGAAACCAAGCCTTCCTCCCTGAAGGTATGGCATAAATAGCATGAATCAGGCAAGTGGCCATGAGAGGGGGGGAAATTGGTGATTTCTGCCCAGGTTCTCTCCATCTAGATAGATGTAGGTAAGCTGTCTTTGTGGCAGTGTCTGAAAGCTATTCTGGGGGTTGGCTAGGACAGTATCTGTTGAATAACTAGGCCAGTCTCAGAGCCAATATCCACAGAGCTGTAGCTGAAGAAGGCCTATGGATCATTTTTGCTGAGTCAAATCTCTTTTCTGGAACTCAGGAAAAAAACAAGATTTTGGGGGGAAAAAAGGAAACTGTCTTCTAGATATCTTGGGAAAGAATAGCTGATAAAGGTTTTGGTTTTTCATTCTTTTGTTCCTTCAAAAGAAAGTTCTGTCACTGATGGGGTTCTTTGCCAACTCTCACTGCCAATGGAGCAGATCACAAGATTAATCACACCATGGTGAAGACTCTTCACACACATGCCCCATGTTTGGTCAGAAAGAGAAAGAAAAAAAAGAAAAGAGAAATTGAAAAAGAGTTGAAGGGTTAATGAAGAATAGAAGATTTCTGTCCTACTACTCTCTAAATAATAATTATGTGTAAGAAATAAAGCAATTTCAGCTGTCTTCTTGACTTAGAACACCAAGAACCCTAATGAGATTAAAGACCCGATGAACTAACAACAGAGAAGACTAATTGTTAGCCCACATCACTCACCAAATTCCAACAGCAGGGCTGCATAATAGGCTTGTGATAGAGCTCCATGCTACCACCTACTCCCCTTGCCATGAAAAACCCCAGAGCAGAAACTTGCTAAGTCTAGAAGAACAATGTGCTACAAAAGAGTAGCAGAAGGAATTGGGACAACACACATAATATTCCACCAAGTCTGAGAGAAAGAGCCCATCATCGATCTAGGACCAGCTATGTCCCTCCAGATGTCATTTAGGGCAGAGACTGAAGCCTACAAAACATGAATTGCCAAATAAGGGAGGAGACTGAGATAGATTCAAGGTCCAACTCTCAGGGAAATCTCCATCAAAGGGGAAAGATTCAAATGGTGATCAATAGGAGAATAGAAATTTTGAAATGACTGATTTTACTGAAGATTTCAAAAGGAAGAAAACTCAATTAGAGACTTTAAGCATAAGTGGATAAACCAATAGCAAAGCTATTAATAACAAAAGGAACTATAGCCTCTATATTCAAGATCAGCTAAATGAGTGCAAACATCTATAAATAAATAATGTAAAACAAGAGAAAATGAACACCTTATAAGGCTGAGGACTCCATGGATTCACAAAAGAGCATGCAACCACAGTACATTATCTCTGATTGGGTTAAAAAAGAAATAAGAATTAGGAAAGTCAAAATTATGACCTGGAAATCAGAAACAGTTGGCAGAATAGAAAAATTTAAATCCATGGTGGCAAGTCTCATAAATGAAATAGAAAGAATAACTGATTAGGAATACAAATGCATGGAAGTAAAGGACAATCTGAATGAAAATAATCAAAAAGCAATGACAAAAAAAAACCCTTTGATCTCAATACAAGCAAAGCATATTGATCTCAAAGACAGGATGCTTAGAGACAATGTAAGGATTATAATTCTCCCAAAAGAATACAATGAGTCAAAAAACATGAAAATCACAATGCAAGAAATAATATAAGAAAATTGCTCAGATCTTCTGAATATAAGAAACAAAAGTCAATCAAAAAGAATCTATAGATTGCCTCCAGGAAAAAAAAAAAAAGAAAGAAAAAAATAACAACCAAATAAAAATGTGTTGCAAACTCTAAGACCCATATTGGTTAAATGTAATGATTCCAATGGCAAACAAATTCTGCAAGCAAATGGGATAAAGACCTTAAAATATAAAGGAAAGGAAATCCAAATAACATGGTACTGTTCTTCACCTACCAGAAACTGCACAAAGGAATGGAATAATGTGTTCTGAAGAGCAAAGGAACTGATGATGTAAAAGCAAGGTGACATTTCCTGAAAACCTAAGCATAAACTTGAATGAAAAAGATGGGCACTCATTTTGAAGGGGGTTGCATTTAAAGCATTCCTAGAAGGAAAAAAAAAACAGACCTGAACAAATTATTTTCTTTTCAAAAACCTTGGATGACAGAAATGCAAGAAAAGTAAAAAAATAGAGCAATCAAAGACCCCACAACAAAGCAATAATGTAATCCAATAAACATTTATAAAGTGCCTATTATGTGCTAGGCACTGTGCTAAGCACTATGGATACAATTAATAAAAAAAAAGACAGTCCCTGCCCATAAGGAGCTCACAATCTAATGGGTGGGGGAGGGAAGGTAACACACACACACACACAAAAGCAGGAAAGATGGAGGAGGGGAGAGATCAGGAGTATCTGGTACAGGGGCTTCTTGTTCTACGGAATTGAAACGTGCAAGAGCAGCAGATGCAAAGCGGAGTGACCTGGCAGCCCAGTTTCTGCCCTCTTTAAAGGAAAGCATTGAGAGGAGTTTAGGACTCCACCCTGTATTCCTCCAAACAGAGGGAAGAGAAGACTGAGGGAAATGATGTTAATCAAAGCTTGAATTAGCAGCATGGTGAAGAGAACAGAAGTGATGAGCGTATCCCGAGAAGGGCATCTTGTTCCTGGAAGTTGAAACCAGGCAGAGCAGAAGATGTAAAGTGGAGTGAGTAACAGCATTCTTTCTAAAAGTACACAAGGAAACAAGAGTGAAAGAAAGCAGAAGGCAAATACGAGTGATGGCAAAGAAACAGGCCTGAAACATCATGGTCTAAATCTCATGACACCCTGCCTAGAAGTGAATCATTGTTTTTGTGGGACTAAATAACTTGAGTTCAACAGGAGTGAAGTAGAAGGCTCAGGGAATAAAGTCATCATCAGACTAGAGGCCTAGAGAGTGTAGGCTAATAGCAATAACTGCAATACAAACAACAACTGATTTAGATAGCACTTTAATACTTGTGTCGTGCTTTGCATCCATTGTCTCATTTGAGCCTTATGATACCCCTGAAAGGACTCATACAGACAAAAATATTTATAGTGTCATTTTTTTGTTGTTGCAAAGAATTAGAAACTAAGGGTGTGCCTATCAGTTGGGGCAGCTGAGTGGCACAGTGGATAGAGTGCTGGGCCTGGAGTCAGGAAGACCCAGCCTCAGACATTTACTAACTACGTGACCCTGGCCAAGTCATTTACTCATTTTTGTCTCAGTTTCCCATCTGTAAAATGAACTGGGGAAGGAAATGGCAAGCCACTCCAATTTCTTTGCAAAGAAAACCCCAAGTGGGGTCATGAAGAGTCAGATACAACTGAAATAATAATAACAATAATCAGTTGGGGAACAGCTGAACAAATTATAGCCTATAATGACAATAATAATAATAACTAGCATTTATGTAGTACTTACTATGTGCTAGACACTGTGCTAAGGCTTTACAATTATTACCTCATTTAATCTTTAGAACAACTCTGGAAGGTAGATGCTATAACTATCTCCATTTTATGGATGTGGAAACTGAGGCAAACAGGTTAAACGACTTGCCCAAGGTTACAAGCTGATAAGTATCTGAAGTCAAATTTGAACTCAGGTCTTCTTGACTCCAGGTGCAACACTCTATCCGCTGTGCCATCTAGCTGCCTAATATAAGTGTAACCGACTGTAATTGTGCCATAAGAAGTAAAGAAAGGAATGGATACAGAAAAATCCAGGAGCACTTGAATAAACAGATGCAGAGTGAAGTGAGTAGAACTAGAAGAGCAATTGATATAATTGATACAATACAACATTGAAAGACTTAAGCTCTCTGATCAAAGCAATAACTAATGACTCTGGAGGACTGATAATGAAACATACTTGCCGTCTCTTGACAAAGAACTGATGGGCTAGAGATGGAGAAGGAGGGATACGTTTTTCGACAAGGCTATTGTGTGTATTTTTTTTGCTTGACTACGCTTATTGGTTACAAGGGAGGGTTTTTTTAAGTGGGGGGAGGAAGAGAAGAGGACAATGAAGTGATAGCAAAAAAGAATGCCAGTGAAGCAGCAGTACACATACAGTAGTTGCAGTAACAATGATTCTGGTACATAGCATTGTAAATTTTACAAAGCTTTTTGCTAGCAACAGCCTTGTGAAGTGATATTACCACCATTTTACAGATAGAGAAACTGAGACTGGAAACAAATTACGTGATTTGTCCACGGTGACACAGCTAGCCAGAATCAGAGCCAGTTGTAGTGTATTTTTTGCTGTATCATGTTACTTCTTAAAAAAAAAATGTTGCATCTTCCATTTTTGTTACAGCAGTAGTAGCAACTGTAAGAATCTATAATAACTATAGGAATAAATTAATTAAGTAGAGATATTTTTATTTCAATTTAGGAAATATTAATTGTATGATATCCAAAATGTAATGTCCAACATTGGGAGAGTATGCAACTAGTTCATCCATGGCAATAAGCCCTATATCTAGACACACTTGTTGGTCGGTACTATGACCATTTAAAAAAAATACATTTTGAATTCAGAGATATAGGTTCTGCCTATCAAAATTGCCAGATACTGCAAATACATTTTTGTACCTATTTTATGCACTTAATATGTTTCATTTTGGATTATAGCAGTCTAGTGTTTCTGCCAGGGGTAGGGAACTTGGGGTCTTGAAGTCATATGTGGCTATCTAGATCTTTAAGTATAGCCTCTTGACTGAATCCAAATATTACAGAACAAATTCTGGGAACCTGCAGCCTCCAGGGCTAATGTTGGGGAGGACAAGAACAATAGAAACCCACCCTACCATACAAGCCCCTTTTGGCACCCCAGCATCAGGAACACTGTTACTACCAAAGAGGGTAAGTATTATGCCTTGAAAGGAGAGACTGGGAAGCCTCCCCAGCACCCCATGTAATCACCAATTTGAGCAAAGAAGGGATTCTTAGTAGACTAACCCAAATTTGTTCTGTAAATTTTGGATTCAGTCAAAAGGCCACACTTAAGGATCTAGGATGCCACATGAGGCCTCAAGGCTGTGGGTTCCCCCCCACCCCCACCCCGTGGTCTATGCTTTCTCTCTGTTACATGACTCCAGGAACCACAGGCCTTGACATATATTTTGGCATCCCTTTAGCACTTAGAACTGTGATTTGCACATTGTAGAAAATTAATAAATGTTTGTTAAATTAATTAATGTCAAGTGAAAATAGAGAGAATGGAAGGGAAGGCATTAAGAGAAGCTAAATGGGTTTTCTTCATTCCTGGGCAATAGAGAAAAGGCTTTTAGCCTAAGTGGCTAAAAATAAATCTGATTATAGCACACCATTGGGAACAAGAAACCTGGAATAAAGGTCCTAACTCTGATAAAGGCTTTCAAGTGAACTTGTCATTTTATATAGGTAGTTAGCTTAGGTGGTGAGAACATGGTATAATGAGCCCAAGGTCAAGTCATACTTTTCTAAGTAATTCTAAGTAATTGGGGCAGCTAGGTGGTGCAGCGGACAGAGCGCCAGCCCTGGATTCAGGAGTACCTGAGTTCAAATCTGGCCTCAGACACATAATACTTACTAGCTGTGTAACCCTTGGCAAGTCACTTAATTGCGTAGCCAAAAAAGCCATTGCATAGCCAAAAAAAAAATAGTAATTTTTAAATTTTTAATTAGTAAAAATTGTAAGTAATTCTAAGAATTACTTAGAATTACTTTGTTCTAATTACATTTTGTTTGTATCCCTAATGCAATAAGTAGCCATGGATGAAAGTAAGGATGGTTTAGTGCAAACGTTCTGTACTGCTAGAGGAAGGATTCAAAGCATAATGCCTACGGGAGATAAGTCAATAGCATCCTTAAATTAAAAAAAAAAAAAAAAGGCTTTTGTTTCCCCTCAAGGCTTTCAGTTTTCTACTGTGATTCCATCTGACACTTGGTTTCAATTTTGGGATACCATTAAGATAATAATGCTTAGATAATAGTGAGGGGGTAGCTGGAATTTTTTTTTTTAATAAAAAAAAGTGAAGCAGAGAGAAAAGCAAAGTTGTCTCTTTCATGTTTGACATTCATAGGCTGTGCTAAAGAAAACATTTCTGGCATATTTTTAGACTTATTATGGAAAGTGGACCCTGCTGGGTCACATGGACAAGCTTCCAACCCAATAAGAGTCAGAAATGCAAAAGAAAAATACCCTGGGAAAGTTTCCTTCAGCTCATACGTAGCACAGAATATAGTGCATTCCCCTGTCCAGCCTATAATTAAGATGAAAGGCATGCTTCCCTCCAATTTGCCATCCAGTGGCATGGTTAGCATTCCATCCAGACTGCAGTGGCCTGATTCTTCTAATGCAATGGCTTTTTTTTTTTAAAGAAAAAACACACATTTCACTTTTAAGGGTTTCATAGGATCAGCTATTTCAGCTCTAACTATTTTTAACTGACTCAGAAGAAAACATATTTGAATCAACCATTTCTTGCAGGAACTAAAATATAGGCTTGTCTGGTCTTCAAATTCTGCCTGTCTAATTTATTTAAGGTACCTATTAAAAAAAAAACTTTTTTGCTGCCATTTCTTGTGATGGGTGAATCTAAAAAGTTTTAGACATCTTGGTATGTGCCTAGAAGTTCACTTTTTTTGAGCCTCTTGGGGTATCAAAAGCTGGCCAGGAAATCTTTAAGAAGAGGACTGCCTATGACATTTTTGATATTTTCAGATTCCACTAGGACTTAAAATGCTAGACTAGTCTTTTTTTCATGGAAATTCAATCCTTTCCTTCTTTACCTACCTTACTTAAAACATTAAAAAGAAGTAAAATAGAAGACATCTCTTGAAACTGAAATTTCCTCTTATTTTCAACTCTCTTGGAAAGCTTTAGTTCATTAGCTGATTTTCAGGTATACATTAATGTTTATGGAAAAAATATTTTATACTCATTTATTTATATATTATTTATACTCATTGGGATATAAATTAAAAAACTTACACTCAATCCTTCAGACATATGAAGAAATCCTTTCTTGAAGGGCATAGACATTCATGATCTAATTGGACTCAGCATCAGTGATTTCTTCATTGGGCATGACTGAGGATTCTACTCAGGAAATTAAAGGAAAGTGGATTCATGGAATGGAAGGAGCACTGTACTAAAAATCACAAAAAACAAGTTCAAGTTTTGGCTCTTTGACTAACTAGGTATTTTATTTTGATCAAGTCACTTCAATCTCTCTGGGGTTCTAGTTATCAAATTGGAAAAACTAGAAGATTAGGCTAGAGGAGGATAATAACTCACATTTTTTTGGTGTGTTTTACAGTTACAACATGCTTTACATATATTATCTCACTTAATCTCGGCAACCATCCCATTAAGTAACACAAGTATTATTACCTCTTTCTCTCTCTTTTTTTCCCTCAGCTTATCCCTTAGATAATCTCTAACATCTCTTCCAACTCTAAAATCCCATAAGTGTATGATGCCCCAGATAATCAATCTCTGCCATAATAAATGTAGTTTATTTAGTCAGGATCCCCCTGGGAAATCTTGCGTATTTATGTTTGTGCCATTCCTGTTATTTACAGGGCTATTTAATCAAGTCAATTGACTCTAGAACAGCTTAAGATGAATCCAGATTTTATGACATAACAGAGATGTTACCTTATACTCATCACCTGATACCTCTGCATGGAAAAAAATCAGGTTGTCTTAATTACTGTCTATCGCTTGGCTGAAATGCCAGTTGTTCACAGCTGTGTGTCAGTATCTTTAAATTGTTTCATTTGTCCAACTTTTTCTGGACTGCTCTATTCCTGTCCATCTTCAATAGTTGCATGAAACTAAGAATTATAGCATTTTGGAGCTGGAAGAGACCTCAGTTGGACCTAATCTAATTCCTACCTGAAAAAGAATACCTACTTTTATGTAGTAGAAAAGTGGTTGCCTAGCCTCTGCTCAATGACCTCCTGTGAGAAGGAACTTGCTACTTCCCAAAGCATCCCATTTCATTTTTAGATAATTTTGATTGTTAATGAGCCTGCCTATATTTTCTTCTCTTCAACTTCTATTCATTTCTTCCTGTTCTATACTCTGGAATCAGAGAATAAGTTTCATACCTCTTCCAAATGATAGTCTTTCAAATATTTGAAGGCATCTCTGACATCCACCCTCAAGCCTTCTGTTGTTCAAGCTAGGCATCCTATTTCCTTCAAATGATTCTCATATGGTTTTAACTCAAGACCCTTTACCATCCTGATTGCCTTCCATTGAAAATTCCACAGTTTATTCTTCAAACTGTGGTGCCCTAAAATGAACACAATTCTCCAAATGTGATCTGACCAAATATACTAAATATTTGCATACCAAAGAACCTCACCTTCTTGCTCCTTGTGGCCAGCCTAAATATTCCTTGGCAGCTTTCATGCATTGTTCCTAGCTCTCCCTTATGATACAAAAATGTCCTACTGTTTTTTTAGAGGGAGATATCATCTCCCTGTAAAATTCTATGATTATATGGATACATCTACCACTAACCAGGGTAGTGCTGTGAGCTCCACATTTAGACTATAAGGACCTGAGGTTTATTTCTGCCCCCGTTAACTTACCTGTGTTAAACTGAGCAAGTCACCTAATTTATCTTGCCTTCATTTTCTTCATCTTCAAAATTGCTAGGCTCTGGGCAGCTAGGTGGCACAGTGGATAGAGTACATGGCCTGGAGTCAGGAAGATTCATCTTCCTGAGTTCAAATCCAGCCTCAGACACTTACCAGCTCTGTGACCCTAGGCAAGTCACTTACCCCTGTTTGCTCCAGTTTCCTCATCTGCAAAATGAGCTGGAGAAAGAAATGGCAAATCACTTCAGTATCTTTGCCAAGAAAACCCCAAATGGGGTCACAAAGAGTTGAACATGATCAAAATGACTAAACATGTAGGCTCTAAAGTTTCTTCCAACTCTAAATCTAGTGTCCAGTCATCTCATCCCTAATGCAGTCACTTTGGGGCAAGGCAAGGGGAGAAGCATTTATTAAGCATTTACTGTGTGTCAGGAACTGTCCTAACTGGGGATACAAATATAAGTGAAGGAAAAGACATTCTCTGACCTCAAGGAGCTTAAATTCGAATGGGAAAAAACAACACACAAAAGGGAGTTGAAAATGGGCTTGGAGGTTAGGGGGGGAGGAAGGTACCCACTTGTGAACATGGTATCAAAGTCCAGAAAAACAGAAGCAGAGCTGGGAGGACAATGCAGGTTGGCTGGCCTGAGCTTCTCTCCAAATGGAGCCCTCCACCCCTGAGCAACTCACCAATGGGAGAAGGGATATTCCAAGGTCAGAAGGCTTTGGGGTTAGATGGCTGTTCCAGTAAGAGAAGGTCCCAAGCTCTGAAGGAAGTTCCAGGTGAGACAGTAGCTGAGGCATGGTGGCAACTGTGAAAAGTCATAGCCAAGAGGGGGAATGGAGTATAACAGAGCAGAAAAAGAGAGTTTTTTTTCTTTCTTATCAAATTCAATATTCTTTGAGTACTTATTGTGTATTATGCCCTATTCTATCCTTGAGGAAGATATAATCATTGAATCATAGATTTAAATCTGGAAGAGTACTCTGAGGTCTGCTAGTCCAAGGTTATTGTTTTATATAGGAAGTAACTGAGGCCCAGAAAAGTAAAGTAACTTGCCCAATATCACACAGCTTTTGTTGTTCATCCTTTGTTTTCATTTTGTTTTGTTTTGTTTTGTCCTTTGTTTTTGAAGAGGACCAATGACATCACAGATGACATCTTGACTTGTGTGTGAATTAGATTGAAATGAGGCACAGTTTCAAAATCATCAGCCTCACTCTCTCCTCCAGAGTTATCAGAGACCAGTGTCAGGACAAAAATCAAAATGACTGGCAATGGCCTGGGATACAGTGGGTGATCTTGGCATTTTCAGTGTCTGACCAGACTCTAAATGCTCCACAGTGCCCGCCTTGGCTGCCTTCATGGTTGTTGAAACAAATTGTTCCTATCTGCCCATTTTACCAGGGGAAGTCTTCACATGCTTGGGATAGACATCTCCTTAATTCACTGAGGGGTTTGAGGCCTATTGGTTACCTTTAACCTGGTTTAGCCTATTTATCAAGATGGTTTTACTGGGCTGTGGCCACTGCTCATGCTACAGCTTCTTTGGAGCTGCGGGTGAGGGCTGGGCAACAGGCAGACATCACTTGCCATGGCCGATCCCCATGATTTTAGGCAAAACTCTTAACCTCTGGGCCTCAGATTTTTCATCAGTGAAATGGGGGTCTTGTGTGTGCACAATAGTCTCCAAAGTCCCTTTCAGCTCCAGAGTTACAATCCTGGGTATGATGTGCTATGAAAGCTAGGGAGGGAAAAAGGGAGGGAAGAAGGGAGAGAGAGAGGAGAGAGAGACAGAGAGAGAGAGAGAGAGACGGGGGAGGGAGAGAAGGAGAAGGAGGAAATAAAGGGAGGGAGGGAGAGAGACAGAGAGAGACAGACAGAGAGACACAGAGAGACAGAGAGAGAGAGAGAGAGAGACACAGAGACACAGGGAGAGACAGAGAGATGGGGGAGGGAGAGAAGGGGGTGGAGGAATGAAAGGGAGGGAGGGAGAGAGGCAGAGAGAGACAGACAGAGAGACACAGAGAGACAGAGAGAGAGACACAGAGACACAGGGAGAGACAGAGAGATGGGGGAGGGAGAGAAGGGGGTGGAGGAATGAAAGGGAGGGAGGGAGAGAGACAGAGAGAGACAGACAGAGAGACAGAGGGAGAGAGAGAGAGAGAGAGAGAGAGAGAGAGAGAGAGAGAGAGAGAGAGTCTTCATTCCTTAAGCAATTAATTTAATGGAACAGTGGAATTTTAAAGGCCAAGCTGTTGCATAAGAAAAGAAACTATTTCTTGCTTAATGGTTAACTTTAGGTGTGGGCTCAGTCTAGGGGTCAATAGTGAGACTCAGGTTAACCCAGCAATGGGCAACAAGAAAAGACAATTGCTCTGCAAACCAGTAATTCTCCTCTGCACATGGTATGTATTCTAGCCCTTATTGGCTCTACCACAGAAACCACTGGAAGAGAATTCCTTTTTGTTTAGCCTCATTACATCTAAAGTATGTAAAGCTGTTAACTTACTGCAGTAGAACAATTGATGTTCTCACTACCTCATTTAGATAAGATTAGAATTCAGAGATATCCCTGTTAATATGAATGGTGTCTGTGTGGGACAAATTCCAGAGATAGAAACATTTCTTTTATGCAACTTAACTTGGCTTCCTCTTCAGAACCCCACCTCCAAACCCTGGTCCTATTCTGCAATCCAGGGGGTGGAAAGTTTTGTTTTGTTTTGGGTTTTTGTTGTTGTTTAAGTACAATTGCATAAAGAATGAGGAAATGATCTATTGTCCAAGAGATCACAGACTCTATCAGATGGCAGCAAAGAAGGTTCTTAGCCCAAGACAAATGGTCTGATCTCAATCTGCTCCCTTAGGGGAAATGTACAAAGTCTGAGCTTTCCAAAGAAGGTTTGAGAAAGGCAGTTTTTTCTCAACTAGCTGT
The DNA here is from genome assembly GCF_900497805.2 of Vombatus ursinus. NCBI lineage: Eukaryota > Metazoa > Chordata > Mammalia > Diprotodontia > Vombatidae > Vombatus > Vombatus ursinus. The sequence continues at coordinate 33,176,970 of NW_020954576.1, forward strand.
TGGAAAAATCTGGAAGCAGCTTGGAAAAAGCTTAAAATAGGGAGGTACCACTCCCTATAACTTGCTCCCTCATCATCCCATGGTCCTCCCCAAACTCTTCACATATTCTAAGTTTGCTTCTCCCAGGAAGCCACTCCTGGTTCCTCAGGTCAAAAGCATTCTCTCCTCACTTCTGAACTATCATAGCCCAATAGGAGTGCAGATTTAATCAAAAGGATCTAAAGAGACTTTTTCATCCAACCCCCTCATTTTGCTTAAGGTCTAGTGAAATTAAGTGACATTTCCAAGGTCACACAGATAATATATAACAGAATGAATGAAAAATTACTTAGTATTTTTTACTATGTGCCAATCATTTGTACTCAGTGTTGGATACACAAACAGAAAAATCAAGACATCCTGGGCTTTCAAGGAGTTCGTGCTAATTGGAGGAGAACACATCAAATAAAGTTCAGCTGCCCAGCAAATGGAACAGTCCTTAAGTCCTAAGGTCTAGTGATAGAAAATACATGGCAAGGCCCAGAGGTCCTTAGGTCATATAAGTCATTAAATTACAATAGTGGAGGCATAGAGAGAGGACAGATGGTAAACCCTGATATACTATTATCTCATCCAGAATGGAATTATGGGCTACTTATCTCATCTAAGTTCTGTGGGCAGTCAATCATTCAAGAAAATAGGGGAAGGACCTCCATGGTAGGGGGTTAGCCCATCTGGGACATCATGGAGCAGAAGAGGGGACGAAAACAGAAGGCAAGGAAAGTAGGGTTCTCCTGTGGTGGCAGTTCATCACTTAGCTGTCTAGAATGTGTTCTGGGACATCTAGGGTAGGAGAGAGGACAAAGGAGGAAGGCAAGAGAGGTAGAGTACTTCCAATTGGTGGCAGTTTTTTATGCCTCCAAGGTGACCTAATCCTCTCACTGCAATTCAAGCATTCTTTCTACTGCCCCATATGATTAATTTTGCATGTAGGAGTGGCCACCCCATTGAATCTGCACAGAGGAGGAAAAGCTAAGATAGAGGAGTGATAGAAGTAGTGCAGTGGACACTCCTCCACAAATTCCTCCATACCGATCTTGAAAATACACCAGATTGAATCCTGAAGAGGAAACCCAGAAAAAGTAACAGTCAAGCAATTTGTTTAACCTTTCTCAGCATACAGAGACTGATGGAGATCTGCAGATACTAGAGATAGGTCACACCAGGGTATGCCACTACAGAGCATTACAGTATCCAGGGAGAAGCTGGGCATCAGAACAAAGAAGAGGTCCTAAGACTAAGGCACATACCAGGTATCTATAATGGGGAGAAGTACCAACTGATAGCTTTGTAATCCAATACTCAGTTTCCATGTCACAAATAAAGGGTAGAATAAACAGGTAATCTGCTTTTTTGGGAAGATTTGTGGATAGAGAAGTCATTCTTTTGACTTTTGACTTTGTTTTATTGTTTCTTGCTGTCTCACGGAGTTATTAGTTTCCACTTGCCCAATTCAAATTTTTAAGGAATTACTTTCTTCAGTGAAATCTTGTACCTCTTTTTCTATTTGGCCAATTTTGTTATTTACAGTGTTAATTTCTTCAGTATGTTTTATGCCTCTTTTACCAAGTTGTTAATTATCTTTTTGTCATTTTCTTCCTTTGCTTCCATTTCTTTACCTAATTTTCCCTTTACTACTATTATTTGATTTTGAAAATCACTTTTAGCTCTTCCAGGAATTCTTGTTTAGCTTGTTTCCAATTTCCAATTTTTCTTTGATTCTTTGCTTGTAGCTCTTTCAACTTCATTGTCTTCTTTTGAGTTTATGTCTTGATTTTCCCTGTTACCACAGTAACTTTTTATAATCAAGGTTCTGTTGTTGTTGTTTGTTCATTTTTCCATCCTGTTTCTTGATTGGAACTTTATGTTGATATTGGGCTCTAATCCTAGCATAGTGGGATGAGGGACTCTATTTCAAGTTTTACCCTTTTTTAAACTGCTGTTTTCAGAGCCAGTTCTGTGATTTTGGAAGTTTTCAGTGCTTCTTAGAGGGTATGATCTAGGAAGAAATGTGGTCACTGCTCTCTTTCCCTGCACTCTGGTCCTTATCAAGGAAGGGTCCCTGATCCCTTGAGATTGTATTTGATACTTCCCCTCAATACCCCTCCTCCCTTCATACCAGAAGTGATACTGACCTTCAGGGTCCTCTGATACCTTGGGGCTGGAAGTGATAGTTTCCCCCTGGGCATCTACTCCCTGTTAACTGACAGCGCTCCACTCTGTCCTTGAACTGTGACCCAGAAGTGGGTATGGGCAATGGAGTTATCAAAAAGCATTTGGTTCTGCATTCAGTGGTAACACCAGGCTTCCCTGTAATCTCTTTCTGACCTTTTTTTCAGGTCTTTTTGCTGTCTCTGGCTTAGGAGCTCCCAAAGTTACTGCTGCTTCTGTTACTGCCACTCAGTTTTATCACTGACGTTTCATCTACATGGCCTCCAGGCCAGCCTCCTCTTCAGTGTCACAGATCTCTCTTTCTGACCTCCTATGTTGTCTTGGGCTAGAAGAATCTCTCACCTTTCATTGACTCTGCCAGTCTAGAATTAGATTTGAGGCATTATTTTAAGTTATTTGGAGGGGAATGTTGGGAGAATTTGGCTGAGTGCTTCTTTATTCCACCATTTTTGATAAATGTTTGTTAATTGATGATATAAACCAATACCAACCTAAAAGAAAGAATAAAAAAAGATATAACTTATAACTGGGGCAATACTAATAAGCCCTATTCAACCTGTTCAAAGTAAAAAAAAAAGGAAATAGATAAAAGAACAAACATCAACATAAACTGTCACAATTTTCAAAGGAAGTTTAACCAATGAAGTAAGCAAAAGAACTTCAGGCAGAAAACAATATCCCTGCAAATCAAAAATATGTGACTGCTAATGGCAGCACCCGTTTATAATATTAAATCTTTTGTAATATCTTACATGTTCTAAACTGTTGTAACCATTGGCTGACATATCTTTCTTCTTGGCAAGCATGTCAAGTACTTGCTGGCTGAAGTTCCTTTGGTCTTCTCATTATGGCACTAAAAATTGATAGTATCATCTCATAAAAATGAGAATCAGTGGCTAGAAATGTAAGTTTATAGAAAGCTTGGTGAGATACTCAACCAAGCGAAGTCATCCAAAAGGTATTAAAGGATAAAACTGAAAGGAGGAGAAAAAAATGGGAAATAGATTTTCATGACAAATTTTTTTTCAATCAATGGCAATAGAACCAGACTAGATGAAATACATACTGAAGAGGTCTATGCTGGAAGTGAAATTACTATGAAGGTTTTGAGGTATCAGTTCTCAAAGTATCTGAAATAGTTCAATATATCAAAGTCAGGGGGAAATCCAGACCTTGTTATTATAAAAGAAAGTGTGACACAGAGAATTATTACTAACCTATAATAACTTATTTCCCCACCTCTACAAAATTTCTATAATAATAATATACATGCAAATTAAGACAATCCTTGAGGAAGGTTTGAAAAGGGAATAGGCAGGCTTTCATAAAAGACACTTGATGGCAAACCACATCTTTACAGTTACCCAACTGACAGAAAGATGGAAAAAGAAGATTCCACTATTCTTTCCAACAAAGTGTTTATCACACATATGTCAAAGCCATGCAAGATTCCTTGAAAGATATAACAAAGGTAACTTTGTGTGATAAACCACAGAATATTATTACTATCTGGCAAAATGTAAAACTTAGAGATGAATATTCATCAAATGAGTTTGCCACTGTCAAGGAGGATGTCTAACATAGAATCATGGGATATCACAGATTTTGTGTTAGAAGGAATGTTAGAGGCCAGCTAAGCCTAATCCTTCATTTTATAGATGAAGAACCAAGGTCAAGTCACCTGCTCAGGGATATTGCATAGGATCCAAATAGAAGAAAAGGTTTCTATAGCATACTCCTTCTAATGTTTCTGTTTGCATAAAAAGAAAAACTGCTGATCGCGTGTAGTCCCAGAACATTGCAAAGTTTCCTAAATGAGATCTATATTCACTTAAAAGAGTTGAGTCTAACCACACAAGAAGAATCAACTAGTTAGTTGAAGAAGGCCTGTTTTCTAGGCCATGGTGTAGACAAATTGTAATGAGGTTGATAATAAATGACATTTATATAATATTTAAAATTGGCAAAACATTCTATATATGTAACCCTGCTTCTACCCAAACCTAAAGCAGTTTTTCTTAAGAGACAGTCCTATGACTTTAGGTACTATGTAAACAGAAGGACACATGATTCCTGACGGCTAACAGAATGCTAAGTCTGATGCTGTGCACCTACATCAGGGAGATTATTGGAGGATACACTTGGAAAGAAGATTTTTAGAGTTTGAAACAGAAGCAAGGTTTGGATTTTTGAATGCTGGACTGGTAATCTAGAGCTGCCATGATATAGAGAAGCTAGACTTTGTCTTCTAGTTCTTAGAACCCTAGCGACTTCTAAGACCAGACTTCCCTTGGTGAGACTGTTCCCTCTCTCCTTGATTGAAATGAGGTGTTTTATGTTCTGCTCAATCAAAAATTCCATTTACTACTTTGTATTCTTTGATCTATTCTAATCAGTATAATTTCTCTGACTAGTAGATTTGCTAGTAGTTCTGATGCTCTTTTGTGTAACCAGCAGTTGGTGGGAGGGAGCTAAGCTTATGAGTAGAAGTAAAGGGCTACTTTCTTTCCCTTTGAGAGCAACCAGGGAAGTAGCTTTCATTATGAAACCGTTAGAATTGTACCAATAGAATAGAGATATTTGAAACATGGTAGATAAACATAATTATCTCTGATGTCTCTCAGATATAGAAAACTAGGGGAGAAATTATCCAACCAAGGCAGTCTTGGATCCTGTCTACTCCTATTACTCTTAGGTAGCACAGTGGATAGACCATCAGGCCTGGAGTCAGGAAGATCATCTTCCTGAGTTCAAATCTGGCCTCAGACACTTATGAGCTGTGTGACCCTGGGCAAGTGGCTTAACCCTATTTGCCTCAGTTTCCTCATCTGTAAAATGAACTGGAGAAATAAATGGCAAACCATTCCAGTATCTCTACCAAGAAAACCCTAAATGGGATCACAAAGAGTCAGACATGACTGAAACAACTGAACAACAATAACAAACATCTCCTTCTCCCCATAGACTACTAGCAGTATTGTCATCTCTCTCTCTTTACTCTCCACATAGGTGGTAATTGCAATCTCGCTTGGAGAGGGAGGCCTGATCTCAGATCCATGTGACACATAAGCCCAGCCAACTTTACAAAATATAAGACATATATGTACAATATATATATATATATACTCTCATTTGAGCTTGTTCATCATAACATATATCTTGGAAAGCTACTAAAAGCAGACAATCAGCATGGTCCAAAATGGAACAAGAGGAGGAGAGTATACTGGATTGTTGGGTAATCACATGGATGAGCTGATAGATCTATCAAAGGAGCCAGGAATATTGACATAGAAGCAGTTAAGTTCCTAAAGTAGCTTATAAATTCACAGGTCTTTGTACAATACTTGCACATGAGGAATACCAACAGTTAAATGTAGGCTTACAGACAATCTAATAACCATGTAATTATTAGCAATCTCTGTCCTCTTTTCTGTCAAAGGGGACTGGAACTGACCCAAAGGTCATTTTGTATTTTCATAGATCACTATTGTTGATAAAAATGAAATTCCTACTAGCCAATATTCTGGTGATGAGCTTTTCTATTCTCAGTTGGGCTGGTCCTAGGACAGCAGACAGTCTGTCACTGGCCCATACGTGAAGTCTTTCCAACTGAGTAGATCCTGCCAAGAGCTTTTGTTCCACTGGCATAGCCTTTGAGAGCCCAGAGTCAGGTCCATACCACAATGAGGCATCAAAATCTGCCATGCTTTGGGGAAATAATACCATCATCACTATTTTAAGACTGGTTATATTGGTTAGTTCACAAACTGCTCAGGAGTTTAAAAGAAGGCATTTCTGAAAATGTGCCTAAAGGTTTCAGCAGAAAGCATTGGACAATGACTAACTAATTCCATGCCTTACTACACAGGGAAGGGTAGGAGAAGCAAGAAGTCAGAAACACATAGCAAACTTGGAGACATGCAGTGAAAGGAACAAAATCATGCTTTCATTTTCTGACTAGTTAATTCTGTTTGAGAGAGAACACAATGGTGAGACTAAGATAAAAGGGACAAATAGCATCTTTTAATTTCATTCAGTTAGAGAAAGGTAAGAGGAGAGCCAAGAACAGGAAGTCAACACAAGGCCTGATTTAAATGGTTAGCTGGCCTTAATTAGATAGATAAGGTCTAAGTGCCTCATTAGAGAGATGAGTTCTTGCCTCTAGCTTCAAGTTGGCAGCGATATCTTAACTTTGCTGCAGAGATGTCTATGGGGACCAGTGGCTCTGAATGCTTTGAAGTAGCTTCAAAAAGAACTCTAGGTTAAGTTGGGAGAATACCAACATTCCATCACTGAGTACAAATTTTAAAAAATAGGGATAATAGAGAATAAGAACCAACCATTGAGCATAGACTGTCCTTTTTGTATTCTTACTATTAAAGGATAGAGGGGAAAGATTTCCTTTCAAAATTCAACTCAAATTGTGAGTTTTATTACTATATCTTATGAATAAAAAGTGAGATTACATAATCCCATTAAAAAATGGTTTATAATGTTTGGATGACTAAGTATTCTCAACTCTAAAAATGTTGGGATTACTAAGTATTCTCAACTCTAAAAAAGGGAACAATAGTTTCAGTGTTACCAAAATGAGCAAAAGTACCACATATTGCTAGTTTACCCAAACTGTGGACACCTGCTTCCTGGGGTCAAAGAAGATTCTCAAGGTTTATCTTAGTTAATTAGCCACCATTTCATCAATCAGGAAAGGACTTTAGAAATTTATAGGACTTTAGTCCTATAAATTTACTTTACAGATGAGGAAATTGTGTTTCAAAAAGACTCCATTATAACTGTCCAAAGTCATACAACTTGTAACTAGCAGAGCTTTCAGTATCATGCACAGGACAATTTCTATTAGGCCATAGTGAAATAGAAAGATTCAAGAAATGTTTGAAGATAGAACATAATTAAGTGCCGTATGAGTGATAAGAGATACCAAGTGCTCTGAGGCTCAAAAGGAAATAATCACTGAATCAGAGTAATTTGGGTAGGTTTCTAGGGGAGATTTGAATTGGTTTTTGAAGGAAAAATAAGATTTAGATAGAGGAAAATGAAGTATACCAGGCATTTCAAGTTAAGGAACACCACTATTATCATAATTATCATCACTTGCATTTATATAGCACTAGAAGGTTTGTATATTTTAAATCCCCCAGATGCTAGTGGTTCACCTTACTAAAATTACATTGTAGTGAATTTTGTATATACTATTATGTTTCAGTATATTGTCTCCTGTGATAGAATGTAAGATCCTTGAGGGCAGGGAATATTTTACTTTTGCCTTTGTATCCCCATTTGCTACCACATAGTTGGCATTTGAAAAATGCTTCTTTAACTGATTCCTATCATTAGAGTCTCAAAACAACCCTTTGATGTAAGTTCTGATATTAGGAAAGAGATAAGACATATTTGATGCAGGAAAAATTATAAAATGCATACCACATTCAGGCAAGTATTCATTCAGAGTCAATGTAAAATAACTGATTTAACTTAAAGCAGCCTTTGTTGTATCTTATTTCAAACCATTTTGTGTTGGAGACACAGCCTTCGTGTTTCTGTAGCATCACACCCACCACCACCATTGCCCTCATCCAAATAGCTGCTCTATTCTACCAGTATCATCTTTCATATCTGACTTCTTCTCTGTATATACACATCTGCTACCCCAGTTTAGATTCTCAGAACCTTTCACTTGGACGACTGCAATTGGCCCCTATTTGGGCCCTTTAGATCAGTTCTCTCCTCACTCCAATCCATCTTCCGTACAGCTGCCAAATAATCCCAAGGCAGAGAGATCTTACCATGTGACATTCCAGCTCAAAAAGTTCTGTTAGTTCTTTATTACCTCTTTGATATAGGATATAGACCTAGAAGTGTATTGCTGTGTCAAAGGGTATGCACAGTTTTATAACCTTTTGGGCATAGTTCCAAATTGCTCTCCAGAATGGTTGGATCAGTTCACAACTCCACCAACAATGCATTAGTGTTCCAAGTTTCCCATATCTTCTCCAACATTTATCATTTTCCTGTTTTGTCACATTAGCCAATCTGATAGGTGTGATATGGTAGCTCAGAGTTATTTTGATTTGCATTTCTCTAATCAATAGTGACTTAGAGAATTTTTTCCTATGACTATAGATAACTTTCATTTCTTTCTCTGAAAACTTCCTGTTCATATCCTTTGACCATTTATCAATTGGGAAATGGCTTGTATTCTTATAAATTTGACTCATTTCCCTATATATTTTAGAAATGAGGCTTTGTCAGAGACACTGGCTGTAAAAATTGTTTCCCAGCTTTATAGTTCCTGGTTTTTTTTTGGCAGGTAGACTCCCAAATATTATATAATGCCTACAGTAACTTTAAATGGAATTTCTCTTTCTATCTCCTGCTGTTGGGCTTTGTTAGTAATTCATAGAAATGCTGATGATTTATATATTTATTTTATATCCTGCAACTTCACTATATTTCTTTATTATTTCAAGTAATTTTTTATTATTTCAAGTAACTTGATTCTCTAGGTTTCTCTAAGCAAAGGATTAACTTTCTAGCTGACCTTTTTGGCTCTGCTTAGAAGAGCAACTATATTTACTTCCTTAAATCCTCCCACCTAACCAACCACCTCAACACTTACATAGCACTATGCACATAGTAGATAGTCAATATTTTTTGCATAAATCTTTCATGTCACTATTTGGCTAATGGAAATGTCAGACAGTTTTGATTTTGTTTTTGCTTTTTTTTAAAAAAAAAAATTCTGACACCTCAGATTTACTGCTTCCAGTTCTATCATCTGGTAGGTTTTGGAAGAGAAAAGTGGCCTCAGTATCTAGAAGACAGGGGCTGAGTCCCAATTAGGCACAGTGAATAGAGCGCTGGGCTTGGAATAAGGAATACTTGAGTTCAAATCTAACCTCAGATACTTATTAGGAATGTTGGGCAAGTCACTTAATTGATATCTACCTCAGTTTCCTCAACTCTAAAATGAGGATAATTGTACTTATCTCCCAGAATTATTGTAAGGATCAAATGAGACAATAATAGTAAAGCACTTAGCACAGTACCTGACACAAAGTAAGCACTATATAAATGTTAGTTGTTGTTTGCCTTTCATTTTTGAAGAAGACCAATGACATCACTGAATAATGTCTTGACTTTTGTGTGAATTGGATTTAAGTGAGGCAGAATTGCACAAAATAGTCAGCCTCATTCTCTTTTCCAGTGTCATCAAAGTCCAGGATAAAAGTCAGGATGACTGGCAATGGCCTGGGATGCAGTGGATGACCTTGATGTCTTCAATGTCTGACCAAGCCCTAAGTGTTCCATAGTACCTGCTTCAGCTGCCTTCATGACAACTGGAAAAAATTGTTCTTATTCCCCCATTCTGCTGCTGTGGGAAGTCTTCACATGCTTGGGGTAGACATCCCCCTAACTCAGCATTGGATTTGAGGCCTGTCAGTTCCCCTCAACTTGATTTAGCCCATCTGCTGCAGATTTACCAACGTGAAGCCACTGCACATTCTACAGTTTCTTGGAGCCACAGGTGAGAGGTGGACAATAGGTGGACACCAAAAGTGGATGAGCAGCCCTGAAAAGAACTCAGCAAACCTTCACACAAGAGGTGCTAGTTCTCCCTTAACACCATATCACCACTACTATTAACTACTAACTACTACTACTACTACTACTACTACTACTACTACTACTGCTACTGCTACTACTACAACTACCACTACTACTACTACTACCACTACTACTACTGCCTTGCAGGGTTAATGTGAAGATAATTGAGATAACATTTGTAAAGTACCCAGCCATAGTTGGTACTATAGAAATGACTGTTCACACACAAATATAGTACTATATAGTATAAATATCACATAAATATAATTATATTATTATGTATAATAAATATATACTATAGGTATATGTGTGTGATACATATATACAAAGCACACATATAAAACAAATACATACCTATATATAATAAGGATAAACATGTATTTTTATATAAATTATTCTTACCCTCCACCTACCTCTGATACATACAGGCTATCTGAGAAAATTACTTAAACTGTCAATTCCCAAGGCAACTCTCTCAAACTTATAAGTCACGGAGAAAAGCTCACTTCACTGATGAAATCATGGGTCCTTCAGTTTAAAAAAAATTACTTTAGAATAATGGGATTTTTGTCTGTCTAATACACTTGAAAAAAGTAGGCCAATAAAATAACCCATACACGTAGAAAAGCCTCATATGCAAGGGGGCGAACAGATCTTCAGGTTACCAAACTATGTTGTCAATTATTGTGAGTTCTGGAAATTAAATCACAAACTCTCCAGGCTCCCAGTGTGTCCATCACACCTACCACATTGTTTGGATTCAATAACTGTCAATGAATAAGAAGAATAATGGCATATATTGTTGGTCACATTTGCCAAATGCATCATTGTATTCTGCCTGACTTCTTAATACACATGTGACATGGGAAAATTGTAAATAATTTTACCCAAGGTAAGAGAAAAGACCATTATCTTCCTATTGGTTGTCTGGAAGAAACATGTTCAGACTTCTAACACGTTTGCTCCAGGATACACCAGACCATACAAGATTCACTTCTGATTTTCCTTGTTAGCTCCTAGCTGTCCAGTTCCAGAGTCCCAGCAGACACTTGGGGTATAGCAGATCTCCTGAGATTGAAGGGGCAGAGCAAGGTAAGTGATCAAACATGTTGAGGAAGAACATCAATAAATGAGGCAACTTTTTGTCCCTTAAAACTTCTAGGTGGTTGCAGTGACAGTAATGTCCTGTTACAATGTGGCTGAATGGAATGAATAGCTCATTTGAAGCCCCTGGCTGAGGTGAATAGTATATAGACACAAGCATGGGTAGATTCTGCCAGGTAGGTCTTCATTCCTAACTTATGTGCTTATACTGTTGTGTGTGAAAGTAGCCTAAAATGGTGATTGGTTGTTTAAAATTAGAAATGCTCCAAGAAATAAGTAGTGAGAATGAGTCTAAATAGGGTCAGAAACTGATATTTTTAAAAAATATACATTTTGGGGGGGCACCATATACACTATAACCCCTTTGCCCTGCAAAATGATACCTTTTAATGGGAAAAAATGATCACTTCATGGTTTGAAACTTAATTAGTGATTAATTGAATTGTGCAACCCTGGAAAAATCACTTTATTTCTCTGAGCTTCAATGTCCTCATCTATAAAATAAGCATAATAATAACAGATGATAGCTAAATTAAGATGATAGGTAGAGAGAGAGACAGAGAGACAGAGAGACAGAGAGAGAGAGAGAGAATATTTATTAAGCACTACCTCTTTGCCAGGCGCAACGCTAAGTTCTGTGTATAAAAATACAAACAAACAAGACAAGACAGTCTTTGCCTTCAAGAAGTTTACATTCTAATTGGGAAAACAACACATAGAGGGAGTTGAAATATGGGGAACAGAAATGTTAAGTATAGGAGGGATGTGTTGATTACTTCATAAAGCTTAAAGCAAGATATAACACATCCAGAGGAAGGGGGTTAGAGAGCAGGCCATAGGAAGGTCAGTTAAAAGAACTAAGGTTATTTACCCTGAAGAAAGGAACATATTGGGGTCATATGAAAATTTTCTTCAAGTGTTTGATGAGCTTTTATGGGAAAGAAGGATTATATTTAGTTTGCTCCCAGGATACAGAAATAGGGGCAATAGGTAGAAGCTGTAGAGCATCCATTTCAACTTGATGTAAGGAAAAAAAAACCAGATATGGATTGGATAAGATAAGTGAGTTGGATATGAGCAAAGGTAGTTTAGTTGGTTAGGGTGGGGCTGGCTATCAAATGGGAGAGAGATATAGGATGAAAGCTTGGTGTACCGACAGGATCAAATAAAGGCTTTTTTTTTTAACAGATGGGAGAGACTGAGGTATGTTTGTGGGCAATAGGAAAGAATCTTACTTTCCTGAGATATGGGGTGGGAGTTAAGATTAGGGAAATGAAGGGGGAACGATTATAGGGATAAGCTTCCAGAGGATACAGAAGAGGATGGGACCAGGACATGTATAAAAGTGTTGGTGTTATCAAGGAGAAGGACCATTTCTTCCTCAGACTAGAATGAAAGAAGTGAGAATAGAGGAAGATAGTAAGAAATGTTCAAGTATAGAAGTAAGGAGAAGATGATGCTCATGATAGATGTCCCTTAGCTTCTCAATAGAGTAGGAATTGAGTTTTATTGCTGACTCCTTTCTGGAATTTTGTCTTCTATGAATTATTTTGGATCTCTACTGCTCTTCTTCATAAGTTGTAGCTACTGTTTTCTATGGTATCTAATTAGTACATAGACATGGGCAATTTTCTTCCCTTCTGTTTTTCTTCAGTTTATAGCCCTCAATCAGGTTTGATAAATCTGATTCTTGATCAGATTCACACATAGGAAAAAATGACTTAATTCAAGAAATGTTCTTTAGAGCTCCAGAGGTTCAATAACACAAATACAAGCTATTACCTAGAAGTGTTTGACATTCAAATTCTGCCTGATTTGTTTATCTTTTTGCTATAAGAGATCAGATTTGTTTTACTCTCCAATGCCTCAATGTAACATATGCATTTATTCACTGTTCTGTTTTTTTTTTTTTTAATTCAGTGTGCCTTCCCCAATATCCTGGCTTGATTTTTTTCTCTTTTATTTGTTTTCTAAAATGAATATCTATTATGGAGAAAAAAGTGTGTGTGTGTGTATGTGTGTGTATGTGTGTGTGTGTGTACTATCCCTTTAACAATAGATTACCATCCTCATTCGTTCATCTAAGTCTGGGCTCTGAAGGAGACTGCTGTCATAAAGCCCCTTATTGCATCATTTCTCCTGGATCCATATTTTATCAGTAAAACATTTCTGAATAGGAGGTATACTGTAGTTTATGTGTAAAAATCAAGGAGATACCAAATATATCTATTAGGTCAATATTATCAAGTCAAACATCAATTCATCTATAAGTTGCTAGATATCTACAAGAATTGCCTGAGAAGCAGAAAGTTAAATAAATGTTCCCCATGGTAACAGAGTGACTAAAGATAAGGAATGGGATTTGAACTCAGCCCTTCCTGAGTCTAAATTCGGCACTTTATCCACTAAATTCTGCTACATTAGTCTGCTCCTTACAAGTCTTCAAAGGAGAACAGTAAAAACTAATTCGGATTCTGTCCTTGCACCTACAATCATAGATTAGAGAGGAATCAGGCTGGAGGTTGCCAAGTTTATTCCCACATGCTAATAGAAATAAATACAACATTATTAAGAATTCAGGGTTGTGCTGTAACTATAGTATTATACAAGCCTGTTTTTTCCCCTTATAAAAAGTGCCCATACAGACCCCAAAATTTGCAATTGGTATCTGAAGTGGAAATAGGTGGAGAATCCCCAAGAGTTTTGTTAACTGGTTTTATATTAGGAATAAAAGTTTTGATCCTGTAGGTTGTTTCAAGGAATTTATTAAAATAACTAACCTTGGGCTTAAAATTTCTCACCTGCAAAATAAGGGGGAGAGAATGAGCTATCTGATCTTTGAGGATCTTTCCAGCTCTATATCTTATATTTCTATGATCTCATGATTCAGTTGCTTCACAGAGCTATAGGCACAACCAGAGATGAGACCCAGATTTACAAGACTTTTAAGGGAAATATTAAAAGTAGGAGCTAATTAAATTGTTGCTGATTCACAATCCTGTTCTTCTGTTGTTGACAATACTAGAGGTTAAAAGGTTTATATTCTCATGGGATTCAGGAATCTCCTTTCCCTTTTTCTAGGCTCAGAACACATGGCTCATTTCCTTCCCAATTCCACTCCTGTAGGATTCTCTTAGATCTTGGATATAAGCACCAAAGACTTAATCATAATCTTGTTGTACCCAAGGGAAGGCCATAATAGACACCAGCTCATGCCATTTGCTTGCTTCTCCCTGCAATGTAGTTCCCATGGCTTCTCTTAGTGAAAACAACTGTTTTTGTGAAATTCCTGACTGCTCTGATAAAATATCAGTGATCCCTCCTGAAGCAGGACCTCGAGGTACAAATGATCTGCTGCTGGAAAAGGATAATGGGGCTCAGAGAAAGGAATGTGCAAACACTAGTTTGAGTTTTATGGAGGCTTTGGGCAGTGGAGGAGCTTTTGGAGGAACAATCTGTTTTCAGTCAGAAGTGTCTTGTAAAAACTCTGCAGATCTGCACTGGTAGAGGGCAGTTTCTCACCAGGAATTCCCTATATCAATGAAATCACAGGTCTAGTATTTAAAAAAAATGACTGGGAAACAAGTCAAAGAAAGACAAATCAGAGATAAGAAAAAAATTCTTTCAAAACTTAAATTAACAAGCACTAGACAATGATGAGGAATATTTAATTTCTCATATTTGATGAGCAAATATTTTTCAATAGCTTTTCTTGGGTTACATTTGAAAATTTTTAGGAGAATCACCATTTATTATTAAAAAAAATCAGAAATCTCTTTGGAACATGAAACTTTGTATTTAAAATAATAATAGGAATTTTTAAAAGACAATCTTATTTCAAAAGTCTATTTAACCCTTAGCTATGTTTTTTAGCTAAGTGAGACCAAGTCTCAGGAATGCAAACTAAGGTTTAAATCACTCAATCTCATTAGTAAAAGATATCTCCCAAGTAATTAAACCCAGCCTAAAGTAAACATCTGAATTAAAGTGGCTTGTCAGCTCTGCTTCTAGTTAAGGATATGTAAAGCCCAGGAGATACAAAAGCCCAAGACACATTTTCAAAATAATGACTTCTCAATTCTAATATTGATGGGTTCATTCCTGAGGCTTTTTGTTCCAACACAAATCAATCCTCTACAAGACTTTTGTTCAAGTGAGAGTGAATATTTATGGGGCTATAGTATGATCATAAGCTATAAATTAATATGTGTACATTTATAAGAATATGCTCACACTTTGGAGTAGGTGCCATTTATAATTTTCTACCTGCAAACAAACTGACAATTAAAGTATTTCTACCCACTAGTTCTCCACACCTAAGTCTGTGAGTATTTATCACCAACTGTTTTGAATAAGTTGACTAGTCAACTAAATTACTGGTTAGTCAATTTTTTAAAATGACTGACAATTAGTGACAATTAGTGGTTAGTAAAAAGTCAATTCAGTAATAAAGATTGAACAGAGTCATACATATAGACAGTCTTGATCTACTAATTTAGACTTCTGAATGCAAAACTTCAGTGATCACTATCTTGTACCAACTTAGTTTTGCAACAGCTACTTCCATTTTCTAGTCAGACTGGTCCTCCCACTGTTCCCCAAGCATGCCTTGGGCAGTATCACTTTTCCAATAAGGAACCACCTTGAAGGAAAGAAGAGGCTTTGACTTTGGCCTTGACTAAATCCCCTTGAGTAAGGAAGGACCTTGGAAATGTCCAGAGAATGTTGGATTTCCCATCTTCACAATAGTATCCTAAATGGTGGCAGATACCTGCTTCATGAGCTGAAGGTAGATGGACAGAGATTCACTATACTTCAGGGGAATCTTCTTGAGTGAATGGGAGTTAAAGATTTCAAGCATCCTGGGGCTATAAATTCTACCCCTTTGCTACATGTATTTTCTAAACCTGATTCCACTTTCCCCTGGACTCTGTATATACTTGTTGGAAAGTATATCACAGATTTTTGGTGGCACATTTGTACCAACTGTTCTTAATGTACACTTTAATTATTATCTAAAAGCTACTTAAAACTGGCTGACTAAATGGTTCTCAACTGACATTGTTAGGATGAATCACACCAACAGGGGCTCAATCCCTAGGCTTTACAGAATTACTCCCTGGCACTCCTCAGAGGAGGAGGAGATGTAGCCAGTCTTACTTTGGAAACCTAACTCATCTGTGAGAGAGAGAGTTGGGATAAAGATACCCACAACTTACATGGGCTACACTATCACAGTGCCTGACAAATAGTGGATATTTAATAAATACTTGTTGAATGGATAGAATATCTAGTCATTTTGGCATCCAGATACTTCTAGCATAAAGTTATATTTATGCAAATCCAACATAAATCATTGAAAAGTGAAATATTAACTCAAACCAAATATGTGATATCATGTGAACAAAAAGAACTAGTTAGGTGATTTGATTTAACTGTATTTAATTCTCTTTCCCATTTCCATATGTCTAAACTGTTTGGTTGTCAGTTCAAATAAAACATGAATGTTGTACATAGATACTGCCAAATGAAATAATATATGTGAAGGGCTTTTCAAGCCTTGAAGAACTATACAAATATGAACTACCACAACTTCTCCTCCTCTTCCTCTGCTACAACTACTATCAGTACCACTATCACTACTATTACCTACTACTACTATTAATAGTTTTATAAATATACTTTATATTTAAATATGCATTAATTAAATAATTTCTAAAAATAATTATTTAAAATTATAACATAAAATTATTCAAATACTATTATTCATTTTAAATATTACTAAATTATTAATTTTAAATATAATTAATAAAATTGTTTAAATAAAAATAAAATTTAAGTATGATTCAAATTATAATAATAAATTAAATTAAAACTATATAGCATATAAATATAGTTTATAAGTAAACTATCATTTAATGAGAAAAATCATCTTTAATCTGAACAGTTTGGCAATGAGTCTAAAAATATGCCAGGAGTCTATGCATACCCTCTATCATTAAAGTGCTCTGAACTGATATATGTGTGTATGTGTATACATACTATATATATATATATATATATATATATATATATATATATAATATGTGTGTGTGTGTGTGTGTGTGTGGTATGTGTGTATACAGACATACATATATGGTATGTGCATCTGTCTTCCTGATGCTTTGTATCATTTCCTAGGCATCTCAGTTCCCTTCTCTTATTACAGATTGAATCTTTCCATGTTTCAGAACAATAATTAGGCAAAACCATTCAATACAATGACTGAATATGATAATTTGTGCAATATTTTGTCCTAGTAGCACCCCCCTCCATACACACACACACACACACACACACACACACACACACACACACACAAAACAAAACAAACAAAAAAACCTTTCCACTGTGAGGAGAGGCAAGTGTTTAATTATCCAGTCTCTAAAAGTATCATTAACTTTTTTCAATACTTAAATGTTCAAGATGTTTGTGGGTATATATGTATGTGATCATTTCATTTACATTGTTGTAGTCATTTTACATACTGTTACGTTAGTTTATTTCATGATACAACACTCCATACTTCCCATATTTCTCTGAATTTCACTCATTTGTCATTATTATTGAGCTTCAATATACTCATATACCACAGTTTTTTTAGTCATTCCCAGTTTATGAGCACTTGCTCTGTATTTGTGTTTATTTTCTGCTATTATGAAGAGTGCTACAATCCATGTTTTGGTATATATTGGCAGATCAATCAACAATCAATTTTTTTTTGTTTTTGCTTTTTTGGTGAGGCAACAGGGGTTAAGTGATTTGCCCAGGGTCACACAGCTAGTAAGTCATGTTTGGTCTGAAGCTGGATTTGAACTCCAGTCCTCCTGACTTCAGGGCCAGTACTGTAGCCACTGTGCCACCTAGCTGCCCCCTAACAATCAATTTTTAAGGACCTACTAAGTATTAGGCGCTCTACTAGGTGCTGGACATACAAAGACAAAAGTTAAACAGTTCTTGCCTTCAAGGGGCATACATTCTATTAGGAAGAAAATACATAAATTAGTGCATACAAAGTAGATACAAGCTAATTTTGAGGAGGGGACAGAAACATGGGGGAATCAAGAATCAAGAATCATGTAAAAAGGTGGTGCTTGGAATCTTGTAAGAGACTAGAAATTCAAAAAGGTGGAATTGAGGAGAAAGTGAATTCCAGGCATGAGGGAGATACAATACAAAGGGAAGGAGATAGGAAGCAGAAAGCCACTTGAGTGAAATGAATAAACGGTGGTATCATCATAAGAGGTGATATTTATAACATGATATGGTGTTATGGAAGAACCCTATGTCAATGTAGCACAATAAGAAATCACACCTCACATAGGATATGCAGACACCCATTCAACTCTCTGGGTTGACTCACTTATTCCAACCTGCTCTTCTCCTATCAAGTTCAAGTTTCCAGAAATAGACCACCACCACCCAATTATACTCAAACTCCTTCTGGATCTTAGGGATAATCCTCTTGAGAGGAAATACACTTCATTCTGTCACCACTCTATCTCTTAAGCCTCCAACAAGTGAGTGTGATGAAAGAGAGAGTGGAACCATTGATTATAGAGAGCTTTTTTTCTGACCATATCAGAATACTTAATAATCTCCAATGTAAACAATTGTTTGTAAGATAACCTCTTCAGTATAGCTTTTTAAAGTCCTTTACTATTTAACCCCAATCTCACTTTCCAGTCTTTCCAGACATTATTCCCAAATGCCCAGCCAAAGTGGCCTTCTTGCTGTTCTTCATAAACAACCTTTTATCTCCTAGTTCCTATTAGATTGTAAGATTCTTGAGGGTAAGGGCTGTATTTTTTTATTTTTTGTATTTGAATCCCTAGTGCTTCACACAGTGTCTGGCACAAATTAAGAACTTAATAAATGTTAACCATCTGACTATTGACTGCCCTTGCATAGCTGACCTCTATGCCTGAAATATACTCCCTCCCCCCACCCCAACCCATCTCTTAGGAAGCCCTACTTTCCTTCAGAACTCAGCTCAAGCGTTACCTTCTACATGAAACCTTTATAGAACTCCAGCTGCTAATGCTCTCCCCCAAACAAAATTATCTTGTATTTATTTTATATCTACTTTGTATGTGAAAGGCACTAAAGATATAGGTAACAAAGGACTGGTCTCAGAGCCAGGAAGAAGTGAGTTTAAGACCTACATCTGATACATATTGACTGTGTGAGACTCTTTGAGACTACCTTCCATCTATTCTGCTCATGTGTGTATGTGTGTATATGTATATATATATATAGAGAGAGAGAGATACACATATAGACACACATACATATATGTATGCATATATATGTATATATGTACATATATACATACATATGGTTATTTTCATATTATCTACCCCTTTAGAATGTGAGCGTCTTGAGGGCAGGGACTATTTGTCTTTCTTGGTATCCCAGCCCTAAGCACAGTGGTTGGCATACAGTAAGAATTTAGTAGGTGCTTTCTAACTGACTGACTATTTGCATGCAGGACTCCCAAGGAATACCCAGCCTATTTTGCTTAGAGTGAGGTCACTATATCTGGTTTGCCCTTACTCTGGAGATTAAAAAGGTAGCTGGGTATCCTATATCTAGGTTTCCCATTGTCATCAGTCTAACATGTCTCCAGAACTACCCTCCTTCACCCAATTGCAGAGATCTTCCTTTTCTTATTGTGTTAATAGATATTTGTGTGTATGTAAGAGATTGTAAGTCCCATTTGTGTATGGACTGTCTTGTTTATTCTTCCATTTTCCCAAGTGCATAGCACTTTGCTTTCCACACAGTTAATGTTTAATGATGTTTATTGAATTATGTTGAAAAGGTCATTCATTCTGCAGGAGTGGAAAGAAGATACTAGCTCCCAAATGGAAACCAAAAGTTACTGACTTGGAGAATTAGAGGCCCCCTGAGCAATGACTGTCATGTTCAATGTCAATAGTCTGGAAGTCAAATCTGGAAGTCATGTTTTTAAAATAATTAGGGAAAAGAGCAGTGATAGTTTCAAAGGCCCTATTCATTGTTTTCTTCTTCCAGCCAGAATTAGCTACTTGTAAAGACAGTAAGAATTACACTTTGTTATACGAAATAATTTTGTTGTAAAGAGTCATTTGATATGCTCATTTGAATAAAGTATAGCTCCACATTGAATTTGAACATGAAATCAGAACAAAGAAGCCAGGAAGGTTCTTATATCCACCTCATGTTTCTTATTCATTCCTTCATTCCTATACATATTGGTATTAAGATTGAAATGCAGAGTAAAGTGATTGGACCACACAGGATTGGAAATATCACTAGTAAGGATCTAATCCTGGTCAGAATGCATGTCAAGTGTCAGCTTATAATCACTAACTCAATTTTCTCCTTTCTCAACAATGAAGATCTCAGAGACATAGTCAACACCAAAATTGTAGCAAATCAGTGACTGGGAAATAGAGAGACCTGAAGTTGGGCAGATTAGAAGACAAGGCCCTAAAAAAATAAACTTATCATTGCCTGGGGGAATTCCTGACATCACTATCTCCCATTCCTTTTTCCATCCACTAAATGAAGACATTTTCCAAAGTGCCCACCATTGTCCCTTTTCTCTTTTCTATCTATATTCTTGCCATTGATCTCATCTTCTCCCCTGATACATCAGGATGTAGCAACTAAGCCAGATAGCTGTATGGTTCAGAATCAAATTTCTAGAGAAACAAGATACCTGAAAGACATTGTCTAATAGCAGTGACATTGCTCTATTGGAATAAGGAAACTTCTTTGCAGGTACCAACATTCCCCATCACTACCACCACCAATTCCCTCATGCACCTACTTCCATTAGAAGGTAAGCTCCATGAAAACAGGTATTATTTTATTCTTTAAATTTCAGTCATTCAATCAGCCCACACACATGTATTAATTTTTACACCTCCTGCTTTACTAGTAAAATGGAAGTCATTAGACATTAGCACCCCCCAGTTGTCCTTATGTCCCTCTCAAAAATCCTCTATAATATACTTTCTTTCCTCCTACTCTATTTTCTGTGACAAAGAGCATCCTTCTTTCTTGCCAAAGCTAATTCTCCTACTAGTGCCCAAGATAACATTCACTCCCATGCCCTCTGGGATTTTGTTCCTTCAATCATCCTCACCCTGTCTTGTGTTTTCAATCTCTCCCTTTCAAGTTGTTCCTCTCCTCACATCAACTCTAGTTTCAAAATCAAATATCATGTGGAAGTATGTTTAGGACTCTTTTCATAATTATAGGTATAAAATATTTTATATTTTATGATTACACTTACATAACATAAATCTTAATTTGGAGGTTTTTAGGCAAAAGTTATCATTGCAGTTATTATATACACTTAATGAATAAATCTAAAATAATAATGAGTAGCACTTTAAAGTACCATAGGGGTTTACTCCACATTTGTTGCTGTTGTTGAAATGAGTTTGCAAGGAAAAAAAACATTGGGAGCCACTGCACTATGCCATTGATTCCAAAGGAAGAGAATAGTAATAAGGAAGGAGTTGTCAATAGTGTTGACCACAATAGAGAGATTGAGGAGGCAATTGACTTTTGAGAGAGCAGCTCCAGTCAAATAGTGAGGGAGGAAGACATATTGTAAGGTGATGAGCAAGTAAGAGTAGAGAAAATAGAAGCAGTGAGTATAAACTACTCATTCCAGAAAGTTTGTTAATGAAGGCAAAATAAGAGAATGAGAAGAAATGTTGCTTAAGCAATTGGAGTTCAGGAAGGATGTTTTGTTTTTATTATTTTTATTTGTTTGGTTTCTGTATTTTGATTTGAAACAAGAATAGCTGATGTTCATATAGCGCTTGCTATGTGCCAGGCATTATGCCACACTTTTAAAATATTATCTCATTATAACATATATCTAATTATATAATATATATGTAACATCTATATATCTATATATTATATAATACATATTACATCTATATAACATATACATATATATCATAATATATCTCATTATAACAAATAAGAGGGGCAGTGAGGTGGCACAGTGGATAGATCACTGGCCCTGGAGTCAGTAGGACCTGAGTTTGAATCCAGCCTCAGACACATAAAACTTACTAGCTGTGTGACTCAGGGCAAGTCACTTAACCCCAATTGCCTAAAAAACAAAATGAAACAAACAAAAAAACAAACAAACAGGGAGGTAGGTTCTATTATTATTCTCATTATATAGATGAGGAAATTGAAGCAAACAGAGGTTAAATGACTTGTCCAAGGTCACATAGCTAGCAAGTGATCCTCCACTGTACCACCTAGCTATGAAAATGCTCACTCACAAAAATATGTGATAGAAATTGGTAGAATTTTACAAGCTGAGAGATGGAAATTCATTTAAAAAATTAGCTACATAATCAGTCAATGAAAATGAATAGTTATGATATGATATTTACTTTTATTCTGGCTAGTGGCAAGTGTTGTATTAAATGAAAAATATACTTAAAGTTCATGAGCATATATGACTTTATTTTAAAAAATGTTTGCACATAAACTAATTTTTTCAAGGAAAGAGTGTCTTCAGATGTGAATTTCTTCTCTTCTAGCACTGATACATCAACTTCACTCTCAAAGAAACTGTACTGACCGGTTTAGCCAACCAGTTTATTTGAAAATCTTCCAGATTGAAGAATACTAATCTAAGCAGAAGACATTTAAATTAAAAAACAAAACAAAACAAAAAGTCTTACTACTGCAATGGGAAGCAATATAAGATTTGTTGCAACAGAACATTTGTGATGGTCCATTCTAATTTTAAGAGGGCTTGTCCTATGCATGTCAAGGGATTATAGTTTTCAAGCAGCCTGACATCTGTGGCACTAGAAAATAAATGTTCAGAACATCTTGATCACATGATTACACAGCTGATGGGGTACATTACAGGGTAACAGACATAAATAAGGGAGTTACTCTGATACAGTGTATAGAACACAAATGAGAGTATGCATATTTGTCTGACCATCTGCTGGGAACCAGTTTAGACTCAAATGTTGAACTCTTGATGGTTTGGAAACAATTTGACGACAGATTGAAAAATTGTAAGAACAGATTGTACTTAATCAGAAGTGGTCAGAGTGAGGTAATCAGTGCCCCAACACCCAAATCATTATGTACAAAATCACGGTGGGTTTGAATCACTTGAGAAACAAACCTAACCACTGGAATAGTGGATAGAGCACTGGACATGTAGTCAGGAAGAAGTTGGTTAAAATCCTGCATCATATACTTATTAACAATGTGACTCCAAACAAGTTACTTCATCTTTCTGTGCCTTATTGTCCTCATTTGTAAAATGAGGAGATTGGATCTGATTGTTTTTAAAAGTCCCTCCCAGTCCTAAATATAGACAATCCTTTAATCCTATGAAATTCTTCTCCTTCCATCTCTCTAGCTATATTCCCACTCCATTTTCTTCACTGTCTACCTCTATTTTTCCATACCTTTTAAAGATGAGAATCCATCAAGACTCTGTGCTCAACCCTCTTCTTTTTCTAAATGCTATCTTTCTTTCAGTGACTTCATCCACCCCCAATACTTTAACTATAATCTTTATTCAAATGATTCCCATATCCATGTCTCAAATTTTATTCTCTCTTCTGAGCTCTGATTCCACATTTCCAACTGCCTATGAGACATCTGCATCTGGATGACCTTGCAGCATCTCAGGCAAACTCATAATCTTTTCCTCAATGATTTCCCTTTTGTTAGGGGGGCACCATCATTAGAAACCTTGAAGTCATCATTGGGTCTAGCTTTCCTTTACCCTTTGGCACATCTTGTCAACTTTGCTTCCCTAACACATTGTAGTGTGCTCATTCCTTACTGACTAATCCAAGGCCATCACTTCAGAGGGAATTTCTTAACTTCATACCTGACCAATGGCTATTGCCTTCTATCTGGTCTTCCTGACATCAGTCTTTCTCTATTGCAAGTCTTCTCTTCTTTAGTTTAAATACCCCAGTTCCTTCAATTGAAACTTGTATGAGCTAATCTCCAGTTTCCCTCACCTCCTAGTTGTTCTCCTTTGGAAATGTTCCAGTTAGTCAATGTTTTTCTTAACATGTGATGTCCAGCACTGAACACAATAGTCTAGATATAGTGTGAGCAAGCCAGGTTATAGAAGAGCTTTTCCTATTCTGAACACTGTCTCATTTATAACCTAATAACACATTGGAAATCATAGTGGGGGAGAAATGGAAAAGTGGTTTGTCTAGCAAATTTATGATGATCTCAAAAGTGAGTGATGCATTGACATGGTCCTAAAGGTCATACAACATATCTCCTCTTTTAGAATACATTCACACCATTGCCCTTTGCTAGCACCTCATAAATTCCCAAATAATGAATAGATGAGTAAATGAATACATTAATAAACACCAGATTTATGTAGAAATCTAGAGGTCCATGTTTATGTAATCATATTACCATAGATGTAGAGTCAGAAGGGAATTCAGATGCCATTTCATTTTACAAATGAGGAAACTGAATCCCATAGAGAAAAAGTGATTTGCATAAGATCACACAGGTACTAAGTGGTAGAAGTTAGATATGAACTCAGATCTTCTAACTTCAAATCCAGTACTATTTCAAATTCCAGAGTGTCCTTGATGTT
This sequence comes from Vombatus ursinus, assembly GCF_900497805.2. NCBI lineage: Eukaryota > Metazoa > Chordata > Mammalia > Diprotodontia > Vombatidae > Vombatus > Vombatus ursinus. Next base: position 33,201,583 of record NW_020954576.1, read on the forward strand.
GGAGTACAATAAATAATTCTGAAAAGAAAATCTTTTCTGGAGTGTCTCTAGGGGTAAGGGGCAGGGTAGACCTCAATGTCTTTTGGATTCATGATTATGTGGCAGAGGAAGTCATATGTGATTGAATCAAAAGAGGACAACCTTATGCACTGAGATGTAATGGATCAGGCATGATTCTCATTTATGAAAATCCAGACAGTCCAGAGAATTATTTCAATTCAATTTGATTTGATTTAAGCAACAATTCTTGGATGACATAATAGTCAAATCAGCTAATGTTGAGGTGAAGGGAAAGGCAATAAGTATTTTAAAAGCACCTACTATGTGCCAGACCCTGTACTAAATGCTTCACATATGTTATCTCATTTGATCTAACTTTTGCTAATGTGATTTTAGAATGCCCCAAGAAACATAGTGTCCAAGACATGGGAAATAGTCCTGTCATACTGTGCGCTGATCAGACCACATTTGGAGTATTGGGTTTGGTTCTAGATGACAGATATTAGGATGACACATTTAGGAATAAACTGGTGAGCAGCCAGAGGAAGAATACCAGGAAAAGGAAGGACCACATTTGTAGAATATAATAATCAGTGGAGGAACTGAGGATGTTTAACCCAGAAAAGGAAAGAATTAGGGAGGATGTGTTACTCACTCCTCTCATGTAAGTTGGGCTAGTTTTTCTTTAAAAAATATTCAAAACTTCTTAGAGATTAAATTGGCTCAGCAGACTAAGGCTGAGACATTGACTTAGCTTCCTGATCGCCTAAGCACAAAATAGCCAAGACACGAGGCATTTATGTCCATAGTACAGTAGCATGAACGGCCTTGAAAAACTAAATCTTTACTTTGTTTTGGATCACTATCTTGAATGGCTCACTCTGGATGTCCTTTCCTTGCTATGGTACATAAATTGTTTGGTAACTCTTGGATGGATTACATATGGCTGGTTTCATTCTAATTTCACTCCTAAACTACCAAGAGCTAGCCCAAGTCAGGCCTAGCCCATGACAGGGGACATGATAGAATTCAAGTATTTGAAAGGTTATATGGAAAGGGGATCAAACTAGTTCTACTTGATCCCACAGGGTAGAAGTAGGTGGAGGCTGAAAAAAAAAATTAAAGCTTGAGGTCGAGGGAAAGAATGGCATAATGATTAGAGCTACACAAAAATCAAATGGATAACCCCTGAAGGTCCCTTTTCCTCCTGGTAAATTCTTACCCTGTGCTATTATTTCTGAAAAAGCTTAGGTCATCCCTGTTTATTTCTCTTTTATCCCTGCTTCTGATTCTCAGGACTTTTCCATTCCAACATAAATAGGATTATCACCCTGAAGACGTCTCAGCCCCGGTCGGCCCTCCCCTGATTTGTGAGTTCTTACCTGGCACAACTGTTTCAAGAAGAAATATTTGAAATAAAGATGTATTTGTATCTCCAGTGTTTAGCACAGTGAATGGCACATAATAAAGTACTTAATAAATGCTTTATTTATCTGGTAGGTTCACCCTCATTGAAGGCCTTTGAGCAAAGGTTGGATATTGACATATTTTAAAGAAAATTCCTCCATAGGAAGAGAATGGATTTGGGGGTGGCAAATGACCTCAAGGCCACATATGGCCTCCTAGGTCCTCAAATGCTGCCTTTTGACTGAGTCCAAGTTTTACAGAACAAATCCTTTTGTTAAGGGGATTTGTTCTGTGAAGTTCAGATTCAGTCAAAAGGCAGCATTTGAGGACCTACTCTAGGCCACAGGTTCCCCACCCCTGGGTAGGTGATCTCACAAGTCTCTGATCTGTCTGAGGATAGATTTGAACTTAGACCTTCCTGACTCCAGGTTCAGCACTCTATCCATTGAGTCACCTAGCTGCCTCTAACACAGAGTGTCTGTCCTTGTTGAGCTAAGCAACTTGTAGAGATCTATGACTCATACATAAATAAGTATAGTAAAAAAAAAAAAAATACATGATAAGTGTTTTAGAGAAGTGCAAAGTGGAAGAAAGGCCACTTCCAAATGGCCTTACCCATTCTGGGCTAATGCTGGGGAGGACAAGAACAAGAGACCCATCCTACCATACAAGCATCCCCTCTGGCACCCCAGCATCGGGAATACTGTTACTGCCAAAGAGGGTAAGTACTATGCCTTGAAAGGAGAGACTGGGAAGCTTCCCCACTTCCCCACGCAATCAACAATTTGGGCAAAGGAGGGATTCTTAGTAATCTCTTGCCTGGACATTTGCCTCCTTGTGTGACTCTGTTCCTTTGTACAGAACAATCAGTGCTTTGACTGAGAGGAAGCCCACGGTGGAGCTCAGGCACATTGGGCGCCTTCCCTCCTTTTAAAGCAATAATGAGAAACTATAAATATCCAACTGCTTCCATAGTATTTTACCAAACCTTTAAGCCACAATCAGAGCATTCAATTCTACCCAACATATAAAGGGAGAAAATCTTAATCACAGCAGTGATTAGGTACCCCTTCTAATTACCTTAATGAGGACTGCAGAGATTTGGTGCCATTATCCATACAACAATTATATTTACCAGCCTAACAGCACAGTGACACGAAGGCACTTAGAGCTCATTATTTGTGCTTACTCATATTTAGGAGGACTTAGGGTTTTATTTTTAAGTGCTCTCCAGTTTGCAGATCCAGGGCCGAGACAATATTTCATTCTGTGCTCCCTAGCCCTGTCACTGTAGGCGACTTGTTCTTGAGGTAGTAAAGAGTATATTCAGGTAGAAGCCTAGAGTTAACAAGACTGGACAGTCCTATTTCATTTTGCTGACTAAATCCTTCTAATCCATGTCTTTCCATCTCCTCCCACCCACCTGTAAAATGTTCCTTAAAAGTGTTTGCCTGATTTAGCGTCTGAAAGTTCTTCAAGCCTCCAGCACACATAATTCCAACTGCCTTTTTGTGTTTGTGTATGCTGCAGATTTTAATTATTGGGAATAAGGGGAAAACACATCAAGAGAGTGCTTGAAAGATTTCCAAATATTTTCGTTTTTAAGAAAACAATACTCATTCAATTAAGCTGCTTCCCTTCCCCATCCCTAAGGCACAAGGTCAGTTTGACACTCCAAAGAGTTAAATCATCCTTGGCAGGAGTCTCGACTTGGCAGAAGTACCATGATGAGAAATCCAGATTACGAGCATCATTTGTAATGTGAGTGCCCAGCACTTAATCTAGTCCCAGTTTGTTTTTGTATGGAAGAGCAATGCTTGAAAGGCAGTCACTGGGGAAACTGGGGGCTCAAATCACTTTGGCACTAGGTGTGCCCTTCCCCATGATTGCCACGTTTTAATATAAAGCTTCATTCATAAACAAGAAACTGTCAGGTCTTCCCATCCCAAGTGCAATGCTTGCCCTGAAATTCAGTCAGCCTCTTGCTCCAGTTAGGAAAAATTTAGAGCTTCTTTTAAAAATCAGGAGATGAATTTCACTGAGGGAAATAGAAAGCCAAGAACTGAGCATCTTCCCAACCAATCCTCTCTGGGATTTTTAAATGTCATTTATATGAAACCCCAGAGACTATGCAGCTTTTGAAAGTACTAGAATACTAAAAAGGCTGAGGTGACATCACACAAAAGCATCATATCCTTAGGACAATCCAAAATGGTTGATTTAGTAAAAATTCTGGCAAATCAGTTGTGGTTTCAGATTGGTCATTGATTTAATCGACCATCAATTGAATCAAAATAGTCTAATCAGGAAAACAACAGCAACAATTATCTTATCCTTCAGTTTGTAACCATTACCTGCTCTCCTACAAAAAAGAAAAAAAAATCTTTCTCACTTGGATTATTTACACTGGCTAAATCCGTGGAAAAGTCACTACCTCAGCTGACAAACCAACTCAGTAAGGTGCTGAAGACCTACTAGAAATCAGACTTTAGTTCACATGTTTTTATTATATATCTTGTCCTGGGAGTCAGAAGGCGTGGATTCTCCTGGTAAACTACTTCATGTCTTTGGAAATCAGTCTCTTCATGTATAGGTTGAGAGGGTTGTATTAAATGATTTTTAAGGTTTCGTCCAACTCTGAAATCTTGTGATTCTGCAATTGCTTCTGATAATTCTATCCCTGTTGGCTTTCATGCCTCAGAGCATTCCTCACCTTCAACTACCCCCTACAGCAGGTCTACTTGAATGTTATCAGGTAAAGATGATGGGAATCTATGAGTCTAGAGTTACTGATTCATATCTGATTTCGACCCTAGAATATTTACCAACTAGAGTTTCTTTAGCTTCGTTTCCCTTCCCCGCACCCAATCTCTCTCACCCACTACACCCTCCCCCTACCACCCTACCACACTCATTTTTGAGGCAAAGCACTGGATTTGAAATCATGAAACCTGGTTTTGAATTCCAACTTTTACATTAGCTGAGTAACCTCCAGCAAGACATGGCACCCATATGCATTTATGTATTTATAAAATGTAGAAAATAATACTTAAACTATTTACCTCACATGGTTGTTGGGACAAAAGTGCTTCATAAATCATAAAGCATGCAAATGTGAGTTATCATCATTGTTATTATTAATAATTACAAGTAATTAATCAACAAATCAAGTCAAGAAGAATTTATTAAGCTCCTACTATGTGAATGGGGAAACTAGATGGTATACTGGATACAATGCCAAGCCTGGAGTCAGAAAGACTCATGTTCCTGAGTTCAAATCTGGCTTCAGACACTTACTAGCTATATGATCCTGGGCAAGTCACTCAACCCTGTTTGCCTCAGTTTCCTCATCTGTAAAATGAGCTGGAGAAGCAAATGTATCTTTTCCAGTATCTTCTCCAAGAAAACCCCAAATGGGGTGACAAAGAGTTGAACATGACTGAAACAATTGAACAACAACAAATGTGAATGCACTGTGTTTATCATTTGGGATACAAAGAAAGGAAAATAGTCCTGCCCTTAAGGGGCTCACTGTTTAATGGGATAGATGACATGTAAACAACCATGTATAAGCAAGATATTGTGGAATTATGCTTTTTATAATAACCTATATGATATGTATAATGAATATACTAATAGATTAGATTTTTCAGAATTTCCTCTCTTGTGAGTCAGACTTACAATGCAGCTTGCAATCATCAATCAAACTTTGACAAGGCTCACAATCACTGCCTCTGTACCTGAAGTGAAGCGAATCAGAGACTGTAGAACCTGTTCCATCACAGAACTCTGGTCCTGTGACCCACTAAGTAATGACACCCAAAGACTTGAACAATGCTATTCCCACAGAACTTCAGGACACCTGTACCTTAGTACTGTGGTATTTGTGGGCTGGTCATGAGAAAGCACTCTGGCCCTGGGAACCATTGTCTATAATTCACCTTCCCCCTCCCTTCCCATTTGTGATTTGTGTATATAGTCACTGTCTTCACTTCAGCAAGGTGGAATTCTGATCAGGGGAGTTTCCAATTTGCAAATCTGTTTTTCATAATGAAATGAATTAATTAAAGGCCACCCGATTACTGGTACTTCATCCCTGGCCTACTGTTTTATCATTCTCAGGCTAAAGACTGGTTCGGTAAAATTCTGTTAGCAATATATACAGGATAAATTGGAAATAATCTCAGAGGATAGGCACTACTAATTACTACTAATAAAATATTATTAATATTTTAACAGAAAATAACATTATTAGAGAGGCAGCATGACCCAGTGGATAGAAAGCTAGGTTCAGAATAAAGAAAACCTGGGTTCAAGTCCTGCCACTGGCAAATCCTAGCTAGGTGATCCTAGGCAGGTACCTTAATCCCTCAGAGATCCCACAACTCTCTAATATCGTAATTGAAAAAGCAAATGCCAAGAAACACTGGTAGAGGGAGTTCCCTCAACAAGGAGTTCCCTGGACAGAGGTGTGGTCCCACAGCAATATTAAAATTGACATTAGCAGGAATGCAATGTGTTAGAAAGAACAATGGATTTGGAGTAAGGGGTCTTTGGTTCAAATCTCTACTCACCTATGTACTAGATATGTGACATCAGTGAAATGCCTCAATCTGTCTGATTTTCAGTTCCTCATCTTTGAAATGATTCGGCTGGAGTAAATGATCTCTATGGTCTCTATCTAAGATCCAATAACCTCTGTCTGTACTCCAAACAAATGATGGTACATTAAAAAAATTGTCAATAAGTTGTTCTGTGTTTCTAATGCTAAACTATTTGATCAGCTGAGATTTTTCCCCCTTAAGTTGAAGAGATATTAGGTATGGTTCCCCCCTTCCAGGAGTTTATAGTCCAGCTAGAGAGACAAGATATACTCTTGTGAAATAAATGAGTTTTGATTCTATGTCTGAGGCAGGGTAGAGGTGTGACCCTGCCCCCAAGCTGATGAATGGACAATATCATCTCTCAGGGGCTCCTGACTCATTCATTACAATCATGCTAGCATTCTGTTTTATCCTGCTGGGAGCTGACCCTCCCACAGACCATACAAGTCAGGCAAGAACTGTTTGTTAGCCCAAGTCCGAAGGATTTGCTTAGTGATTTCCAGTCCAGTCCCATTACGCAAAAGTTTTGTGCTTGAACTAGTTAAGAATCCCCAAGTTGGCCCAGGGGAATTATCTGAACAGAACACATCTACCACTTCTTTCCAATTCTTCATGGGAAGGAATCTAAAATAAAGAAATTACCACTTCAATAAACTCCCAGGGAGATAACATTCTCAGATCAGAAATAAATACTTGGATGGGTACTCTGACTTTATTCATGGGGAGTAAGGAACTTGCTAAATAAGGATCAGTGGGATTCTTCACCTGAAACATCAACTAAACCTTGGATATGCCTTTCTAAATGTGTGAAAAGGTTTGTTTTCAAGGCCTTGGCAACCCAACATGGAAGGGAAAATTAGTTGCACCATCCAGTTACTGAGGCATTCCCAGCTCTATTTATACACCAAAATGACAGAGAATGCATCTGTCTAGTGTTGGAAAGACAATAAAGAGGACTTAATTAGCTGAATCTCCTCTCCAGTGGTTGAATGTGAAGGGCGTATCCTGTACATTACTACTCCCTGAACTCTTACCAAGACCTGGTCTGAAGGCAGTAGGTCTGTTTGAGGAGCCAACAGGAAGCTTTCCCTGGATTGAGCCAGTTGGATTAGGGCTCATCTTGCTTCAGCTGGAAGTCATTTGTAGCTTTCGACAGCCTGATCAGCATCGGTGGCCTTCGAAAGAGCACACCAAAGGTGATCATGGTTGCTCTGACCTATGGTTAGGTACTAAAGACCAGAGGCTAATGCCTTTAAGGGAAATAACCTAGAGTTGTCCTGTTTGCTTCTGGTGGAGAGCAAGAACAGAACAAAAGAGAGAACAGTACAGAGAGTGGAAAAATTAGAACTAAAGGGGTGTTACATTTACAAAAGGTCTCTGATACTTTCCAAAATTCCATAAGAAAATATGGTTAAGGACGGGTGTTGGTGCCACCCCACTGAGAATTTGCTTTGGGTTACCTAGTCAGAGAGAAACCTGCATCTATATACCAAAATGAGTTAGGAGATGGAAGTGGGGATTACAGAGGAAATTGTATTTACTCCAACTAGTGGATATAGCCTTTGCCTTGAGAATGGGGGTACTGAGGAAAGTCATTGGGGTATTTGTCTAGAAACCTGCTCTTGGGGAGAAGGAAGAGGAAAGAAGGGAGTAGCCCTCTACTGGTAACTATCAAGTATGATGTCAACAATCCCTGGAAACCTTGTCTCCAGAAGCTCTGCCCCTTGGACTGGCAATATTGAAGTTTGCCCAGTCTTCTTGGATGGAGATAATTCAACCCTGGTATCTACCATAAATGGAATTTGTGACACTGATTTATTAAGCAACATTTCTGTGTGAGAGAGATAGTTAGCCATTGGATTTTTTAGCATCATCTACAGAGGAAGTTAAAATCATTAGTACATTAATAGCATTGCTTTTTATCAGAAATGATATAGCTATAGTTATAGATATAGATATATATCCTTTGTTCCTTCAGTTAGTGGATAGCACACTGGACCTACAGTCAAGAAGACCTTTGTTCAAAATCGACCTCAGATACTCACTAGCTGTGTGATCTTGGACAACTCATTTAACCACTGTTTGCTTTAATTCACTGGAAAAGGAAATGGCAAACCACTCCAGTGTCTTTGCCAAGAAAGCCCCATATAAGGTCACAAATATGTTGGACACAATTGAACAACTGAATAACAAAAACCATAAATATACACATACATACACATGAACATGCACATGCACACACAGAAACACATACCCATACATATATATATATAAATGTGTGAGTGTGTGTGTGTGTGTGTGTGTGTATGTGTGTGTGTGTATGTATTGCAAGTCATGTCATCATTATCAGCTGCCTGAATAGGGAACCAGCTGGCCAGTTCTAGTTGGGTAACTCAGCTTGTCATCCCCTCACCCTAATCCTCTGCTTGTCCCTCTCCCTCTCCTTCTCTCTCACCTTCTCTGGGGTTTACCTGCTAGATTTCCTTCTTAAAGACTGAGCCTTAAACCCAATTCACTCTGGATTTCATGGATTGGACAACAATAGATCCCTGCCCAAGCACCACTTAATGGTTATTTTTTAGGCCCTCCAGGCTCAGAGTGAATGTAAATAGTAACTGTTTCTCTTTTGGCCAGAAATCCTGAGGTCTTCCCCTCCCAGTTTGATTTTTTTTAATTAAAGGGGCCATTCCTTGACTCACTTCTTAAAGAGGCCTAGTCACTGAATAGGCATTGCCTCACTCAAAGGGAGAACCTCAAAAGACCTTAGCTTAAAAGGGCTAGGGTCTCCCATTGCATCCTGGGCATCTTCACATGTCCTGATGAATATCTGGCCAGTGGACCCACATGGCTCTGGAGGAGTAAGTGAGGATGATGACCTATGGCCCTCCCTCACTCAAATCAAAGTCAATTGCAAGTCATGTCATCATCTCTCTAATGTCATGGTCCTCTTCGAGAATGAAGGACAAACACAACGCCAACAACCTGTGTGTGTGTGTATTTGTGCACTTATATACATACAGGTATATATGTGTATAAATGACTTTTTTCTTTTATTTCATGTAACATTAAAATATTCTCACTCTTTTGTAGAGTTCTGGGGACTTTCAGAAAGTTCATATTCTATGATTGATGATAAATACCCTCCCGGCCCCCGCCTTTCATCTCCTTGCTGCTACTTAGGTCTGGCTTCATGAACATCATAGATTTATTTTTTAAATTTATTTTATTTTTAATTTATGGAATAAAACAAGCATTTCCATAACAAAGTGCAATAAAAAGATGATTGCACATGAAACTGCAAATCCCAACTTGCGATTCCTTTCAAATATACAACAGAATTATCACGTAAATTTCTGTCTTTTTTTTCCTTCCTTACCCCCTTCCCCCATCCTAGAGATGGCTACCATTAGAGTGAAATAGGCTTCAAAGATTTAGAGGTGGAAGGTACCTTAGTGGGGAAGTTTTGCAGGTCTTTCATTTCATGGATGAGAAAACTGAGACCCAGGGAGGTCAAATAAATTACATCACTCATGCAGGTAATTAGTGGCAAAACTTGATGCAAACTCATGTCCTTTGACTTCAAATTTAACATTCTTTACACCATATCTCTCTGCCTCTAAAATACATATATAGTTGATCAGTAGAACCAGGTATTTGGTTATCTTTACTGAATTGTTTTTAATTGACTTTACCATTATAACCATAACACCCTAAAATTTATATAGTGCTTTAAAGTTCTCAAAGCTCTTTAACTCCGCAGCTTCATTTGATCCTCACCTTAGAAAGTAAGTACCATTTTACAAATGTGGAAAGTGAAGTGTAAAAGACTTGAGGGTCTTTCTTGAAATCATACAGGTAGTAAGCAGCTGAAGTGGAATTTGAAACCAGGTCTTCCTAGTTCCAGGTCCAATCCTCTGTCCATTGCAACATGCTGCCTCCCAAAATTGTTGTACATTTTAAACCAACATCAAAAAAATCTTCCCACACACACACACATACACACACACACACACACACACACACACAGATGCCCATATACACATGCCCATACACAGAGGTAGTCCCATGATTAATTCCCATTACCAACACATCCCAGAATTGTCCCTATTATGCCTGGCCCAAGACCTCAAGCTTCCCCTTTGAGCAACACCCATAAATACAGCAAGATTTAAATTACCTTGGCTGAATAGGATTAGGAGACTTGTTTTGTCCACTCAGAATGAAAAAAGATTACTCTAGAAACAGAAGAGTAATAATCCTCTGTGGGTACAATGGAGACCATAATAAACTTCATTTTTTCCCCCTGCAGTTCCAGCTGAGATAAACATGATATAGAGTCCAAGACAGAGCTGATATAGATCAGAGGAATTCCTTTTCTATATGCAGGCAATGCTTGGTTCCTGAAGGTATGGAGAACCAAATAATTCGCATTTCCTTGGAGGCTAGTCTCACCGTACCTACTTATTTGGATGGGGTGCGCATTTCCTTTCCTTGCGATAGGATGAGAAATTTTAAAAAGGAGTCATAAAAAGAAATAAATAAAAGCTGGAATTTGGTCTGCCTGATGAAAATAGCTGGCTTACTCTGTTGTTTTAGCTTTCTGATGATCTTGTCTTTTGTTGTACTCATGATAACCTAAAAGGAAAAAAGAAAAAAAATCTAATGGGCTAACCTATGGCCTCCAGACCACTTGTAGTCCTCTAGGTCCTCAAGTGCGGCCCTTTGACTGAATCCAAACTTCACAGAACAAATCCCTTGTGAAGTTTGGATTCAGTCAAAGAGCTGCACTTGAGGACCTAGAGGGCCACACGTGGCCTCGAGACAACAAGTTCCGCATCCCTGGGCTAAGTCAATTCATTCCACATTTTACCATTTATCTGCCATGGTGCAGCACACATTTTGAAAAATTAGTTTGGATGAGTTTTTCATTTTTTGACTGATTATCTAACATGGTGGAAAGCAATAGTCTCATGCTCAAATTGTGTGTTGTTGTTGAGTTATTTTTCAGTTGCATCTAACTCTTTGTGACCCTATCTGGGGTTTTCTTGGCAAAGGTACTAAAGTGGTTTGCCATTTCCTTTTCCAACTCATTTTACAGATAAGGAAACTGAGGCAAACACAGTGAAGTGACTTGCCCAGAGAAGAGTCTTCCTGATTGCAGGTCCCATCCTCTATTCACTGCACCACCTCACTGCCCAAATTATATATCTAATTGTTAATCCACTTGCTAATTCCTCTTAACAATAAGACAAAGGGTAATATGCTATACTTTGGTGGGTTACAAACATCTCCATACTACCAGTCACAAATTTGACAACCCCAAAATCCTGCCTCAGGCAACACCCCAAGTAAACTTCAGCCAGAGTTTTTATTTCCCCCTCATAAATAGGTTGGTATGGCATACTCCTTAATTTTTTAAATCCTCTAGATTTTCAGATGGCCTTTCCACTCTAAGGCCTCTACCCGTTCCAGCCCTTTCCCTCTATTTTCTCTCCCTGAGAGAACTCTAATGTTTTGTGGAAGAAAAAAAAATCTTGTTATTGAACTTCATGGAAATCTAGCCCCCACAAAAGAGCAACATGAGTTTTTAAGTGACCTTGTCACCTTTCAAGCAGCTGTGCTGGCAACCCCTAGGCCGGGTTTGGGGTGAACATGCCGAGCAGACAGATGCAGAGATCTGGCTTCCCAGGCTGTTGCACGAGAATCATACATATTTTTGTGTGTGTTTATTTATATATTCCTATTTGTATACATATGCAATGTATAAAACAGCAAGACCCCAACTGACCCCTGGCACATGCCGCTCAGTTTAATTTTCCAGCGCTATAGTTTCTGATTACTTGATTTCAGTTGTCTACTCCTTTTATGTCACCACCCTATTTTATTCTCCCTTATGAGATCATAAGTGGTGATCTGATCCCTAGAAATTCTCAGTTGCTTCAAGGGAGGTTTTTGTGTGTGTCATAATAGTCAGAAGCTTTTTTAGAAGGTTAAATTAAATTACTACATTCCAATTGCATGTGAAGCTGGACTCTATTTTTTTCATTATAACAAGTATTTTATGTAGCATTTTTAAGTTTGCGAAACCTTTTGCATACCATATCTCATTTGTGTCTAATACCAACCATGTGAGTGGCTTACTATAGGTATTTTTAGTCCCTGTTTTAGAGGTAACTGAGACTCAAGAACAGTTAAGTCACTAGCTTATGGTTACACAGCCAGTAAATCTCAGAAGTGTAAATCAGATGGAGGACTTTCTGATTCCAATTCCATCCCTCTGACCACTCCTCTTCATCCTAGCTTGGAGCATCCTCTCTCTTGATCCTGATTCCTATAAGCCCCAAACATGCCTCCTCGTGGTCAGCCTGGTTTTTCTATAATATCAGAGAAGGGACCATGGCTGGTGAGCTCAGTCAGCTTTGCAACCACCACACAAGAGGAGACAGAGGTGGAATTTATCCTGTAAGCACATTCTGTGTTTAAGGAGGTGGAAAACCTTTCAAGTCATCAGGTGAGGTGAATATGAGATAGAATGCATTCCTTTCAACCTTTTACCCCTTTAGGGGCTCTACCTTAAAGGTAAAGATATGCATTGGATCAAACCATATGGAAAAAAAAGCTACAAAATAATAAGAATAATAGCTGCTCATTCTTTATGAGCTTGAGTATGTTTTCCAAAATATTGTTAGTCCAATGCCGCTCTATTATCAACAATGATTCTTCCATCTACCCCACCACCCTCAAATGGCAATTTGTTTTCTATCTGGGTCCACCTGGCAAGGCTATCATGTGGGGCCACATCCACTCAAAATCACAGCTCACAAGCCCCGACCAATGTGTTTACTTTTTACTAGAAGCAGCTAGTTCAAAGGAAAAGCATTTAATGATAAAGCAGTGTAAGAAAAGTAGCAGTAAAGCATTTCCCCCATAAACTGGAGCCTCTCATTCCCACAAATATACAGTGGGAAAAGTGGACACATGTAGGGAACACCCATGGAGAGGCACACATGGAGGGACCATGTGTGGCCAGAGTACACATATGGAGGGGTAACTCACACCTCTGATGCTGCAAGGCCACCCATGTTTTCTGGTGAGGTCATCTCACTGCTACCACTGGGACTGCTTCCCACTGGTTTCACCATATATGCTTTCTGCCAGTCATTTCTCCCTTCTAGTCCCATGGTAGCTGCCAGGTGTCACTTAAATTGACATGAGTTTATGGAGTCTTTCTCAATTCCCAGCTTCTGGTTTCAGCTGGAGTCTTGAGTTGATGTGCTACCAAATCTTCTGAGGAAGAGGTGCAGGCTCCCCCAACTGCTCTAATTATCTTTTAGCTTAAAGTACAGGGGCTTTTATTATTATTATTATTATTATTATTATTATTATTATTCTTTGCTACAGTTCTTTTAGAAAGGCAAAAGCCTCAGTACATCCAGCCATCAGATTAAGGGATAAACTTTCACAGCTTTCTTTCATAAAGAGGGATCTAACTTGACTACTTCTCTGAGTCTTGACTAGAATTTATATTTCCTCTTCAGAAGGAGATTGCTCATCTGAGGCAACAAGCTCTATGGAATAAAAAACAGCTCCAACTAGCTAGTAACCTTAGACCTAAATCTGCCTTTTCCATTTCTATTTCCTATTCATAAAGGGCAGCTTCCCTGTCAGAGGGTTCACTCTGACTTAGAGTTGGAAACTCCACACTAGTCCCTGCTTAATTCCTCATGAGGATCCTATGATTTCAAACTATTTCAGAAGACTGCTAAAGAGCTAGGGTATGATTCACAGAGCTATGTAGGTCTGATCCACTTCAGGTTTGTTAGAAAATTCAAAATGTTTTGATCCTATTATAAAAATGAATATAAGAAAACACATCAGCTAAGCCCAGAGAACAAGGACATTGTTTTTCCCATCTAACTGCTTCATAATATATGTGTGGCCAACCTCAACTCTTTCTAGTCTTTAAACCTATGTTCTACACCTGTATCATAGTTATCCCTGTCTCTGTGTGTGTATAAATGTGTGCATGCACATATATGTATATATACACAAAACATATATGCATGTGTAATATACATATATGTATATAATATGAATTCATGTTATAATACTATATACACACATATATTCTATATATACTCATACACTATAAGCTCCATGGCATCAGGAATCAAGTCTTCTCTGAATTTTGCTCCTCCCTTAGAAGCACTATGGGGCTCTATATTCAGTAAGTGCTTAATAAAAGTTTATTCAATTGAATGTTTTTAGGGTTTTATAGGATAGGCAAGGAGATGATTGGCAAAGAATCTTTTTTAGCCATTGATGCATTCTATATAAGAGTGGAATTCAGATCAAATCAGAATGTGGAAGAAATTAGCACTGTGCTTCCCCTTCCAAGATTGCCTTCTATGTATTCTGTATTTATCTTGTATGTACTGATTTATATTTCCTTTTCCATTAGAATGTAAGCTCCTTGAGGGCAAGGACTATTTTTTTTACTTTTTCTTGATATCCCTAAACTTAACATAGTGCCTGGCACATTGTAGGCACTTAATTGATGTTTGTTGATTGAATATGATAGCTTTGTGGAGAACTCAGTACTATTTTTAATTTTTTTCTTTAAATGTGAATTATGATAGCACCTAGCTCACTGGGTTGTTGTGAGTGTCACATAAGATAGTATAAAGTGCTTTATAAACCTTAAAGTGCTATACAAAAGTTAGGTATTTTTATTACAACTATTACTACTTTATAGACTATTATTTACCAACTGCAGACAGCATAATAAAGTAGAAAAAGCCCTGATCTAGGAATCTATGATTTTGAATTCTGTTTCTGATTCTGCCATAACTTTGTTAACTATGTTAACTTTCCCTCTTAAGATTTCAGTTTTCTTGTTTATAAAATGGGGATGGGGAGGTGAAATGGAGGAGTGTTGAGCCAGCTGATTTCTAAGCTCTTTTCTTGTTCTAATGTGGTGTGATTTTGTCATATTTTCACAGAGGTATGGATGGTGCTTTGCAATCTGTCTCCATCTCGAGATGACCATCGACCTATCTTTCTAAAGTTCTCATCATTCTAAGTACCAACAGCTAGAGAAGCTCCTTTACGTGTTCCTATATAAAGTGAAGCTAATGGACTCTAAGATCTTTTCCTAATGCTCCTCAATGACTGAACATGGGTTTTAGTCTTTCATTATAACTCAAACCCTGTCCTCATCTTTCATTACTTCATTATTTATAGTGATGACCCTTCTGGTATATTGGCCTTTCATCAGCCTCTGCTTCCACCATCATCAGCTATTGCTCCATCTCCATAAGCTCTGATTGCCTTCCCTATTACTTTCCTATACATCACCTTTGTCTCTAGCTTCATGTCCCTCTCTCCCTATAGTCAGCCATTTCAAAAAGGCAGTTATCTTCAATTGTATTCTTGAATCCCTTCCTCTGCCTTGTCCTTCTACGGTCTTCATCCTGCTAATACCTAAACCTGGGTCACCTTCAGCATGAATTGGTTTCAACTCCAGGGAACAAGATGCCCCTCCTAAGATAAGCTCATCACTTCTTTTTAATTTTTTTAAATTATTATGTTTTTAAATATTCTTCTTTTTAAATTTTGAGTTCCAAATTCTCTCTCCCTCTCACTCCTCTTCCACCCACTGAGAAGGCAAGCAATATGATATCAATTGTGCATGTTAAATCATGTGAACATATTTCCATATTAGCTATATAGCAAAAAAGAAAATGAGGAAATTGTACAACAGTATGCACTCAGAGTTCATCAGTTCTCTCTCTGGAGATGGATAGCATTTTTTCATCATGAATCCTTTGGAATTGTCTTGGATCATTGTATTAATTAAAGTAGCCAAGGGTTTTGCAGCTGATCATCATTACAACATTACTATTACTGTGCACAATGAAATCCTGGGTCTTCTCCCTTCACTTTGCATCAGTTCATATAGTTCTTCCCAGGTTTGTCTGAACACCCCCCCCCTTATCATTTCTTATAGCACAATAGTACTCCATCATAATCATATGCCAAAACTTATTCAGCTATCCCCCAACTAATGGGCATACTTTCATTTTCCAATTCTTTGCCACCACAAAAAAAAAGCTGCTACATTTTTGGACATATAAATCGTTATCTTTTTCTTTTCTCTTTTGGGGTACAGACCTAATAGTTGGATTGTTGGGTCAAAGGTTTTGCGCAGTTTTATAGCCTTTTGAGCATAGTTACAAATTGCTTTACAGAATGGTTGGATCAGTTCACAACTCCACCAACAGTGTTCTGATACTTCCATTTTTCCAGCATCCCCTGTAGTATTTGTCATTTTTGACAGGTATGAGGTAGTACCTCTGAGTTGTTTTAATTCACATTTCTCTAACCAATAGTAATATAGAGTATTTTTTCATATGACTACAGATAACTTTGATTCCTTCTTTTGAAAATTGCCTGATTATATTCTTTGACCATTTATCACTTGAGGAATGGCTCTTATTTTTTTTTTAGGCAATTGGGGTTAAGTGACTTGCCCAGGGTCACACAGCTAGTAAGTGTCAAGTGTTTGATCTGAGGCCAGATTTGAACTCAGGTCCTCCTGACTTCAGGGCCAGTGCTCTATTTACTGCACCACCTAGCTGCCCCCAATGGTTCTTATTTTTTATAAATTTGACTCAGTTCTGTACTCAGTATGATTTTAAGGAATGGGGCCTTTATCAAGGAAATTTGTTCATTTTGCTATTACTTCATTGTCTGCGGCACCTATTAGCATAATGTAGTTTCCCTGATTATCTATTTTACATGATTGCTACCCCTCCGTTTTTATTTTACTTCCACTGAACCACAGTAGATTCTGCCCCAGCCCTTTATTTTAACTCTGTGTGTGTCTTTCTGTTTCAAATCTGTCTCTTGTAAACAACATATGATTAGATTGTGTTTTCTAATCCATTTTGCAGTTTTCTAATCCATTTCCATTTTAGGGGGGGCTCATCCTATTCACATTTACAGTTTTTATTTCTAACTCTATCCTATTTTCTTCTGTTTCTCTCTCTCTCTCTCTCTCTCTCCCTTTATCCTGTCTCTCCTCAAAAGTCTATGTTGTTTCTAATCACTGTCCCCCTAATTCACTTTCCCTTTTATCATCCTCCTCCTTTCTCTTTATCCCTTCTTCTCCTATTTCCTTATTGGGTAAGTTACATTTTTGTACACAACTGAATGTGTGTATGTTTGTATTCTTCCCTCTTTGAAATAATGCTGATCTGAATGAAGTTCAAGTATTGCCCATTAACCCTGCATTTTCATCTCCATTGTAAAAGTTCTTTCTTGTGTACCTCTTGTATATGAGAAATTTTTCCTCATTCTACCTCTCTCTTCACCCTTCTCCCAGTGCAGCCCTCTTTCTCACTCCATTTTTTTTTTGTTTCATTTTTGGAGATCATTCCAACATAATCAACTCATACTCATGCTCTCTGTCTATGTAAACTTTTAATTTCCCTAATAATGATAAAGTTCTTAGGTGTTACAATAACATCTTCTTATACAGGAATGTAAGTCGCTTAACTTGACTAAGTCCCTTATGATTACTCTTCTAAGACTGCCTTTTTATGCCTCTCTAGAGTCTTGTGTTTGAATGCCAGATTTTCTATTCAACTGAGGTCTTTTCATCAACAATGCTTTAAAGTCTTTGATTTCTTTAGATATTCATCCTCCCCTCAGCCCCTTGAAGGATTAAACTCAGTTTTGCTAGGTAGGTGATTCTTACTTGAAATCCTAGCTCCTTTGCCTTCTGGAATATCATATTCCATGCCCTCCAGCCCTTTAACATAGAAGCCACTAAATCTTGTGTGATCCCAATTGTGGCTCCATGATATTTGAAGTGTTTCTTTCTGGCTATTTGAAGAGTTTTCTCTTTGACCAAGGAGTTCTGTAATTTAGCTATAATATTCCTGGGAGTTTTCATTTTGTGATCTCTTTTAGGAGGTGATCAGTGGATTCATTCAATTTCTACTTTGGATCTAAGATGTCAGGGAATTTTTTTGGTAATTTATTGAAATATGATGTCTAGGCTCTTTCTTTGAAGATGGCTTTCAGTTAGTCTCATAATTCTTAAATTATCTTTCCTTGATCTATTTTCCAGGTCAGTTGTTTTTTTCAATGAGAGTATTTCACAATTTCTTCTATTTTCCTCCATTCTTTTGATTCTGTTTTATTGTTTTTTAATGACTCATAGAGTCATTAGCTTCCCCTTGCCAAATTCTAATTTTTAAGGAATTATTTTCTTCAGTGAGATTTTGTACCCCCTTTTCCATTTGGCCTATTCTGATTTTCAAGTTCTTCTCTTCGGTGGATTTGTGTGCTTCTTTTACTATTTGGCCAGTCTTGTTTTATAAGGTATTATTTTCTTCAGTATTTTTTGTGCCTCTTTTCATAATTTTCTTCCATTACTCTTACTTCTTTTCCCAGTTTTTCCTCTACTACTCATCTCTTTCTTTTTTTTATTTTTTTTCTTGGCTAGGCAATGGAGTTAAGTGACTTGCTCAGGGTCACACAGCTAATAAGTGTCAAGTGTCTGAGACCATATTTGAATTTAGGTCCTCCTGACTCCTGGGCCGGTGCTCTATCCACTATGCCACCTAGCTGACCCCACTCATCTTTTTTCTTTAACCCTTCCAGAAATTCTTGTTGATTTGAGGTCCAATTAGCATTTTTCTTTGAGACTTTTTGTAGCTGTTTTCACAATTTGTCTCCTTCTGAGCTTATATCTTGGACTTCCCTGCCACCATAGCAGTTTCTTATTGTCAAATTCTTTTTTGTTTGTGTTGTTGTTATTTGGTCATTTTTCTAGTTTATTTCTTGACTTTGAACTTTATGTTAAAGTTGAGCTTTGCTCACTTGAGGGTGGGGAAGCATTGTCCCAAGCTTCAGGCTTTATCTTGCTGCTATTTTCAGAGCTAGTTCTGGGGGTCTGCAAGTTTTTGGTTCTTTCAATGTGGCATGATGCTGGGAGAGGTGTAATCATTGCTCTCCTGGTCTTCATTCTGGTCTTTACCCAGAAAGGTTCCCTCCTTTTCTGCAGCTGCAAACACAAATGCTTTGCTTTAAAACTGTGAACAAGGCACCTGCTCCCTTGTGACTGATCATAAGTGCCCCCTCTCCACCCTGGAACTGTGGCCCAGAACTGTGTATGGGTAATAAAGTTCCCAATCAATGCCAGCTACACCCAATGCCAGCAAGAAGTCTTCTGTAAATCTCTTTCTGACCAGTTGTTTGACCCCTTTGACGTCTGAACTGAGGGCTCCCAAAGCTGCTGCTGCTTTTGCAAGTGCTATTACTACCAACATGTGTGTAGTTTCTGGACAGATCTCTACCCTGGTATCACAGACTTCTCTTCCAACCTCTTAAGTTTTCTTAGGCTGCAAAAATGTCTCACCCCTATGTTTTGTTGATTCTGCTGTTCCAAAATTTGATTTGAGGATTATTTTTAAGCTGTTTGGAATGGAATATGGAGAGAGTTCAGCTGGGGGGCTGCCCCTAATCTATCATCTTGGCTCTGCCCTAAAGTACATCACTTCTAATCTCATTACCATACTGCTGGTTCAAACCTGGATACCACCTCTCTCCTCTCCACTCCAAATAGAGAGCTAGAGGGTGAAATACTAAACTTCTCTCAAAGGCTGCCTTTTTAGAGGGAAGAAATAGAACTTTCAATGCTCTGCACTTTGCATCTACAACTCTACCAAGTTTCGACTCCACTGAACAAGATGCCTCTGAGCCCAATAACCCATGGTCTGTTCTCCCAACTTCCAAACTGCATTAGATTTTAAGCTCCTTGAGGTCAGGAACTTTTTTTTCTTATTTGTATCCCCAGAGTTTAGCACGGTGGCTGGTGCATAGTGATTGCTTAATAAATGTTTATTGAATTGAATTGAAGGTAGTGGAAATAGTATTGGATTTGAAGTCAGAGGATCTGGTTTTGAATCCTAGATTTACTACTTACTAGGTAATAATAGGAGGAAGCTAGGGGACTCAGTGATTAAAGTGGTGGGCCTGGAGTCAGGAAGACCTGAGTTCAAATCTGGCCTCAAATGCTTACTAGCTGTGTGATCTTGGATAATTCAACTAATCTCTGTTTGCCTTAATCCATTGGAGAAGGAAATAGCAAATCACTCCAGTATCTTTGTCAAGAAAAATCACATGGACACTACGGTCCATTGAGTCACAAAAAGTCAGACATGACTGAATGGCTGAACAACAATAAGTTAAGGTCTTACTACTTGGTGTAATTTATTGAGGTTTCAGTTTTTCCAATGAAGAGATTGAACTAGATGATACCAAAGACCCTTTCTAGGTTGAAAGATTATGATTTTATGATCTTCTCTTCTGAGGCTATTGGAGAATTATACTGTGTGTTTCCATTACAGAATCATATTCAACCTTAACTGACTCCTTAGCTTTTCATGGAAATCTTCATATTCATTTCTGACTAACTTCCTTTCATACTGCTGACAGGGACCATTCTAAGATTCTTCATGCACCCAAATCTAATCTCATGGCCTAGATATCTGTTATAGCAGATAGCCTAGCCTCTTGCTTTATTGGAAAGATTGAAGTCATCAGCCACCAGCTCTCTGATCTCCCCTACAACATACTTTAAAACCCAACAGAGATATGCCTTAAGCTAAAATCTATTCCTTCCCACCAGTCTTAGAGGATGATGTGGACTTCCTCCTTGCCAAGACTTTTTTTTTAATATGGGACCTTGATCCCATACCCTCCTGGGTCCTCCAGGTTCTTGCTGTATTATCTCTCTCTCTTTCTCTCTCTCTCTCTCTCTCTCTCTCTCTCTCTCTCTCTCTCTCTCTCTCTCTCTCTCCCTCTCTCTCCATATCAACTTTTACACTCATATATGGTTTAGGGGTAGAACTGGTGTTTGAACTCATGTCCTCTGATTCTATGTCTGGTGTCTAATATGTTGTTTCTTCTCTATAGTATAGTATTCTTTCATCTACTGACTCCTGAAATATGTGAAAGCAGTTATATCACATCTAAATATTATTTTCTCCACAAGGAGAGCAAGAGAGATTTTGTCAAATGCTTTGCTGAAATTTAATTATACTGAATCTATGTCATTTCCCTGATCTACCAGACTTATAGTTCTGGGTGGGAGGGGAAGGAAAATGAGGTTAGTTTGGCATGACCTATTATTCATGAATCCATGTTGGCTCTTACTATTCACCACTTCCCTTTCTAAATGCTCAGAAATCCTTTAATAACACAATTTAGAGTCTTACCAACATGGGAGTAAAGCTCATGAGCCTACAGCTTAAACAATCTAGCTTCTTGCATTTTTATTTCAAAATCAAGGCATTTACTCATCTTCAGCCTCATCAGATCTCCTATTCTCCATATTTTTTCAAAGATCAGCAGTCATATTAATCAATTAAAACAACAACAAAATAGTCTTTGTTCTATCTTTCCCAGTCTGAAGATTTTTTCCCTTGGTAGAAATAAAATAAGAGGTAAGAAGTTCTGCCATCTCTCTATCATCTCTTATTATCATCCATCCTCTCCATTCCTTTGAGTAGTGTTATCTATTCTTTGATCTTCTTGGTCCCAAAATGTTGAATAATTATATAAATAATTTCTGCTTTTTATCAGACCATTTTGACCTTAAGCACTCCTGGCACAGTTCTCAAAAGACTTCATCATGATTGTATTCATCCTTGGTTATCAGCCCTTGCTTCTGTCTTCTGTATGTGTTTTTTATAAAAATCTAAATTGGTCCATTACATTCTGGTGCATCCACAACAGTCCTTTTATCTAATTCCTTTTTTCTTTGCTCATTGGAATAGTTGTCATTGTGTCATTAAGCTTTCATTCTTGACAACATTCCATCCCTCCTGGGCCAACTCCATTATAGAATTTTAAGTCATGAGATTCTTTTCCTAAACTCATTGAAATCTTGTTTTCTAAAATCCAGGGTTCATGTCAGGTTAAGCTCAGCTTTCTGTTCATTATCGGTCACTAGCTCTAAGATGAAATGGTCACTTTCTCATTAGGTTAATCTTAAACACTTCTGTTTTTTTAAGATAAATTCTTTCTACTTTAGCAAGTGATCTTTTATTGACAAGAATCAAGTCTAAAATAATAATGGCTGATAATGCTGCAATATTTTAAGGTTTACAAAATACTTCGTATGCTCTCCCATATTGTCCTCATTAAAATCCTGTGAGTTGGGTTCTGTAGATAATATTATCCCCACTTCAAAAATGAAGAAATTGGAGTTCAGAGATGTTAAATTACTTTCCTATGGCCATACAATTAATAAGGATCAGAGTCAGGATTTAAACTCAGGTTCTCCTAAACCCAAATGATCTCTACCATGCATCTTAGTAGCTAGTGGTAGCAGTGGCCAATATTTATATACTATTTTGAGATTTTCAAAGAACTTTATTAATATCTCACAACAACCCTGGGAGATAAAGTTTATCATCATCATCATCATCATCATCATCATCAACCTCATTTTACAGTTGATGAATCTGAAGTAGACAGTGGTTAAGTGACTTAACAGGATCATGGTTAATAATTGATTATCACCACTATGGTTCAATATTATACTAGAAATGCTAGCTCTAGCAATAAAAGAAGAAAAAGTAATTGAAGGAATTTAAATAGGCAATGAATAAACAAAACTACCACTCTTTGCAAATGATATGATGTTATACTTGGAGAATCCTAAAAAATCAACTAAAAAACTAGTTGAAGTAATTAACAACTGAGGTGGAACCAAGAGGGCAGAGTAAAGGCAGGGACTTGCCTGAGGTCTCCCCCAAACCCCTCCAAATACCTTTAAAAATGGCTCTAAACAAATTCTAGAGAAGCAGAACCCACAAAAAGATGGAGTGAAACAAATTTCTAGCCCAAGACAACTTAGGAGGTTTGGCAGGAAAGGTCTGTTGCACTAGGGTGAAAGAGGAGCTGAGTCCAGTGCACATTGCCCCAGTGTAGACTGGGTACCAGCAAACCTGGAACAGGCCTCAGGGAGACTGAATCATTGGCAGCAGTAGTGGTTTCCAGACCTCTCAGCCCATAGATGCCAAAGACACCTTAGGAGGTCAGCAGGAAAGGTGAAAATGGAGTTCAATCTAGTGCAGGCAGTGCTGGCACAGCCTCAGACACAACAAACCAAGAACGGGCCTTGGGAGTCACTAAATCAACAGTGGCAGCAATGGCAGCAGCTGCTTCCAGTGCTCTCAGACCACAGATGGGGAGGGGATTGAACAACTGATCAGAAGGAGATTATAGGCATCTTTTGCTAGCGCTGAGGCAGGATTTTGTTGCTTTGCCCATACTCACATCCAGGTCACAGTCTGGCCCATGGTGAGAAGGAGTACCAGCATAGCAGAAATTGCTGTAACAGTGGAGGGGGTACCCTCTTCACAGTTCCAGGGAAGGAAAGAGTGATTATGGTCACTGAGAAACCAGAACATGGGCCAGGAGCAGAGTAAACACCTCTCTTAGATCATATCACCTTGGAAGAACTGAAAACTTACAAATCCCTAGAAGTATCTCTGAAAACTGGTGCACAAAACCCCTGAAGCTTAGGACAGTGCACCCTCCACCCTGGAAGCAGGGCCCTCCTGTAACAAAGACTTAAAAGTCAACTAATAGGCTGGGAAAATGAGCAAACAACAGGAAAAAAAAAAAACCTGACTATTGAAAGTTACCATAGTGACAAAGAGATCAAAACACACACTCAGAAGAAGACAATAAAGTCAGAACTCCTACATCCAAAGCCTTCAGTAAAAATATGAATTGATGTTAGGCCATGGAAGAGCTCAAAAAGGATTTTGAAAATCAAACAAGAGAGTTAGAGGAAAAATTAGAAAGAGAAATGAGAATGATGCAAGAAAATCATGAAAAATGAGTCAACAGTTTGCTAAAGGAGGCACAAAAAATATTGAAGAAAATAACACCCTAAAAACCAGACTATGCCATGCCAACCAACCTAAAAACCAGACTATGCCAAATGGTAAAAGAGGTCCAAAAAGCCAATGAGGAGAAGAATACTTTAAAAAGCATAATTGCCTAAACAGAAAAGGAGGTCCAAAAGCTCACTGAAGAAAATACTTAAAATTTAGAGTGGAGCAAATGGAAGCTAATGACTTTGTGAGAAATCAAGAAACAATAAAACAAAAATAAAACAATGAAAAAATAGAAGGCGGTGTGAAATATCTCATTGGAAAAACAAGTGACCTGGAAAATAGATTCAGGAGAAATAATTTAAAAATTATTAGACTACCTGAAAGCCATGATCAAAAACAGAGCCTAGACATCATCCTTCAAGAAATTATCAAGGAAAACTGCCCTGATATTCTAGAACCAGAGAGTATAACAGAAATTTGAAAGAATCCACCAATGATCTCCTAAAAGAGATCCCAAAATGAAAACTGTCAGGAATATTACAACCAAATTCCAGAGTTCCCAGGTCAAGGAGAAAATATTGCAAGCAGCCAGAAAGTAACAGTTCAAGTGTTGTGGAAACACAATCAGGATAACACAAGATTTAGCAGCTTCTACATTAAGGGACCCGAGGGCTTGGAATATAATATTCCAGAGGGCAAAAGAGATAGGATAACAACTAAGAATCACCTACCCAGCAAAACTGAGTATAATCCTTCAGGGGGAAAAAATGGATATTCAATGACATAGAAGACTTTCAAGCATTCTTGGTGAAAAGACCAGAGCTGAATAGAAAATTTGACTTTCAATTATAAGACTCAAGAGAAGCATAAAAAGGTAAATAGGAAAGGGAAATCATAAGATACTTAATAAGTTTAAACTGTTTACATTCCTACATGGGAAGATGATATTTGTAAGTTGTAAAACCTCTCTCATTATTAGGGTAGTTCGAAGGAGTATATATAGACAGAGGGCACAGGTGTGAGTTGAATATGAAGGGATGATATCTAAAAAATAAAATTAAGGGGTCAGAGAGGAATGTACTGAGAGAGAGAGAAAGGAAGAAGCAGAGTGGGATAAATTATCTCACATTAAAGAGGCAAGAAAAAGTTTTTATAGTGGAGGGACAGAGTGAACCTTACTCTCATCAGAATTGGCTCAAAGAGGGAATAACATACACGCTCAGTTGGATATAGAAATCTATCTTACCCTATAGGAAAGTAGGAGGGAAAGGGGATAAGGGAGGTGGTGTGATAGAAGGGAGGGCAGATTGGGGGAGGTGGTAGTCAGAAACTATACATTTTTGAGAAGGGACAGGATGAAAGGAGAGAGAAAATAGAATAAATGAGGGGAGACAGGATGGAGGGAAATACAGTTAGCAATAGTAACTGTGAAAAAAAAATTTGAAGCAAATTCTCTGATAAAGGCCTCATTTCTCAAACATATAGAGAACTGAGTCAAATTTATAAAAATAAGAGCCATTCCCTAAATGATAAATGATCAAAAGATATGATCAGTTTTCAGATGAAGTAATCAAAGCTATCTATGGCCATATGAAAAAATACTCTAACTCATTATTGATAGAAGAAATGCAAATTAAAACAATTCTGAGGTACTACCTCATACCTATTAGATTGGGTAATAGGACAGAAAAGGTAAATGGCAAATGTTGGAGGGGATTTGGGAAAAATGAGACATCAATGCACTGTTGATGGAGTTGTGAACTGATTCAACCATTCTGTAGAGCAATTTGTAACTATGCACAGAAGGCTATAAAACCAAGCACACCCTTTGACCTAACAATACCACTACTTGGTCTGTATCCCAAAAGAGATAAAAAAGAAGAGAAGGACTTCTACACACAAAAATATTTATAACGGCTCTTTTCTGAGGGTAAAGAATTAGAAGTTGAGGGGATGCCTATCAATTGGGGAATGGCTGAACAAGTTGTGGTATGGGACTATGATGGAATACTATTGTACTATGAGAAATGATGAACAGGATGTTCTCAGAAAAACCTGGAAAGACTTGCATGGGCTGAGGTAAAGTGAAATGCACTGTGTATAAAGTAACAGCAATATTGTAAGATGATCTGCTATGAATGACTTAGGTATTCTCAGCAATACAATGATCCAAGACAGCTCTGAAGGACTTGTGATGAAAAATTCTATCCATACCCAGAGAAAGAATTGGTGATATCTGAACATAGAGTGAAGCATACTTTTTTTTACTTTATTTTTCTTGAGTTTTTTTTTCTTGTCTGTGTTTTCTTTCACAATGTGACTATTATGGATATGTTTTGCATGACTGCACATTTATAACCTATATCAAATTGGTTGCCTTCTCAATGAGGGATGTGGGAAGGAAGAAAGGGAGAGAATTTGAAACTCAGTGTTTTAAAAACAAATGTTAAAAATTATTTTACATGTAACTGCAGAAAAATAAAATACTAAATAAAAGCTTAAAAAAGACAAAAGGAAATAATTAAGTTTTATTAAAGTTGTAAGATATAAAATAAACCCACATAAATCATCCGCATTTCTATATGTTACCAAAATAATCCAGAAGAGATAAAAAGAGAAACTCCATTTAAAATAATTATAAAATACTTGGGAATTTACCTGCCAAAACAAACCCAAGAACTATATGAACACAACTACAAAACATCTTCACACAAATAACCACAGATCTAAACAACTGGGAAAATATTAATTGTTCATCAGTAGGCCAAGTCAATATAATAAAAATGACAATTCTACTATATTAATTTACTTTTTCAGTGCCATGCCAATTAAACTACCAAAAATTATTTTACAAAGCTAGAAAAAGTAATAAACCTAAAGTCTAAAAAAATAAATAAAATGAAAAAATAAATAAAATAAAAAATCTACCTGGAAGAACAAAAGGTCAAGAATATCAAGGGAATTAATGAAAACAAAATGTGAAGGAAGGTGGCTTAAACTGTATTACAAAGTGGTAATCATGAACACAATCTGATACTAACTAAGAAATAAAGTGGTGGACCACTGGAATAAATTAGGTACACAACACACAGTAGTAAATGACCATAGTAACCTAATGTTTGATAAACCCAGAGATCCAAGCTTTTGGGACACAAATCCACTATTTGACAAAAACTTCTAGGAAAACAGTATTACGGAAACTAGGTATAGACCAACATCTCACATCATGCACCAAGATAAGGTCAAAATAGGTACAGGATTTAGACATAAAGTGTGATATCATAAGCAGATTTGAGGAGCATGGAATGGTTTGCCTATCAGATTGATGGATAAGGGAAGAATTTTTGACTAACCAAGAGACAGAGAGCATTACAGGGTATAAAACTCATAATTTTGATTACATTAAATTTAAAAGGTTTGCACAAACAAAACTAATGTGGATTAGAAGGGAAGCAGAAAACTGAAGGACATTTCAGCAAGTTTCTCTGATAAAGGTCTCATTTCTCAAATGTATAGAGAACTGAGTCAAATTTAAAAGAATACAAATCACTTCACAATTAATAAATGGCCAAAGGATGTAAACAGGCAGTTTTCAGATAGAGAAATCAAAACTATCTAGTCATATGAAAAAAATGCTCTAGATCACTATTGATTAGAGAAATGCAAATTAAATTAAATCTAAGGTACTAACTCACACCTATTAAATTGGTTAATATGACAGAAAAGGAAAATGACAAATGTTGGAGGGGATGTGGGAAAATTGGGACACTAATGCATTGTTGGTGGAGTTGTGAACTGATCCAATCATTTTAGAGAGCAATTTGAAACTATGCCCAAAGGGCTATAGAACTATACATACCCTTTGACCCAGCAATAGCTCTACTAAGTCTGTACCCCAAAGAAAACAAGAAAGAAAAAGAGAGAGAGGAAAGACAGAAAGAAAGACAGAAAGAAAGAAAAAAGAAAGAAAGAAGGAAGGAAGAGAAAGAAAGAAAAGAAAAGAAAGAAAGAATGAATGAATGAAAGAGGATCTCTATGTGCAAAAACATTTGTAACAGCTCTTTTTGTAGCGTCAAAGAATTGTAAATTGAGGGGATGCCCATCAATTGGGGAATGACTGAATAAATCGTGATATATACATTCTATCACAATCATATATATTGTGATGGAACATTATTGTGTTATAAGAAATGATGAGCAGGATATTTTCTTTTTTCTTCTTTCTTTTTTTTTTTTAAGGCAATTGGGGTTAAGTGACTTGCCTAGGGTCACACAGCTAGTTAAGTGTCTGAGGTCAGATTTGAACTCTGGTCTTCCTGACTCTTGGACTGGTGCTCTATCCTCTGTGCTATGTAGCTGTCCCATGAGCAGGATATTTTCAGAAAAACCTGGAAAGACTTACATGAACTGATGCAGAGTGAAGTGAGCAGAACCAGGAGAACATTGTACATAGTAAGAGCAGTTATTATTAGATGATCAATGGTAAATGACTTAGCTATTTTCAGTAATACGATGATCTAAGACAATTCCAAAGAAATGATAAAAAAATGCTATCTTCATTTAGTGAAAGAACTAATAGAGTCTAGACACCTATTGAAACATAGTTTTTTAAAATTTTTTTTTCTTGCTTTTTTTTAATCCGTGTTTTCTTTCACATGACCAATATGAAAATATCTGGCATTATTACACATATATAACCTATACCAAAGTTCTTGCCTTTTTAATGAAGGGAAAGAACAACAAGGGAGGGAGAGAATCTGGAACTCAAATTTTTAAAAAGGAATGTTAAAAAATTTACATGTAATTGGAAAACACATAATATTTAAAAAAAAACATTTTTAATAGGCTTTACCCTTCCAAAGCCATTTTCTAGTCAAAATTAACAGGTCACCCAGTATCACTGATACCTATAAGGTTGAATTTGTCTCTTTGTACTTTCTTTTTGTAGACAGATGGAATTATGTGCTTTATTACTGCTCCTCTTCTTTGTTGTTTTCTCCTATGAGTAATAATTGATCCCCTCTAGTGTTATTCTTTATTAGATTTTGCATCAGTTTCTATCTGTGGCTTAGTGGATGTATGAGAGCAGTTTTCTCCTTCATCCTCCATTTTCAGTTGAGTGATCTCTGTCCTTTGCTCAAGGGTTTAATTTCAGAGGCTGGAAAGGTGATCACTCTTTCCTGTTATTTCTGCAATATTTAGCCGCAAATGTTCTCTAAATAAATGGTTATGTGATAAATATCACTGTACAACTAAAAAAAAGTATTATTTCATTATCTATGGGAAACAGGCAGTAGTGAATCTCCAACAGCTATATATCTTTGCCAGTGTGCAATTTGAAGAAAAGTTATTCTTATTTGTAGAGATAAAAATTACCATACCCTTATTTACTGGCTGCTTCCCTTCTTCCTACAAATATACCTATTTCTGCAATCCTTTAAATATATATATATATACACACACACACACACACACACACACATATATATATATATACACATATATACACACACATACATACATATATATATAATATTTAAAAACATCACTAGATCTTTCCATGTATATCAGCTATTCTATTATATTACTGCTCCCCTTCTCAAGCAAACTCCTTGAAGAAGCCAAGTACAATCATTGCCTGATCTTTCAATTTTCTCCTTCTCTTTTAAAACTTCTGCAATTTAGGTTTTGATCTCATTATCCAATGGAAATTTACCAATAATCTCCTCATTGACAAATCTAAGTGGTGTTTT
Source organism: Vombatus ursinus (assembly GCF_900497805.2). Lineage (NCBI taxonomy): Eukaryota > Metazoa > Chordata > Mammalia > Diprotodontia > Vombatidae > Vombatus > Vombatus ursinus. The sequence goes on from NW_020954576.1 coordinate 33,231,274, forward strand.
TTTTTTTAATCCTCATCTTTCTAGAGTCCAGGAGCAGGAAACCTGTGGCCTTGAGACCTTCTAGGTACTTGAGTGAGGCCTTTTGACTGAGTCCAAGTTCTGCAGAACAAATCCTTTTATTAAGGGTATTTGTTCTGTGAAGTTTGCATTTAGTCAAAGGGCCGCACTTGAGGACCTAGAGGGCCACATGTGGCCTCAAGACCATAGGTTCCCCACCCCTGTTCTAGACCTTCCTGTAGCATTTGACTCTCTTAACTATTTTCTCCTCCCAGACATTTTCTCCTCTGTGATTTTTTGTTACTTTGCTCTCTTCTTTAGTTACTCTTATATCTGTTTTACTGTTCTTTTTGTGTTTTGTGTTTTTTGTTTTGTTTTGTCTTGCTGAATATTTGTTCCTAGCGTGCCTTCTAAATAAATATAGGTATCCCCTATATCTCTCCTGGATTTTCTTCTCTTTTCCCTCTGTACTTTCTTTCATCTCCTCAGCTTCCAAAGGTTCAAATACTATCACTATGCAGACAGTTCCCAAATCTATTTATCCAGTCCTAATTTTTCTCAAATTCCAGTCCTGCATCACCAACTGGACATTTCAAACTCCATCTCAAATATAGAATGTCCAATACAGAATTCATTATATTTTCCCAAAACAAAACCCTACTTCTTTCCCTAACTCCCTTATTATTGTTGAAAATGTGACCATCCTTCCAGTCCCTCAAGTTCATAATCTTGGTTTTATCCTCAACTGTTCACTCATCGCACATACCCAAGCAGTTGCTAAATCTTATAATTTCTATCTCCACAAGATTCCTAACATATGTTCCCTTTCTTCTACTCATGAAACAACCACTCCAGTTCAGAACCTCATCACCTCTTTCTTGGAATATTGCAAGATCTTCCTTTTTGATCTTCTTCTATAAGTCTCACTACTCTACAATTCATCCCCCACACAGATGCCAGTGATTTTCTTTAGGTGCAGGTTTCACTTTTTCTTTCTCTGACTCTGTCTCTCTCTGTTTCTCTCTGTGTCTGTCTCTTCGACTGTCTCTCTGTCTGTCTGCCTCCCTGTCTCTGTCTCTCTCATACACACATATGCAAACCACACATGCACATCACATACACACACACTCACACACACACACACACTCACGCATCATAGTACACCCCCTCCTCAATTAACTCCAGTGTCTCCTTATTACCTTTCTTATTTCTTTTGGGGCATTTAAAGCTTTTTATTGCCTAGCTCCTTCCTACCTTTCCACATACTCAAAGGTCCAGCCATAGTGACATACTTGCTATTCCGCATATACAATAGCCTCTCATCTCTGTGTATTTTTACTTGCTGTTCCCAGTTATTGGAATGTTCTCCCTCATCTCTGCTTCTTTAAATCCCTAGTTTCATGTGAAGATTAAGCTTAAGTTTATCCTTTTTTGTGGAGCTTTTTCAGGTGCTAAAGCCTTCTTTCCTAAAACTACACTGCATTCGTTCTGCATATACTCTCGATGTATAGCAGTACGTGTACATATTATTTTCCCTAGAAGAATGAAATCTTGAGGACAGGGACTGATTTACTTTTGTCTTCATAACCCAAAGCTCACCATAATGTCCTGCACATGCTAGATGCTTAATAAATGATTGTTGACTGAGTGATTTCCACTGGTGTGCTGAGGCTTTAAATGAATGTGGCTTTAAAACTCAAGGAATCTGGAAATGGTGATGCATACCTTTAATTCTAGCTACTAGTAATGACTGAGGCTCAAGGACTGCAAGTTCTGAGCTATAGTAGGGCTAAAGTTGATAGGGTGTATGCAATCAGTTCAACACTGATACAGTGGGTCCCTGGGAGTAGGGAAGGCTAACTGGCCTGGGCCAGAGCTTCCATACTTATCAATAGTTGGATTGGGACCATGAGGGGTTGCTATACTTCCACCTGGTTGGGCTAGAGACATCCAGTCCCAACAACAGCAGTTCAAAGAAGGTGATTGTGGTAGTAGAGATCATACAATTTTGAGTACATAAGGAAAGACTTAAGAAAAAAAGAATGATGTTCATACAAGGTTAAGAGTATATGGAAGAAATGGAGTGTCCCACAGGCCAGATAGGGCATGTTGGTAATGAGAGAGAGAGAGAGAGGAAACTGCCATCCCAATAACTCTGGGTGTGGTTGAGTAAAGAGCATGAGAAAGGACTGGGCCTTGTGTTCCACCACTACAACATCTCTTGGCATTGATTAATGCTGTTGATCTTTCCTGCAAGGTCATTCAATTCAACAAACAATTAGTGCCCACTATAAGCAAGACAATGTTAGGCACTGGGAATATAAAGAAAAATAGAAGTTTCTACCCCTAACAAGTTTATATTCTTACATATGTCTTCACAGGATAATCATTGTATCTCCTTAACCTTGTTGAACTACTTTTACTTCTTCCAGTGGATAAAAAAAAATGTATGATTTTATCCCAGTCATGATTTACCTCCACCAATATAGATCTCAATCGATCCACATCTTGGCATAATGTCCTTATGAGTTTCTAAGGCCAAAAAATAATTTGTAATGCCCTAGGAGAGCTGGACAGGTCCTCAAATGACACATATTCAGCCTATCATCAATCCTGTACCTAAAGCTTTTTGAGTTTGGTAGAATCTATCAAAAATCACATTCTACTTATCAGTCTTAGAGAACTCAGGAATCATTGAACTGGCCTACATTCCACTTTCAATCTATCTCCCAATCATACTGCTTATATTCTAGTTTCCCACTGGAACCTTGGATTCTCACTTTAGGAAGTCAAGCTCTGATAGTAAGTTTTTGCCTCATCTTAGACTTTATGCGACTTCTCAGCTGCCACATCCCCACTCCCCTCCTACCTTTCTTTTGTTTGTTGTCTTCTTCAATTAGAATGTAAGCTCTTGAGAGTAGATACTATCTTGGATGCTTATATTTGTATATCCAGTACTTAGCACGGTGCCTGATTACAAGTAAGTGCTTGATAACTTTATCTATCTATCTACCTATCTATCTATTTATCTATCTATCTATCTATCCTTCTCCCCTCCCCTCCTTAATGGAGATAATTAAAAGTTAACAGCATAAGTAAAAACGCAGTTGAAGTTTAGATGAAGGGCTTTTTCCTACACCCTACTGAATTTGCATCACGGTGGTAATAAAGGTTAGGGATGGAATAATTTTCTAATTTTGCTGCTTAGTGCAACATTTAACTCAACTTGTGAGAGAGAGAGTAAGCAAATTTTCAGGAGATGATAGAACATCTCAGGTGGTGTTCTCCATTCCTAAAGCCAAAGTCCAAGGTTTGAACCACCCAAGAATAATCTCCCTGAATTATACTGCCTGGAGGGTCTGATGGCAGTTATGAAATGGAATTTCTGCATAATAAGGAAAGCAGATCTATGAATTTATTGGGCGCTGGCGACATGGGTATGACTGAACTCCCAGTCCAAAAACTTTCAATTTGTGTTCAGTATTCTACAGTAAATTAGTAATTACATGTTTTGTAGTTCCAAAGCCTTAGCAACCCTGACCTCCCTCCCAAGTTCCCTCCCACATCTTCAAATGCCTGATGGAAATTTCCATTTTGATGTACCTCCATCACCTCAAATTCATCATGTGTGTGGGCTTTGGAGTCAGGAAGATTTGTATTCAGATCCCACTTCTGACACCTTCTGGCTTCGTAACCATAAGCAATTCACTTTATCGCTCTGAGTTTGCTCGTGCATAGAATAAGGGTGGCCTCTAAGGTTCTTTCCATCTCTAATTCTATGATCCTGTGATCTTACGTTTAAAGCCCACTCATCATTTTTCCCCTCAGTCTCAAATCAGCTCTTTCTCCTGACTTTCCTTCCAGTATTGAACATGCTCTATTGATTGCCCAGGTTTGAAACCTTAGCATCATTGAATAATAGAATCTTAGGATCCTTCCATTATATCTTTGATTCAGTCAGTCAGTCAATAAATACATATTAAGTGCCTACTTTGTTCCAGGCAATACAGTTTACTAAACAAGTAACCGAGTCATTAAGTGCCTACTTTGACCTAGGTACTACAGTTGAACATGACAGTCCCTGCCCTTGAGGGATTCACAATCCAATAGGGGAGACAACATGCAAAAAAAACCAAAACAAAACAAAACAAAAAGCAACTTTGTATAAACAAGCTGTTTACAAGATAAATAAGAAATAATTGAGAGAGGGAAGGCACTAGAATTAAAGGGGATTAGGAAAGGCTTCCTTATAAAAGTTAGGATTTTAGGTGAGACTTGAAGGAAGCCAAGGAGGTCAGCAATCAGGAGAGGATAGAAAGCATTCCAGGCATGGGGGACAGTCAGAGAAAATGAGTGGAGCCAAGAGATAGAGTGTCTTGTTCATGGAACAGCCAAGAAGCCTTTGTCACTGGAACAAAGAGTACATGGAGACATATAAGGAACATGTAAGAAGATTGGGAAGGTGGGGGGAAGAAACTAGGTCATGAAGGACTTTGAATGCCAAACAGAATTTTCATCCCATTCACCAACACCCAAAATCCATTTAGTTACTAAGACCTGTTGATTCATCCTTCTCAAAGTCACTCCAATCCATCATTTCCATCCCCATTGCCATTAATCAATTATAAGTTCTTATTGTGTTAGAGCCAGCTAATCATGAAGGTCATCTGTGATCACCTTCATAATTGACTAACCTGAGAAGGAAGAATCAACAGTAGAGATTCCAAATGGAATATAGGAATCAGTTTTCCTCTCCTCAGAGTCCATCCAAGTATTAAGCACCAATTATGTGCCGGGCACACTGGAACAGCTAGATGGCTCAGTGGATAGAGCACTGGGCCTAGAGTCAGGAAGACCTGAGTTCAAATCTGACCCCAGACACTCATTATGTGACTCTGGGCAAGTCTCTTAACCCTGTTTGCCTCAGTTTCCTCTTCTGTAAAATGAGCTGGAGAAGAAAATGGCAAACCACTCCTATATCTTAACAAGAAAATCTCATATGGAGTCATGAAGAGTCAAACATGACTGAAGAACACATGTTCTCACATGTTCTGGCACTGTTTTAGGTAGGCATTGAAGCTACAAAGACAAAACTGAAAGTCTCTGCCTACAAGAATCTCACAATCTATTGGGGGAAGGCAGCATACATACATGCATACATACATACATACATATATGTATATACACACAGATATATACATATATATTCATATAATATAGAGATGATAATTTTGAGGAGGAACAGGAATAAGGGAGGGATAGTAAAACATTATTTTCTGGAATGTCAGAAAACCACCCCCTGGGCAGGCACAGGCTGGATTAGACAGCTTTCTAATATTACTTCAATCACTTAAATTCCATGATATTTAATTAATTAAAAAGTTGTCATGTGGAAAAAGGATTAATATCATTCTACTTGGCTCCAGAAGACAAATTTGGGAATGATACATAGAAGCTACTAAGAGGCAGATTTCAGGTCAATGTAAGAAAGAACTTTTGAACGAGCAAATTGTCAAACAATTGCTAAGAAACCCATCAGATGCTGGCAGTTACTGATAGATCCTTATCTGGTTGAGACCATGAACCTCCATATTCCTTAGGTAGATACTGACTCACCTTTCAAAACTTATCTCTCCTCCCTGTATGAACTCTCTACTATAGCCAAACTTATTATTTAATCCTCCTACTATGATCCCAATAGCACATATTAGGTTTTTAAAATTAAGAAACTTTTGGGTTTGGAAGGGACATTTCAGATTATTCTAGTTCAACCTCTTCCAGAAAAGAAAATTGAGTAACAATGAGGAAAGAATCTTAAAAGTGCAAAGTTATAGGCTGGTTAGCTCACTAGATTGGAGTATGGTGCTAATAATGCCAAGATAATAAATTTGATTCCTGTGTGGGCCACTGTCTCTAATTCAGCAAGGTGGTATGGTAATAGAGCACTGGGCTTAGAATTAGGGAGACCTAAATTAAAATCCTTTCTTAAACACTTACCAGTGTATGACCCTGGGCTTACCCCTTAACTTCTCTCACTCTTTATTTCTTTATCTGTAAAATAGACTTTGAAGATCTTTTAGTTCTATTTTAGTTCTAAAGTTATCATAGCTTGATAGATTGACACTTAGCTTCCCATGTATATCCAGTTACTGGGAGGTTAATCATTCAACCTCATGTGTTTTGGATTTTAAAAATTACTTTTTCCATAAGTCACATAAATAGCAATTCAGAATTTGTGAGATGGGTGGGTACTAAATTGTATACATTTTTTTCTTTCTGTTTTAAAAATTCCTAATTTTGTAAATATCCAGAATCAGGGAACTTATTTATTTGTATTATACATGATATTAAATACATTAAATATTATATATTATCATATATTAATTATAGGAGCAGCTAGGAGGTGCAGTGGATAGAGTGCTGGACCTAGAGTCAGGAAGACCTGAGTTCCAATAGGGTCTCAGATATTTCCTAACTACGTGACCCTGGCAAGTCAATTAGCCCTATTTGCCTCAGTTCCTCACCTGTAAAATGAGCTGAAGAAGCAAATGGCAAACCTTTCCAGAATCTTTGCCAAGAAAACCCCAAATGGAGTCACAGAAAGTTAGACACGACCGAAACAATTGAACAACAAATATATTGTCTATTGTAAATAAATTATATGGGTAATACTATTTATTTATCAGTAGCTTTATTTGTTTTTCACAAATCCTTAATAATCACTCACTGCAGTTTAGTCTCTATTTAAAACTTCTTCAATATCCAAGGATATAATTTGGCTAAGCTAGATGATGTGAATCTAGTAAGGATAGTTAGGCTTTTTCATTATTTTCTCATATAGCTTGGGTTTCAGTTCCCCCTTCTTTTATACTTCACAGTCTAAAGATTCCTACTCCATTCTTTAATATTTTTATGTAACTGTTTTAATTAAAAAAAAACCTTTTGATTATTCAGAAAAGGATAATTTGAATAGAAGAGCATGCCAATAGTTCTCTGTTTACTATACCTTCAGGATTGCTTTCCTAGCCATGAGTCCAAATAACCAAGAAACTTCTGTTTATATAATAACAGTATATCCTAATTGTGAGCAAAATACTTGAAAAAAAATATTCAACCTTTAGTGTAGCTGTGAATTGGTTCAACCCTTCTGGAAGACAATTTGGAAGCATGCAATGAAGGTGACAAAAATGTCCCTACTCTCTGGCCCAGAAATTCTGCTACAAAGGACCTACTCCAAAGATGTAAGTGACCAAAAAAATGGCCCTGTGTATATCAAGATATTTATCACATCATTTTTTTACAGCAAAATAAGTGGGGGAAAAATAGATATTTATTAGTTGGAGAATGGCTAAACAAAGTATGGTTTAGTAACATAATGGAATATTATTGTGCCAAATGATGAATGGGGCAGTTTCAGAGAAACCAAGAAAGATTTGTATGAACTGATTCAGAGTAAAATGAGCAGAACCAAAAGAATAAATAATATATTAACAATAACATTGTAAAGACAATTTTGAAAGGCTTTATAACTTTGATTAATGTAATGACCAGCCATGATTCAAGTGGAACAATGATGAAACATGATAGCTACCTTCTGACATAGAGGAAATGTACTTAAGAGTCAGAATGAGACATACATTTTTGGACATGGATGACATGGATTCATTTTGTTTGATTATGCATATTTGTTACAATGTTTCTTTTTTTTCTTTTTCCAGTGGGAGTGGGATTAGAGGGAGAAAAAACAAATACTTGGTCATTGAAAAAATAATCAAACTAAGCCTTACTCTAAAGAAGTGTCTCAATCAATGGTTTTTATCATTTTGTGTGTGTGTGTCATGGACATTTTTGGCAATCTAGTGAAGCTATGGACTCCTCAAAATAATGTTTATTGCTTTCATTCAAAAATGGAAAGATGCTAAATTTTAGTAGTTCATGTAAGTAGGATGGATTTTTCCTCCCAAGGTCATGCATCCCCTGAAATCTATCCATAGACCCCTTTGGCATGATGTCCTCAATTATTCTGTTACCTGTGGGGTATCTTTCCTTCATTTATGACCTTCCTTATTAATGTATAAATCTTCATCAGAGGAGTGAAGCTGGAGAAAGAACACTTCTTTGTAGAATTCAATCTTAAAGGGTTTCAGGTGGATCATGAGCCAAAAGCCCTTTCAACAAAATCATCAGCAGAACCACACCCAAAGAACTCTGCAATTTTCAGCTAAACCAATCATCCTCTAACAAAGTGGGGTATTCAGCATTGACCCATACATATACACAAACTGTGGCTGATCATTTTGACCAAAAGATATGAAAGGAATTTGGGGAAAACATTTCTGCCCTCTTTTTATCCCTCCTTTTTTTTATTTCCTCCCACTTACCTCCTTTTTACCTTCCATTAATCTTACCTTCCCTCCTCCCTTTCTTCTTCCCTCCCTTCTTCCTTCCCTTCTATATTTCCTTTTAGATTCACTGACTGCTTATTGTAGACACTGCATTATACTTTATGACAAAAGACTGACTTGGAAGTAGATAGTATAGGAGCTTCCTAAAGGATATTATTTTAATTGATTAAGGCATAAGCCTTGTCCAAAAAATAGTTCCCCCACTACCTATCACATTCTTTAAAGTTCTATCATTTGAAACTAATAGCTCTGAGCATTAAGGGCTTTCCAGTCTTCAAGTTGCTTTTATTATTCAGTCATTTCCAACACTTTGCAACCCCATTTGGTGTTTTGTTAGCAAAGATACTGCAGTGGGTTGCCATTTCTTTCTCCAACTCATTTTACATATGAAGAAACTAAGTCAAACAGTTAAGTGACTTGCCCAGGTTGCATAGCTAGTAAGTTTCTGAGGCTAGATTTGAACTCAGGAAGATGAATTTTTTTGATTCCAAACCCAGAACTCTATCCACTGCACCACCTAGCTGCCCCCTAGTCTTCAAAAGTTTCCACAGGCAAGAGCTTAAGCAATCATCAGATAATACTTTAGCAGAAAACTTATTGCAGAGCCCAGTGGGAATGAAACACATAGTAGGCAAGTGTCAGCTGAGGAGACAAGAACATTGAAAGAAGAGATGGGGTGGGGGATATTGAAATCCTTATTGATTCACAGTTGTACCTAATACCAATCCTCCTAGTTTGGTAGGAATCTTAGATCTTAAGATCATCATTTCAGAGCCAGAAGGGACCTTGGAGAACGTCTAATCCAAGACCCTCATTTTATAGGAGGGAAAACTGAGTCTCAAAGTGATTAAGTGAATTGCCAAAGTCACATAGATAGTATATGATAGATTCAAATCTGAGATTTGAACTAAGGTCCTTTGCCTTCAAATCCAAAGTATTTCTGACCGTACCATGGTTCTAGAGTTGCCACACACACAAAAAAAAAAAACCCAGAAAAAGTGCCTTTAAAAATGAGCAATCTAGCTAAAAAGTTGAGACAAATGTCCAAAAGACAGACTGAGAATAAAGACTAGTTAAAGTAAGGTCAAATGGCATGTGAAAGTTATTGGAGAGACAAAGCAAAAAAAAGATTTGAATTGGGTATAGGGAGAGTGAGTCCGCAAGGTTTCTTGGAAGAGATGAATCGATGTGGATTTTGAAGAAATTGAAGACTATGTTAGAATTAGAAGGGAAGGACATTCGTTACAGGCAGATTCCAACAAAAGTACAGGCAGGAGTGAAAGATGTAGGTGGGGATGACTGTGAAATTATCAAACTGATGGAGATGAGGGGGTGGAGTCATGATGGGGAAGAGCAAGAGATGCAGGTAAGGAGGAGACATTTGATGTCTGCTGAGGAGTTTAGTTCTGGCTTGGTGATAGGGAACTGCAGCACATTCTTGATTTGGGGAAATGAAATGATAAATACTGTTTTAGATGCTGAAGCAGAAATTAACCAATGCCAGATTCATGGATGGTCCTGTTCATGTAAAGGACTGTTTTCAGCATGTGAGATACACAGGAGACTTTCTGTCACTCCCTGGTCTTCTCAGCCCTACCCAAAACCCAGATCATTGTCTCGGCAATGTCTTTTCTGGAAAGAACAGCAGCAACCTCACCTAGTCCAGTGTAGTGCTCCCTCCACTAGACCCTGGGGGCTGGCCTGACATGTGGAGTATATTTTTCACATTATGCATTTGGCAGTCAGAGAAAATCTATTTAAAGATGACTGTTCATTTTTCATGATATGCATTACCAAAAAAAAAAAAAGGCTGGTATAACCCAATTTATTTATAAGTGGACTTAAAACACTCTAAAACACAGTGAAACCATTAGGCCAGAAGTTGGCTCCTGGGAATAGTGTTCCTGTATCAGAGGGTAGAATTTAGCTTTTTTATACATATTTTAAAGAATGCATAAAACAGGCAGAACTCAGAGTGAAGTATGACAGGCCAAGGAAGGTCCTAACCTGTGGAATCAAAAGGCCACACAGCAGAAGGATTGGAACTTATTACTGGAGAGAGCTGAACCTCACTGTGGTTTGGGCTGGAACGCCTGGGATTACTTTTCAAATGTTTGAAATTTGATAAACACACATATACAGAGGCTCACAAACACACACACACACACACACACACACACACACACACACATACACACAGGCATACAAATGTATTTGCCAAGAGCTTTCCCCTCTCTAGTTTTCAACACATATGGATTTCAAACGTATGTAATCCATATACCTCTGATGCCTTGACATGGAGCCCTTCAACTGTCTTCTAAGAGATTTGCCTCCCAGAGAACCTTCTAATTTTCCCCCAAAGAACAGAAGCTCCATTTTCTCCCCAGTATTGCTCCTCTTCCTTTCTGTACCCCAAAGCAACTTAGGGAAGTAGTATACCACTGGACAAAAAAAAGCAATGGATTGACAACAAAACCGAGTTTTAGTCTAACCTCTGTCACTAATTAGCTGTATGATGTTAATCAAGTCTTTTCACTTCTCTGGTCCTCAGTTTCCTCATTTGTGAAATCAGGGAGTTTGAGAAAATTATCACTAAAAGTTCCTTCCAACTCTAACATTTTATAACATATATCAAACTACTAGGATTCAAAGAGTTCCCATATTTAACAAGTCCTGTATTCTTACCTGCCTCCTGAGATCAGGGCTGTTATCAGGAATATGAAAAATTTGTTAAATAAGGAAGCTCTTTGAGAATATCTATAGATTTCAATGAACTTTGTCACTGATTTTGTCATTGTTCTTTAATATGTACATGTCTTGGGAATAAACAAAGTTTTATACAATATAGAATTAAAAGAAATACAGAAATCATCTAATCCCTTACCTCTCCTGTTTTATGGATGAAAATGCTGAAGCTCATAAAAGTAAAATGACTTGCCTAAAGTCACATATGTTGTAAATAGGAGAATCAGGATTTGAATTCAGGACTTCTATTCTAAATCTTATCCTTCTTCAACTGCTGCACTGCTTTCTGTTGATTCAAGATTCTTTTTTTTTTTTTAACAGAATTTCTTATGTAGCAGAACTGGGATTTCAATCTAGGTCTTATTAAGAGATTATTTTTTTTAAAAAAAGCAAAGAAAAGCTCTCTCGGGTTTTCAATATTGACAGATTTCAAATGTGTGTAATCCATCTACTTCTGATGTCTTGACATGGAGCCCTCCAGATCACTGTCTTCACCTGGTAGGGATTTTCCCTCTAAGGAAACTTCTATCCAGATATTTTCCCATGAAGGTGGAAAATCAAGGATGCCAGTGAGCATTTGGGACTTTGGTAAAGAGAATCCATCAAGCTAGATTACCGAGGACTGGTTGCGTCAAACTCTTCTTCCAGTACATACCTAGGAGCAAGATTGTCCCTACAGGGCTCTGGCTCATGTCTAGGGGTTGTGGAGCAAAGAGAAGTTATAATGTATGTTCTATTCCAGGTTAAAATGAATGTCACAAACAAGCCAAATTGAAAAAGAAGTCTCAAAATTATAATCTACAGCTTCAAAAGATGGAAAAGGGAAAGGAATTGTAGGAGGAAAGATTCTTTTTTGCCTTTTTCTTAGGGATAAGGGAAAAGGAATCATAAGCAATTGTATGTATAGGAGTCTCAGGTCTTTATCAGCACCAGATTGGGGAGGGAGGGTTTCAGTGAGTTGAGAACAGAAAGACTTGCTTTCCATCTTCCTTCCTCAGACACTTAATAGCTGTGTGACCTTGGACAAGTCATTTACCTTTTCTCACATTTAGTTTCTTCATCTGCAAAATGAAAGTGACAACAGCACTTACCTCATATGGTTGTTGTAAGAATCAATAAAAATAACGTAAATAAAGTGCTTTACAAAACTTAAAACTCTGTATAAATGTGAACAGTTATCATTATTAAGTAGAACTCCAATTTGCTATTTCCTTGAGTTCCTTCTCAATTGCCAGCAATACTCTGCATTCTGTACCTTATCCACCATCTGCTGGACAAATGTCATAGGACCCAGGGCAAATACTCTGTTTTGCCAAAGCCCTCATCACCCCTTCCTAGATCATTACCACAGCTGCCTAATCAGTCTCCCTGCCTAAAGTCTCTCCCCACTTCAATCCATCCTCCAAACTACTGTCAAAGTAAAGTGATTTTCCTTAAGCACAGACCTGACCATATAACACCCTTACCCAATCAATACCCATGGTTTTCTATTGCCTCTAGAATCAAATATAAAGTCCGCTATGTAGTTTCTTAGGCCCTTCAAAAACCTAGGTCCACCTTACCTTTCCAGCTTGTTTACATTACATGCCCTTCTAAGATCCAGCCAAACTGACCTTCTCCCTATTCCTAAAACACAACACTCTGTCTCCCACCTCCATGCCTTTGTACTGATCATCCTTACTGTTCCACCTCCCATGCCTTTTCACCAGCTCAAGCAGCACCTTCTATGGGAAGACTTTCCTAATTCCTTCAATTTCTAGTAACTCCCCCTGAAATGATCTTGTATTTAACTACTTTTATTTTATTTATATAATTATACATACAGTTCTATAATATCATATATTATAGGATAATGTTATAATATAATATATAATATGAAATTTTTATAAAAGCATTTATATTTATTTTGTATATGTTTTTATATTTATACTTTCTAATATTTATTCTATGTATATGTTGATATATATGTGTGTGTATATATATATGTATATATACCCATATATGTACTTATATCTCCCCCTTTGGAATATAAGTTCTTTGAGAGTAAAGATCATTTCTTTTATGGTATATGTACCATGGGTATCCAGCCCAGTGCCTGGGATAAGGGGAGAAAAGGAGGTTCCAATCTGTCAACCCACTAGCCTTTTTGATTGACTAACTGGTGAAAACTGGGATGGATTTAAAAATATCAGTCAGCCCAGGCCAGTGTTTTATTTCTGGCTTTTCCTGACTGGCTAGTGTTGGGGAAGGTAAGAAGAAGTGAAGAGAGAAGCCTGAACTCTTTCTTTCCCCACTGGGACCACTGAATGAAGTTCAGAGCTATTGACTCTGCTACTGTTGTTATCTCTGCTGTGACTGCTTTTAGGTGAATGAAACTGGCCATGGCTATAATCTTATGAGTTTTGGAAGGTCAAATGGTGAACTGCCAGACACGTAGAAGCAGAGTTCATGCTGAAACTTGCCAGAAGCCAGAGGGTCGGGAATAAAATGCTAAACAGTCTGTTTGACCCAGGCCAACAGAGGCTGAGGTGTAGACGCGTTCTGCAGCTGTGCTGCATTTGGGAGTGAACTTGACAGGCAACTAGGTGGCACAGTACATAGAGCACTGGGCCTGGAGTCAGGAAAACTTCCTGAGTTCAAATCTGGCCCTCAGACTAGTTGTGTGATTCTGGGAAAGTCAATTAAGCCTGTTTGCCTCAGTTTCTTCATCTGCAAGATGAGCTAGAGAAGGAAATGGCAAATTACTCCAGTATCTCTACCAAGAAAACCCCAAAAGGGGTCACAAATTGTCAGACATGACTGGAAAATGACTAAACAACCCCAAAATATGTAGAAATCATATTAAATCTGACTCCACTGTTCCCAGGGATGGAAGTGGTATAGGAGAGATTGTGGCCTCCTCATCAGATGTGGGGCGAAATATTTTTACTTCTGTTCTTACTGTATCTTTTCAGTAACTATTCTGTTTTTAAAAAGCGAGTGATGTCAAATGGTTAAAAAGAACCAGGGCACTGATTATTAGTGGCTGACAATAGAAAGAAGAATGCATTGAAATGGGGGCTTGAGCTAATAACATTAAAGAAATCTACCCAATAATACCTCAGAAGTACCCTAGAACCCTGAAGTGGGACATGTAGCCAGCCTCATTCTAGGAGAGGATACTAGAGCATCACTACACTGGCATACCATAAGTGCTTAATAAATGCCTGTTGGTTGATTGATTAAGTGGCTATGGCTTTGGTTATAAGACTCAGACCCTTTACTTTCTACATTTGACATCAGGAGGCCTCTTGTTTGTATCCCAACTCTGTTACTTATTATCTTTGTGATCTTTGACAAGTCTAGGCCATACCTTCTAGGCCCTAGTTTCCTTATTTGTAAAATGAAAGGGTCAGAGAACATGGATCTCTTACAACTCTAACATCTGTGATCTTTAAGGTTCTTCCAGCTATGAAACTCATCATCCCACGGACCATAACTTTGCCAGAGCAGATACTAGAACCCAGGTCTCCTGATTTCTAGTCCAAATTTTTTTCCCCTATTAAACACTTCACAGCAGCCACTGGTAGACTCTGAGCCCTGAAGAGCAATGATGAGGAATATTACCTGAGCAAAGTTCAAAGGCCAACCTAAGCTCCAAGAATTAAGGTCAGTCATGAGCAAAAGTGGAGCAGTGGATAGAGCACTGGGCCTGGAATCTCAGGAAGAGAGGAGTTCAAATCTGGCCTATCACACTTAATGGCTATGTGACCCAGAGCAATTCACCTCACTTTCCTCAACTGTAAAATTGAGATAATCATAGACCTACCTCCCAAAGTTATTGTGAGGATCAAAAGAGAAAATACTTGTAAAGTGCTTAGTACAGTGGCTGGCACATAGCTGGCACTATATAAAAGCTAGTTATTATTATTATTTTGCAAATGGTGACTGAAGCAAAATAGAGCTTCAGTTGTATGTTAAGGTGAAAGCGAGGGTCATAGTCTAAATGGCCTTCTCCAGTCATACATTTGTACGACTTATTTATGCATTAATTTCTTCTTTTAATTGATTATAAACTAACATAGAATCCCAAGAGAGCCGCTGCTTAATTTGAGCTCAGTCAAAATCACAGGATTTTGTGTCTGAAATGTATAGTGAGTGACCTGAGTCTAGCCTTGCCACGTGACATACAACAGCATACATTGGATGACTCATAGAAATCAGGGATGGAAAAGACCTATTAGGTCATTTTTTCCATCTTCCAGTCATTGAAGGTTTACTCCCTGCCAAGGTAGGATTATATTCAAATATTTGGGCCAGTCTAGCTTGAAATGACTCAAGTAATGGGGCTCCCGCCACCTCCCTAGGGACCTTAGTCCACAGGCTCATTGATCTCAATCTTTGGAAAATGTTCCTGATGTTCAGTTTAAATTTTCCTTTGCTCAATTTCATCCCATTAATCCTGCTTATTACCCCTCTGGCCACCCTAAATAATTTCCCTCCCTCTTTCATGTCGATGCTGCTTTAGTGCTCCTAGGGAGGAGGCAAGGGAATACAAAAATATCTGCCTGGCTTGACTCGCAGCCTTAAGCATGAGATGAAGAATAGAAAAGTGACCAGAGAAGTTTCAGATTCTAGGGACCTAAGAGCTTGGGAGTGTGCTCACATTGGTGGAGTGAGGCCCAGATTTCCAGATCTCCTGAGAACCTTCCAGCCAATCACTGATAGGTTTTCCTATGTTTCACTTTATAGTCTAAATATCACAAAATTGAGAATAACAAAGTTGAAATGTCACAAGATCAGAGCTTGAAGGGATTCTAGAGGTCACATAATCCCACCACCACCACAACCACCTCATTTTAAAAATTAAAGGATCAGAGATTTAGAGCTAGAAGGGAACATCCAACCCAACCCCCTTTACCCATGAGTAAACTGAGTCCCAGTTCACTCACTTGGTTGGCCAAAGCGACACTGGTAACAAGAGGGGCAGAATGGAGCCTCTGGTTCCAGAGTCAACACTCTTTCCACTGTACTACATTGCCTCCTTTAATCTAGTCCTTAACTAAGACACAAAGAAGTTTATCTTATTCTTAAGGCTCTAGGGAAAACAATTACGTCTTCTTCAATAACTAGTTAAAAAATGCTTAGAAAAAAGGAATCACCAAGGAAAGCAAAACCTCACAAATTCAGACTCTGTTACTTGGAAATCTGGAATAGTTTGGACAAAGTCTGCCTAATGTTAGTTTTTACTTAACAAACCAATCTTTCACAGAAAGTGCAAATTAATTGTGTGAGCTTGCAGGGCACCTCTCCTTACCTCCTCTAATGCTAGTCCCTTCTGCCTGTTGACCATCTCCAATCTACCTTGTTTGTACGTGGTTGTTCTCCTGTTATCTCCTCCTCATGCCCATGAGTTTCTTGAGAGTAAAGACTTGTACTTCTTTATCCCCAATGCTTAGCAAAACATAATTGGCAATTAAGAAATGCTCATTAACTGACCAATATCCAAAAGAACAACACAAGTGTCCTCAGAACCTTTAGAAAAATATCATTATAGGGGCAGCTAGGTGGTGCAGTGGATAGAGTACTGGCCCTGGATTCAGGAAGACCTGAGTTCAAATCCAGCCTCAGACACATAACACTAGCTATGTGACTCTGGGCAAGTCACTTAACCCCATTGCCAACTGAAAAAAAAAAGAAAGAAAAGAAAAATACCATTATATTAAAAAAATTTATATTAATTACAAATCATTCATAGTGATTCCTTAAAGCAAACTTTCTAAGGGTCTCTACTGGATGTGATACTGCTAGCTTAGTTCTTGAAATGGGTAGCTAAATGGATGGTGTAACAGAGAAATTCCTTGTTTTGTCTAAGGTTATATAGGTAGTAAGTGACAGAGACAGGATTTTTTAAATGAGATCCTCTGACTCCACTTCTAACACTAAAATTGTCATGCTCATCTCAGAAAACTTTAGTGGTCCCCCCATTTCCTGTTGAGTAAAGTTGTACCTCTTTACCCTGCCAATCAAGGCCCTCACCAATATGGTACAACCTAGCATGTCCCCCATTTAATCTCAAACACATATTCTACAATCCAGCCTAGCAATGTTAGTGCATTCCCCAAAAGTACCGTTAGCTTGCATGTTTCCATGACTTTCCTCTTTCTTCTAGAATGTCCTTACATTGTGGGAAGTCTTCCCATCTTTCATGGTTTAAGTTGGTGCCACCTCTCTAGGAAGGCTTCTTTTTCCCTACCTCCTGACCAAATCCCTCTGTGATCTCTAACTCCCACAATGTTCACTCTCTTGTGCCATTTTTTTCTGCCTTATATTTTAGATACTTATCTCACTTCCTTATTTATGAAGGGAAATCAATGAAGTGCTTTTTTAATACACACAATTTGCTTCTAATTGCATATTACCATATAACATCATTCCCATGTGTTAATATATAGCACTCATAGTTTTGCACCAAGAAGTTAGGAATGCTGTATTCAGAAATAAGCATTTGGGAGGTATGCCTAATTTACATTTCTTAATGATACCTCTCCATAGATTTCAAGTTTCTTAATGCAGGAGCCATGTCTTATTCTTCTTTCCAATAGAAGTATCTAGGTGGCTAAGTGGTTAGACCACTGGACCTGGAATCAGGAACACGTGAATTCAGATATTTACTAGTTGTGTGACCCTAGGTAGATCACTTAAACTCTCTGTCTGCCTCAGGTTCCTCAGTGTAAAATGGAGATAATAATAGCATCTACCTCACAGGGTTATTTTGAGTGCCTGGCTACTACCACATAGCAGACACTTCGTAAATGTTGGTTCCCTCCCTTTCCTCTCTCCTTTGTGTCTCCCACAGTGCCTTCCATATAGAAGACCTTAATATTTATTGAACTGAATTTGTTGCTACCCTTCTTTTCCATCACATCTATGCAGGTACAGGGTATTATGATTTCAGGCCATGTTATATAATTGAAATGAAATGCAACGAGCATTTATCATGAAGTCACTATGTACTAAGAACTATACTAGGTACTAAGGATGCAAAAACAGAAATCAAACAATCCCTAATGTCAAAGAGTTTCTATTCAACAGAATACTGGAAGAGAGCAAGGATTTCTGACTTGACAAAACTGCTATACCAAAACTGCTATACTGTTAAATTAATAGTCAAGTGTGTATTGATAGAGCGACCTAATAATGATTGATATTCTGCTCCAATGCTTCATCAGAGGTGTGGAATTCCACCTTTGTTTTCAGAGTCTGTGCCATGATGGGTGCACAAGCCCTGGTAGGTCATACCATGCTAGAAACATGGTCAATTCAGGTCGCCCGGTGGACTGTGTCTACTGCTTGAGCGCCAACCTAGTTACATCAGAAAGGCTCATCTCCAAAGGACTGACTACCAGTTAGTGAATCTTTTTGGCCATCAGAACTCATAATGTCTGTCTACCAAGGTATGGGGAGGTTTGTAGGCTAAAGTATTGGAGGGAGTATTCCTACTAATGAAATCATAGATTCATGAACTATTCAAGTAAGGTTGATTCTGGAAATGGGGCTTACTAATTGCAGTTCCAACACTGTACTGTTAATACCATAATTTATGCAACAGGTGTACCTGCCTTTGAAAAGTAATGCAGAAATCACGTTTTTCTTATAACTTGTATTACACATTAGATACACTATTAGAGTAAGCCAATGGTGATATGGTTTATAAAATGATATATCTTTTTAGAAAACAAATATTCTCCTATCTAATTTTGTTTAGAAATTTGAATTTAAAAAAAATTCTTGAATTTGGCCTATCTTTTTTTTTAAAAAAAATTATTAACATCTTTTGCTTTGGCATCACCTTTATTGCCTAGTATATCCTTCTTCTTCCCTCTCCTTTCCCCTGTAACAAAGAGCCAAGTGGTGCTCTCGATAAAGCTCTAGGCTTGGAGTGAAGAAGACCTGAGTTCAAATTTGGCCTTATTTACTTACTGACTGTGTGACCCTGGGCAAGTCGTTTAGTTTCTGTTTGCCTCAGTTTTCTCAACTGGAAAATAGGGACATAATAGCACCTACCTCATAGGGTTGTTGTGAGGGTCAAATGAGACAATATTTATAAAAGTGTAGCATAGTGCCTGGCATATATACTACATAAATGCTTATTTACTTCCACCTCCCAAAAAAGAGGGTTATATGGCGACAAGTTCAATAAAGGCAACTAAATCTAATAGTTTTCTATACCTATATTCCCCTGTAATTGCAAAGAGTAAAAGGAAATGCAATTTTTCCTCTTTTCACTGAAGTCAAGCTTGCTCATTATAATTACATTGTATCTCATTAGTTTTTGTTGTTGTCATTGTAACTATTGCTTGCCTAGTTCTATTTACTTCATTTGGCTTCTGTTCATGTCTTCATGTTTCTCTTTATTCTACATATTTATTGTTTCTTATGGCATAGTGATATTCCATTACATTCATGTACCACAATTTGTTTAGCCATGCCCTATCTACTTTGTTTCCCATTTTTTGCTCTTACAAAAAGTGCTACTGTAAATATTTTAGTGTGAATTTAGCTTTTCTTAAAGTGAGGCATAATTATACACTGAAGTGGGGCTGCAGAGAGGTGGAAGTGGGAAGGGATACAAGGCACCACAAAGCAGGAAGCCCACACCAAAGCACCCTTTTACAGACTTCCTAATTGTTGTTGTTTGTCCTTCATTCTCTAAGAGGATCATGACATGAGGAAGGTGATGCCATGACTTGCAAGTAAATTGGATTTAAGTGAGGGAAGGCAGTGCAAAGTCACCATCCTCACTCTTTCCTCTAGAGCCCTCTGGGATCTGGGTCCAGTGGCAAGATGTAGATCAGGACCACTAATACCCTGTTAAAAAGATGTAGCAAAGAGGAAATGTGACTTAGCTAGCAGCATAGATATTCAAAACATGCCCAGAACCAGTTGAGTACTCATTTATACAGAATATGAAAAGGTACACATCTTTAGCATGCACACACACACACACACACACACACACACACACACACACACACCTAACAACATGTTTTATTTTTACATTGCATTTCTTTTCTGAGAGCGTGAGGTTTCAAACAAGATTGGGTAAGGAGAATACAGAGACAAATTTCTCTCTGATGGAGACTGTGGCTTCCAGGAAATTCAACAGGAGCCACCCCTATGATTCCAAGGTCAAAATCTGCCCCCCTAGAGATTTGTGGTTAAGCAAAGTCAACTGAGGGTGGGAGTTCATTGAATGGGCAAGATTTCTCTCCTGCGGTCGTGTTTAGAATTTGGAAGCAAATGAATACCAAGCAGCTCTGGGTGGTTTGCAGATTCCCAAGGAGCCAAATGCTAGTTCCAAGCTATGTCCAGTTATATCAATTGGAAAGGATCCAAGAGATGTTTGCATTTTTCCAAGCATATCCTGCATCGACTTCCTTTTATAGGTCTCAGTGGGACAGAAGGTTCAAGGGTTACAGCCAAAAATGAAGACTCCAACCCATCCTACTCTGGACTACAAACTCAAAGAAGGGCTATTCTTGGCCCTCACACCTACCTGCCTCCCACCCTCTAGGTTGTTGGTTTCTCCCATAGTTATTAAGTAAATGAAACTGACACCCAATTATATCGTCAGATACCACTTGACATCATGACTTGCAAATGGATCATATTATAAACTCAACAAGTCAGAGTGAATCCGGGATGTCATCTGCTTTGAGACCTTTCGTTCCATGCCAGGTCTGATCTGGCCTAGAGAAATTAGATCAACAGGAATGCTATTGCTGTCCAGTATTTTTTTTTCCTTTCTGGAAACATTGAAGGTGCAAGACGCAGAGAATATCACCCCTCCCTTCAACCTGGCACAGGAAATCGCAACTGTCAAAGATAGAGTTTGAACTCACAAACAGTGCCTGCAGTGGGATTAACACACCAGCACTTCATGGGCAAACAGACCCGATTCTTGAACAAACTGCCTTTCAAGAGAGGGGGACATGGGTGTATCTGCTAATTCAGGCCCTTGGAGAGGGAGAGGGGTTGATGAGTCTATGCATCTGAGCAGGGCTCAAATTTTTCCCTCCTGCAAGGGTTCTGTTTTTCTAAAACATAACTCCCCCAAATTAGTTGGGTCATTCTTGCTAGGGAATTTTATTTCTCAACAGGAAAGCTGCCAGACTGTGGCATTGTTTCTTTTCATCCCTAAAGGTGATGCTTCTTGCTAATTGAAATCTAGGTCTGTGGTTTCCAGAACACTAATTTGCACTGGTCAAAATCTTTACCTTTATAAACTATTTCATTGTTCTACAAGGATGTAAAATAATTAATTACCTATTTGGCAGATAGGTTCAGTGTTTGCAGGATCTGTTTTATAAGAAATTTTATTGATGAAAATGTGTCTAAAGCTTTAGCAATGCATTTGGCTTTAGCGTTTGGCAGCAAGGAAGCAAAATCTTAAAGCCAGAAACCTCCCCGGGGCATGGAGGAAAGTACAAGTTTGCATCTCTATTCTCACTGTAGGTTATTAGGGCTCTCCTTTTACAGACAATTGGCAAAATGTTTCAGTGGCTGTTTCATGATTCATTTTGATTTTGCATATGAGCAAATCTCACATTTCGGCTGCAAGACATTCCCATGTTTTACCACATTGCCCTTAAATGATTTTTCAAGAAGTTGTGTTAACTCTTAAAATTGACAAGGATAAATACTAGCACCATCAAGTTTTACAGCCAAACTCACTGATGTCACGTGATGCTTGCTACCTTTCTTGTCATTTGGACTTTGGGGAAGAGGGTCATTTTTTTTTTCTTAAGAAGATAGGAATATTCAAATTGCCTTTAACCACAGACCCCCAGAAGATGCCATGATTTTGCTGTAAATATGCATTTGTTTAAGTGCCTACTATGTGCCAAGCATTGTGCTTGGTTCTGGGAATACAGAAAAAAAAAAGAGCCCCTGCTCTCAAGATATTTAGTTTAATAAGAGATAACATGCACATATAGGAGCACTTTCTAAATAAATACATGATAATTTGGCTGGATGATTCTAGCAGTTGAGGGAATCAGGAAAAGCTCAATGTAGGAGGAAACGCTGGAGCTAAGCATTAAAGGGAAATGAGGGTTTCTAAAACAGGGAGGAGAGGCATGAGTACATTCCAGGAATGGAGGAACAGTGTGTACGAAGGATCAGAGAGTGGGGAGTTATTATGTATGAGGAACATCAAAAAGGCCAGTTTGGCCTGACCACAGAGTGCATTAAGGGGAATGATGTATTTATAATAAAGCTAGAAAGGTAGACTGATGCTGTGTATAAGTTAGGCTGTTTGCTTGATGTTGCAGAGATAAAAGAGACAGTTAATGGGCTTCATTTTCCACTTTTTTAGCATATGAGGACAGGAAGCAGTGTGATACACTGGAAAGAGCTCCAGATTTGGAGTCCAGTGGGCTGTGTCACTTACTAGTTGCATCCCCTAGAATAATAATAATAGTAGGGTTGGGTACACATTATCTCTTTTCTTCTAAGGACAACAACCCTATAGAAAAGTAGCTATTATTATGCTCATTCTACAGATCAATGAATAGCATTTCTTAAGCTGTTGAGTCTGGTAATGGATAGAGTACTGAGCGTGGAGTCACAGAGACCCCTGTTTGAATCTTGGCTCCTATACTTACTACCTATGTGGCCCTGGATAAGTCATTTACAATCTCTCAGCATCAATTTCCTTATCTGTTAAATGGGGATAATAAGGGGGCAGCTAGGTGGTGCAGTGGATAGAGCACCGGCCCTGAAGTCAGGAGCACCTGAGTTCAAATCAGGCCTCAGACTTGATACTTACTAGCTGTGTGACCCTGGGCAAGTCATTTAACCCCAATTGCCTAAAAAAAAACAAACCAAAAAAAAACAAATGGAGATAATAAAAGCACCTACCTCATTGGGTGTTTTGAGTGTCAAAATGACATAATAGATGTATAAATGTAAATATGTAATAAAAGCAATAATATGAACATATATAAAAATGTAATAAACATGAAGCTTCTTACAAACCTTAAAGTGCTATGTAAATATTAGCTTTTATTACTATTATTAAGCAACTACTTTGTACCAGGTAATGCAGCTACAAACATAAAAATGAAAGTCTCTGCCCTCAAGGAACTTTTATTCTGTCTGATAAAGAAATGGAAGATCAGAGAAAGTTAGTGACTTTGTCTCAGTCACTCAGCTATTCAAGTCAGGATTCCATCCCATTTCTCCAAATCCAGCACTCTGGGCATATAAAAGAAGGGAGTTGAACTAGATGTTCTTGGAAGGTCTGCCCAGCTCAAAGTCTATGAACCTATCCTTTGAGTCTCTTCCTCTTCATATGTATCACCCATATCAGGTCCTAAGGAATGGTCACTTAGTAACTCCTTGTTGACTACACAAGGACTTATCTTTTTAATAAATGCATTATTAAGTTATAAAAAGAAAGACAATATAAGAAGGAAAAGCTACTCTTTTATTCGATAGGAGGGTAACTCACATTTATAAATGTTATTTTTCAGAACATTCCACAAAGTTGTTTGAGAAAATATTGTCATTGTTATTATATAATCATTTGTTGTTGAGTTACTTGAATCATGTCTTACTCTTTGTGACTCCATTTGGGATTTTCTTGGCAGATATACTGGAGTTGTTTGCCATTTCCTTCTCCAGCTCATTTGACAGATGAGGAACTGAAGCAAACAGGGTTAAGTGACTTGCCCAGGATCACACTGCTAGTAAATGTCTGAAGCAGACTTTGAACTCAGGTCCTCCTGACTCCAAGGTCAGTGCTCTATCCACTGTGCCACCTAGCTGCATTTACGTAGGGCCCACCATGTGCCAGATACTATGCTAAATGCTTTAAAAATATTATCTCATTTGATCCTCCCAACAAACCTGAAAGGTAGGTGCTATTATTATCTCCATTTATATGTGTAAAAATATGCATTTTTTACTTTATTTATAAATGAGAAAAGTGAAGATTGGAGAGCTTAAATGATTTACCTGTGGTCACACAACTAGTGAGGGTCAGATGTAGGACTTGAACTCAGATATTTTAGTTCTAAAAATGTTGCATTTGCCCCCACTATGTCCAGCTGCTTTACAACTACATAGAAAATAATTGCTGAAGTTTATATATATATGTGTGTGTGTGTGTGTGTGTGTATACATAAATATATACACACATATATATGTAGATATATAGATAGATATTCATAACAAAATGCATATATATTTTAAATTGACTCGCATACATAATGGTGAAATATTGCAAAGAAAAATAAAACATATCATACCAGTGAGAATAGAGCTAATATAATGTGGGAACACTCAGTGTATTATATTTAAAAACTGAAAACAAAAAAATAGGCTATTAGGGATACTGTTGACACCTTCCTTTTGCTAATATGATAGTGCCCTGAACATATTTCCAATGTAAGCCTCTTTTTTCAGAAATTTATGAGTTGGCAACAAAAAAGTCATGCTGAGACCAGCTTGGTATATGAGGCCTTTGTCCAAAAACAATATATTCAAACAGATTTTGAGAAACAATGGCTGTTGTTAAGTCCCAAGAAAGTAAGTAACAATAATAGCTACTTTTTATTGTGAGTATTTTCTCTTAGGAGGATCTTTACAGTACTTGAGAAATCGACTAATAGAAGTCATTTGCTAAAGGTAACACCAAAGCAAGTGTCAAAGCCATTGGCCTTCAGACTCTCATTATTTCCTTGCCCCATCTTTTGTGTTTGCATTATTAACTAAGGCCTGTCTTACCATCTTACTACTTCTAAAGTAGTCATCTTGTGTATTGACTTGAAGCTATATCTTATTTATAAAGGCAGCAGAGTATGGCATGGGACACTGGATAATGGCCAGAGCCTCAAGTCCTGGATTCAGGTCTTTCCTCTAACAAAAACTAGTATGACCCTGGACAAATCACTTCCTCTCTCAGTAACATGGGTAAAATCCTTAGGCCTTATTACAGAATTACAGAATTCTTGAGTAGGAAATGACTTCTAATGTTATCTAGTCTAACCCATTCCTGAGCAGGAAAACCTTTTACAGCCCCCCCAAGTAGTCATGTACCCATTCTCTGGGTAAAGATCTCCAACAATATGGACTTCCACTACCTCTTCTGTCTGTTAAATGATAATTTGGTAGAGTGAATTTGCTAAGAAAGCTATTTATTGATAAATAGTACAAAAGTAAATTTTCAATCTCTCAGTACAAATTTATTAAATGTCTAATATATTCCAGATACCATGATAGATACTGGGGATATGAAGGCAAAAGTAAAACATTTGTCCTTCTCTGGGCCAAACAAATTTTTTTTCCTTTTTTATTTTGCTGAGGCATTTCAGGGTTAAGTGACTTGCCCAGGGTCTCACAACTAGTAAGTGTCAAGTGTCTGAGGCCGAATTTGAGCTCAAGTCCTCCTGACTCCAAGGCCAGAGCTCTATCCACTGGACCACCTAGCTGCCCCTAGCCAAACAAGTTCTTGTGGAAGTGTGTACAAAATAGATAGATAGAAGGTGATTTTGAAGACAAGGCCCTAGCACCTCTGAACACCAGGAAAGCCCTTATATGTAGTGGGGCCCTTGAGCTGAAATTAGAGAGTCTGAGAAATAGAAGTGAGGAGGAAGTGCATTCTCTATTTGTGCTTTGGGAAAATAAATTGAGCAGTTACTTGTGTGAAAGATTAATTATAGAAGCAACATAGTAGCAGGGGAAGATCAGTGATTCTAAAGCCAGAGGACATGGATTCAAATCATACGTCACTTACCATCCTTGTGACATTGGGCACATATCTTAACTTCCCTGGGCCTTAGTTTCTTCATATATAAAAAGAGTGGGTTGCTCTAGATTGCCTCTGAGGGTCTTTCTAGTTCTAGATCTGTAATACTATTAAAGCCCATCTGTGTAGAGGGAAGGGGAGGAGGAGGAGAATGGGAAGGAGAGAGAGAGAGAGAGAGAGAGAGAGAGAGAGAGAGAGCACTTCAGTATAGACTCATGGTTAAGCCTAGAGCTATTTGACCACAGGTTACCTTTTGCCATAGTGTGGTCCCCTCATTAACAGCAAATTCTCATTCAGAATGCATGAACAACTAGCTTATCTTTATCTGGAGACAAAACCCACTAGAAAAGTACAGACAGAAAATAAACAAAGTATAGGAGAAGTAACACCAGTATGGCAGTCCCCAGTGAGGCAGAGGAGAAGGAAGACATGAGATAAGCTGACTAGGTCCTAATGCAACAGCAAGTTCTTCCCAGGAAAGTAACTCCTTAAGAGGATCAGTGAGTCGGACAAGACTACAACTGCTGATAATTATATCTGGTACAAGTTAATAGCACGCTTCCTTTCAATAAGCTGTCCACAAGTGAAGGTTCACTTCTGCGCATTCCCAGACCCCTCTGCCCTCTGAGTGACTCAAATTTTTTTTAGCTTTCCTTATTGTACAAGGTTTCTACCTTTCATGGTCATTTAGTCCTTCCTTCCCTCTGACAAAATCTACATTTGCCAATAAGGGGCTACACTATGATCCTACAGAAAGACAGAGACCGAAAGTAAGGAGAACAATTTGGAAGCTATTGGAATAGTCTAGGCCAGAGATGATAATGATACAAACCTGTGGTGACTGTGTGCAGGTAGGTGTTACAGTGGATAGAGTGCCTGCCCTGGAGTTCAAATCTGACCTCAGATACTTCCTAGCTGTGTGACCCTGAGCAAATCACTTAACCCCATTTGTCTCAGTTTCCTCATCTGTAAAATGATCTGGAGAAGGAAATGGCAAGTCATTCCAATATCTTTGGCAGGAAAACCCCAAATGGGGTCATGGAGAGTCAGACATGACCGAAACAACTCAACCACAAAAAGTAGTTACTATATAGAAAGAAGGGGAAATATGAGAGATGAGTTGTGGTAGTAGTAAAAACAATATGTGACAATTGAGTAACTATGCAGGGTAAATTATACTGAAAAGTCGATCAAGGATGATACCAAGGTTGCATAATTGGGTGCCTGGAAGGCACCGGTATGGGCAAGTTCAGAAAAGCGGAACGTTTAAGGGAAAAGACAGATTCAGTTTGGAACGTGCTGACTTGCAGATGTCTATGGGACATCTAGTTGAAATGTCCAGCGAATGGTTGGTTATGTGGAACTAGAACTCAGATGAAACACTAGGACTGGATTTAAAAATCTAGGAGTCATCAGGATAGAGATGATAATCAAATGGATGTGAGCAGATATGATCACTGAGATAGAATGTAGCAAAAAAAAAAAAAAGAGGTCTCAGGACCCTGGTTTACCTACACTTAGGGCGTGTGAAATCTCAGATTAGAAGAAACCTTGGAAGTCATACAGTCTAACCCATACTTGAATAAGAATCCATCAAATTCATTCTCCTTTTGAAGACTTCCAGTGGCAGAGAACTCACCTCCTCCCTAGGCTTTCTATTCCAATTTTGAGCACTTTTAATCATTCAGAGTTTTTTCTTACCTTGAGCAGAAATTACTTCTTTGAAGATTCCATTCATTTCTTCTGTTTCTGCCTCAAGAGCTAAAGAGAACAAGTCTAGCCCTTTTTCCATATGAGAGTCTTTCAAGTATGTGGAAAAAGGTATCTTTCAAGTATATGGAAAAAGGTATATGGAAAAATGTTCTTCTCTTTTCCAGGTTTAACCTTTCCACTTCCCTCCATGAATCCTCACATGGCCTGGTTTCCAGTCCCCTTAGCGTTCATGTTACTCTCTTCTGGATACACTCCAATCTGAATACATTGTCCAAAAATGGACACAATACTACAGATACAGTGTGATCAAAGCAGAGCAGAAGTGGACTATTACTTCCCAATTCTGGTCACTATATACCCAAATTAACACAAATTCTTTTATATAGATTTCAAACGGATTTTAATCATCTCAGTAATAGTACTAACAATGATAATAATACCTGATATTTGCATAGCTCTTCTAAAGTTTGCAAAGCACTTCACATTTATTATCTAATTTAGCCCACACAACTCAGTGAGGTAGGTACTACAATATATTATTATCTCTGTTTCATAATTAAGGAAATTGAAACTCAAAAAGATGAAGGTTGTTTGCCTTAGGGGTTGCAATACGAAGTTTCAGGGGTAGGATTTGAACCCAGATCTTTCTGACTCTACACACCACACTCTATCCACCACAACAAAAGCATACTAGAAACCTAAAAATTTGAGTCCCTTACTATTTTCTGATCTCTGAGGACATAGATGATTCCTGATTGACATAGAGTAACTACCAAATAAAGCTAAAAATAGCATGGTGCATTCATTCTAATAAATCTCCATTTTTCAAGAATGTTTTTTCCCGAATCAACAAGACCTAAAATAGCCTCATATGGGTGCAACTGTGGGAACTTGCCATTTTAAAATCTATTCAAGGTTTACATATCTCATAACTGGGTCTACTACTGAATACAAGTTTGAATGAACTAGAAAAGCAAAGCTATGATTAGAAAAAAAACGAAACTTCCAATTGGAAATGAGGGTATTACTTGAGTTCTTCCCACTCATGTATCCTCTAGGGCAGGAAGACATATTGGGCCTCCCAAAGGAATAAAAAGTCAATGTGACATAGTCAAAATTCTGCTACATGACAGCTGGATCTCTTGCAAGGGCAATTGTTCACTACTGACAGCAGTGAATGGCTGTTTGATACAAGCTAAATATGTATCTGAGGGCAAGGACAAATATGCTAAATCAAGAAAAGCAGCCACTATAGAACACAAAGGGTGTGACAGGGACAACTATAAATAGGAATTTTTATCCCCCTAAAGTATTTCTGGGCACAAAGCAGACCCTATGATGAGGGGTAGAGAGAATAACGTGGGGGAGGGGAGGAAATCACCCAGATCACCAACTTGTAAATTCCTATCTGAACTAACTAAATGCCACAGGCTGGTGTTTCTACATTGAAAAAAGACTGCAAGTGACAGTCAGTGTTTTCTAAATTTTGTATCTTTTATATCTGGCACTGTGGTGTAAAGCCTCAGTCTCTCCCACTTAATTATAACTCTGGATAGAGAACACTGGCAAAAGTTTCTCTACATAGCATACTGATGAAAGCACTGACCTTGAACTACTTGTTACCTGGGCCTCTTTCTTTAAATGTTAAATGAGGTGAAACTGGACCAGATGATCTCTGATATCTATTCTAGCTCTAGATAACCCTATAAAAATCTTAAATCCAAGATATACTGGGAATTGACATAAAAAAACAAAACCAAGGACTATTTCCCAACACATAAGTAATCAAAGAATAACTAACAAAAAATTTACAAAAGAATTACAAATTACCACCAATCATGTGAACGATCCATCATTAATAATATAATAAATTTTAATTAAAACAACTCTGAGGTTTTACCTTGCACCAATTAAGTTGGCAAAGATGATTTTAAAAAATGAAATCAAGCAACGTTATTTAGTCTGTGGAGAGACAAGCTCACTAATAAATTCAGCCATAAATTGGTTTAACTTTTCTGGAAACCATTTGAAATTATGAGAGAAAAGTCACTAAAATGTTCAAATCCTTTGCTCCAGAAATCCCATTACTGAGCATAGACATCCAAAAGTAATCAGCAAAGATTCTAAATATAACAATACATTTATAGCATTCAGAGATACAATGCTAAATGTTAACTAGCTCTCTGAAAAAAAGTATAAGCAGGACACATTTTTAAGTTTACTCTGCATAATTGGCATTTTCTCCAACACTTTCTTTAAGTAATCAAAACAATAAAACAATCCCTGATTTGTCCCTGATTTGTAGTTTTTACTGATTTCCAAGATGTAAATGCCTGCACTGAAAATTTAACAGTTAGTTTCCCAGACCTCTGTAGGAGTCAAAGAGAGCACACCACTGATTGTGGTAAATTTTGTGACGTCAAAAAGTGGAAGCAAAGTGAGCACACGTTGATTAGAAAATGTCTGAACAAATTGTGTTATGTGAATGTGATGGAGTATTATCATTCCACTAAAATGATTAATATGAAGAATTTATAGGAATGTGAGAAGACTTGGGTGGACTTATGAAACATGCCTCTCTGATCGATAGAGATTAATCAATGAAAGTTCCTACTTTTGGAGACACAAAAGATAAAACACACCCTGCCCTCAAGAAGCTTACACTTTAAAGAGGTGAGACAACCTATCTAGATCTACAAACACACACACACACACAGACACACAGACACACACACATACACACACACACACACACATATATATTCAGAGAGAGAGAGAAGGTAACTTTGATGATGTGGGTGGGGAAACACTAGACATAATGAGGGAAACCTCTCATGCAGAAGGTGGTCCATGAATGGAATTCACAATGAAACCAAGGATTTCATGAGGTGGACATGTGGAGGGAAATAATTTAAGGTATGGATAATGGTCAATGCAAATGGATAGAAAGATAGGAGACAGTGTGTCATGTGTGAGGTAGGTTGGGGCAGATTATGAAGGGTGTTAAATGACAAACAAAGGAGTTTATATTTGATGCCAGAAGTAATAGAGTCACCAGAATTTAATGAGGAGAGAGAAATATGATCAGACCTGTGATTGAAGAAAATCAATTTGGTTGTTGTGTGGAAAATGGTAGCATAGTGAGAGATAGGAGGCAGGAAGGCAGAAAAAAAAAAGGAGGCTGTTGAAATGGTCCAAGAGAGAGGTGAACTGAACTAGGGTGGTGGCTGTGCAGAGAGAGAGAAGGGAAACTCTTTTTTCAGGCTTATAACATATTACATCCCTTCTCACATTCCAAAGTCAATCCTCTGGCATTTGAAGTCTCTCATGACCTGGTCTCATCCTACTCATCTGATCTTATGCTTTACTCTCGTGTACTCTCTGATCCAGTGACATCGGCCTCCTTGCTGTTCCTTGAACAAGACACTCCATTTTCTGTCCTTAGGCATTTTAAGGCTGTCAGTGCCTTCTAAATGTGTATCTTTTATATTCAGCACCATGGTGCTAAGCCCCTGTCTCTTCCCTCCCCATGCCATGAATGCTCTTTTTCCTCATCTCAGTTTCCTGCCCTCCCTGGCTTCCTTCAAGTCTCAACTAAAATCCTATGTTTTACAAGCAACTTTTCTTAATTGCCTTTAATACTTTCTTCCTATGGATGACTTCCAATTTATCCTGAATATATCTTGCTTGTACATCACTGCTTGCATATTGTCTACCCTTTAGACTGGGAGCTCCTTGAGAGAAGAGACTGTGTTTTGCCTTTCTTTGTATCCCCAGTGCTTACCCAGGGCCTGGCACACAAAAAGCATTTAGTTAATGTTTGGTTTTGTTGTTTCTGTTCTTGCCTTCTTGCTGTTCCACACATGACTCTCCATCTTGCATCTTTTCATCTCTTCTTTATCTCCTCTTCTTGGTATTGCTACACAAATGCTGAAGGTAATTTCAGTCCTTTGGCAGTATAGAGACAGAGATTATAAAATTTGGCAATGAATTAGATAGTAAAGCAAGAAATTGAGGATGATACAAAAGTCACAAACTTGAGTGACTGGAAGGATGATGTTGACTTCAATAGTAATAGGGAATCTAGGAAGGGGGTAAGTTTGGTGTGAAAGATAATGAGTCCTGTCTTAGATATGTTGAGTGTGAGATCCTATGCTGCATTCATTCCAAAATGTCTCAACAAGCCTTTGGTTTTACAGGACAATCACTCAAGAGAGGGACGAGGACTCTGCTTATGTATGTATGTATACACTTACATACATGTGTGTGTCTACATATACATATATTGAAATAAGAGTCATCTATTTAGAGCTGATAATGCATAGAGAGGTCAGAGATTATGACATAAAAGGCTATGTGTTTTGTCACATATGGACACTTGGTTGATTACATTTTTTGGGGGGGGGTTTAGGGAATTGGGGTTAAGTGACTTGCCCAAGGTCACACAGCTAGTAAGTGTCAAGTGTTTGGTCTGAGGCCGGATTTGAGCTCAGGTCCTCCTGACTCCAGGGCCGGTGCTCTATCCGCTGTGCCACCTAGTTGGCCCCATGGTTGATCAAGTTTTGCATGACTTTTCTACATTCAAAGAAGGATTCAGTGAGGGAAGGAAGGAATTGGGAATTATTGTCGTCTAAATACAAAAAGCTTCAATAAAACCTTTAAAAAAAAAAACATGCGGTCAAGTTATGTTTCCCAGGCCTCCTCCTGTCATTATAAGTTTGTATGTGCTTGGGAAATGTAAATTAATCTCAGGATATGCCTAAACCAGGCATAATTAGGAAGACAGAATAAATGGAAATAAACCATATAACATACTCTGAGGTTTTTAAGTGTTTTTTTTTAAACTATTATGTGTATCAACTATTCCTCACACATTCAAGTCTCAACTAAAATCCTGTCTTTTACAAGACACTTTTCCTGATCCCCTTTAATGATAATCCCCTTTCTTTCTTTGGATTACCTCCAAATTTTCTTGAATATGTCTTGCTTACACATCATTGTTTACATGCCATCTCCCCCTTGAAACTAGGAGCTCCTTGAGAGAAGAGGTTGTGTTTTGTCTTTTTCTGTATCCCCAGTGCTTAGCCCAGTGCCTGGCACATTGAACTATTGATCCCTTTCATTAGTGTAGATAACTGAATATTAGCTATAAATGGAAACAAATTGAACCTACCATTATCTTACCCTGAAATAAGCCAGGAAATTGTTCAGTGTACAATCTTAGGGACTTGAGTATGATAAAATTTCTGACTTAGGAAAATTAATAAACTATTCTAGATAGACTTACCTGACTGAATATCTTTAAGTTTTATAGATGAATTTTATTTCAGTTAAACAAAGAAGCTATGTATTCAACATTCTGTACCATAGTCTCCCACCCTTTTACCAAGATTGGTCATTTTGAGAATTAAATATTAAACATCACCTTATCTCATTTAGACATCTTTTGTGGGGTGGGCAGAGGATTGTAATCATTTTAGGGAACTTCTAGTGTGGAAATCCCTTTCATTGATGCAGACCAACAACTTGTCTGTAAATAAAAATCTTGAACAATTATCTATAGCATTGATTGAATAAATGACTCGCATGACATCATAGAGTTAGTCAGCAGAAAACTTGAACCCATGTCTTTCTGCTTCCATGCCATACTACCCTCAGTTAAACATACATGTTTCAAAACCCTGAAGTAAAGAAGTCCAGAAACAAAACCAATGGAGGGAAGTTGTCATTACAGTTTGTACTTGTTACATTTGGCTATTCATTCTCTAATTTGAAAAGAGCAGGTTTTAATTTCTAAGTAGCCAGGCATTCTCATTAATTTTATTGAATATTAAATATAACCTCATTAATCTCTTTAGTAAGTTTTCTCTATTCTTAAAAAATCAAAGGACCCAGTTCTCTTCTTCAGCTGAAGGAAGGTAATAGCAATATTATCTGCATCTACATATGTTAGAGTTGGGAAGAGATTCTCATTTTTGTTCCCCAGTAACAACTTCTTTCCTATCAGGCAGTGTGCTGCCTCAGTTTCCTCATCTATAAAAAGAAAATAATATAACAATAGCACCTACCTCCCACAATTGTTGTAAAGACCAAATGAGATAGTTTGTAATGTTCCTTGCCAATTTCAAAACACTATATAAGTACTAACTATACTTATTATTGTTGTTCAGTTGTGCCCAACTTTTTGTGACCCCACTTGGGGTTTTCTTGGCAAAGAAACTGGAGTGGTGTGTCATTTCCTTCTTCAGCTCATTTTATAGATGAGGAAACCGAGGCAAACAGGGTTAAGTGATTTGCCCAGGGTCACACAAGTTCTAAGTGTCTCACACCAGATTTGAACTCAGGAAGATGAGTCTCCCTGACTCTAGGTCCAGTACTCTATCCATTATGCCACCTACCTGTCCATTAATTATTAGTAATATTTTTACATATAAAGAACAGTAGGCCAATTTGGCTGTATAGTAACATATGAGAAGGGGAGTAAAGGGTAGAAAGCCAGAAAGAGGCCACCTTAAATGCAAAAAAAAAAACCAACTCTTTATCTTGTAGGTAATAACAAGTCACTGACATCAATTGAAAGATGCCTCTGGTTATTTGTGGTTAATGAACCCAAAATACAGTTCTTGTAATACCAAAGGCACAAGACAGAAGCATGTAACATAAAGCTAATCAGCCTATCCATCAGCCAAAAAACATTTGCTTGTTAAGCACCCATTATGTGCCAGGCACTGTGCTAAACTCTAGGGTCACAGAGAAAAGGCAAAAAAATGGTCCTTTTCCTCAGGAGGTCATGATTTACTAGGGTACAGAACATGCAAACAATTATGTACGTACCAAGAGATTGGTTGTATACTCTCACCATGGTCCAGTGAGTCAGTGCATTTATTTGGTAGCCAAAATCAAGTATCTGAAAGACAACCAGGTTCTCCCTCATCCTAAGCTTTATCTGACCCTGTTAGCATCTATTGTCCCTCGTAGATCATTCTCCTGTGTCAACATTAGCTGCCTCTTTCTCAGACAACTGAGGTGATTAAATGGTGCGGTGTATGGAACAATGTATCTGGAATCACTATGACCTGAGTTCAAACCCAGCCTCAGACATTTAACTGCATGATCCTGTATGTCACTTAATTTCCTTGGGCCCCAATTTCCATTATCTATACAATGAGAGGCTTGAATGCCATAGCTTCTAACATCTTTTCCAGCTCTAAATATATAATCTTCTCATCCTTAGGAGAAAATACAAATTCCCTGGTTTACTAAACTGTTTCCACAATGTGACCCCAAATTATCTATCTTCACCTACTATTACCTGATATGTTTTCAATTTTATCAAACCAATTTGGTCTGTTCACTGTTCACTAAATGTGCCATGGTCAGTCCTACCTATGCTTTTCCTGACATGTACACACTTAGCTCCTGTCTTATTATCATTATTTTATATTTATCTCATATGTGTTTTATTGGAGAGGTAGCCATAGTGTAGTAGATAGAGAATTGGCTTGAAAACCAGAATGATCTTGGTTCAATTCATGCCTCTGGCACATACTGGCTTTGTGATGTTGAGCAAATCAATTAATCTCTCAATGCTTTAGACAACTCTCTAAGATTCTGTTAAGATAATTTGAAGATAAGATAACCAACCAATGTAAGTACATGGAGTTTCCTCACCTGGCAATGCCCTTTGCCAGTGAAATCACAGACAATCTGCATTCTTGTCATATCTTATGTATGCTCATATATGCATAAATTGTCTCCACAATAGGACAGAAACTCCTCACAAGCAGGTACTACTTCATTTTTTGCCTTTGTATCACCAGTACCTAGCACACTACCAAGCACATTGTAGGCATTTATTTAAATACGTGTTGATTGGTTATTTCATTGATCCTTATTAGTACCCTGTAAGGTATCAGTTACAATTTTTATCCTCATTTTACAGCTGGGGAAACCAAGGTGCTGAGAGCTGAAGTAAGTAGCTCACCACCACACGGCTAATCGATGTCTGAGGGAGAAGTTGAACCCTGATAACAAGCTCATCACTCTTTCCACTATCCAGCACTTTATTTCAACCACACACTCATTTTCTTAATCACCATGTTGGGAAGCCCCAAAGTGTCAATTCAGCTCTAGGGAATTCTTAGGAATTCAACCAGAATTCAGAATGAAGACTTCTTTTTGAAAAAAAAAAAAAGACAATTTGGACAGCACTTGGAGCTTCTCCAAATGATCAGAGAAATAAAAGAAATAATCTCTCTATAGGGACCAGTTTGAAGCTAGTAAGAAGGCTAATTTCCTAGAAAGAGAATGAGAGTCAGTATCAAGAAATCTAGTGTCAAAAGATCATAAATCTACAGTTGGAAAGGACCTCAGAGGCCATCTAGCCTAGACCTCTCCTTTTATAGTTGAAGAAACTTGGCCAAAGTCACATAATGCCAGAGGTAGGATTTGAACTCATGTATCAAAGCACTACATTCCATGTTCTTTTCCCTTAGAGAAAAATGTATATCTAAGGTGTCAAATTCTTGTCCTTGTTGCCACAAGACTCCAGTATGGGGCTAAAATGCAATTGGGAAATGTTTAACAAAATAAATAAAATACAATACAACATAAATAATGTTAATTTGTGCTTTACTGCACAACAGGGTCCACCACTGGTATACAGTATCAGTATTATCAGAAAGTCTCTCATCCAACTAATAACCAACCTCAATTCTGCTTAGCTTCCAAGATTAGACAAGATCGGGTATATAAAACAAGCTTTGCCACTAACTACATGACCACAAGATGGGGGTTCTTAACCTGGTGTCCATTTTTTAAAAAATCCTGATAACTATTTTTCAATATGACCGTCACTTTATGATACTATGTATTATTCTATGCATTTAATAACATTATTCTGAGGAGTTATGGGCTTCACCAGACTGCCAAAAGAGTCCATGACAAAAAAAAATTATGAAACCATGCCCTAGGATATCATTCTCTACTAGGGGCCTCAGTTTCCTCATCTGCAAAATGATGGACGTGGACTCAGTAATCTCTTAGGCACTTTTCAGATTAACCATTTCTATGATTCTATTATGGATGGGAATTTGTATTTGTTTTGTTTTGTTTTGTTCATTAGAAAAAAGGTTTCTAGCCTCTAGGCATTTAGTTAAGTTGGTACCAAAAAACAGAGTTGCCCATGAGGTAGCACCCCAAAGAGCCACTATACCTCATTTCGTCTCTAGAAATGTTATTATAGTGAAATTACAGAGTAGATTTGTCTTTCTGCATGTGTTGCTATAGATGTATTACCTTTTTAACATGGACTCTTGCAGTTGTCCCAAGCTGTCCAGCTGGCTAGAGATGAAAGAAGACAAGGGAGAGGTTCATAGCACTTGCAGAATTTCCGAGGTTGTTTACTTTGGGCTTTCAGCAACAAAGGCTAGGCCGACCCACCCACCACAGTGACCAAGGGAACTGGTGCCTGGTGTTGCACAGGGCACAGGTGCATGGGCTTGCACACTCTCTCCAGACTAAAAGGAAAGCGCAAATGGACCCTCAAGACCGGAGGGATCATCCCTGGGTAACTACTGCATTTGAAAAACATTATTGCAAAAGTTGAAACCTCTGCTCTCGAGTTGGCAAGAGAACTGTGGGAAAAGTTTGAGATGGAAAGGGAGCCAGTGAGTGTTGGTTTCTTGGCTCTGACTTTTCATAAAAGGCAAAAAAGTCTCTTCCTTTAATGAGGGATGACTGAGAGGAGCTCAGAAGATTCAACAACTTGGTTCCATTCTGGTCTGCTTATCTAAATCAGATCCAAATGAGCTAAGCCTCTTTGGGTTATAAAAATGGGCCTGGAATTCTCCAAATCAGACGTGTTAAATTTCCAGGGCTCCCTATTTCTTGTCATTCTCTCAGCAGTGTGGTGCCAGCAGCAACCAGCTAATATGACGTTACAGTCAGAAATTAATTTGGAAAAAAAAAAGACTAGCCAAAATTTGTTGAACCTAAATAAAAGGGTGTGGGGGGTAGGGTGTTAGTGAAAGGGGGGGAGGGGTCAATTTAGGTCTGGTTAGCATTTTCCACCAGGGCTCACGTCAGCGTTTATGTGAATGGATTCACTCTGGGCTAATTTTAACTAGCGTGACTCTGGCAGTCTGAGCCCGATCTTGTGTGTTCTGTGGGCAAAGAAGGCTGGAAAGTTTCCAGGGCCCACCAGATACTTAGCTGAGGTAATCTGAAGAGGTTCACAAACAATTCAGGTTCTGATCCAGTGAAAAATAACTTTCTCCCTAGCAGTATCTCACCTTGAAGAGAGGAATCTTATCAGGGTGCAATGTTTCTTATCTATGTTTAATTGATTTTTTAACATTACCATTAACTTCTCAGTGACATTCCCCACCAAACACATACAGGCGAGCGCGCACACACATGCACACACACACACACACACACACACGCACACATACACACTCACTAACTCATAGATTCCTACATAAAGAAATATACTATAGGAAAACACACAAATTCTACTTTTCCAATCTCCCTGCCTTTGCATAGGCTGTCTCTTATGCCCAGAAGGCATTCCCATCTTACCTGCAGGATGCCTTTGTTTCCCTCAAAATTCAGTTCATCCACTATCTTCTATATCAAACCTTTCTTGAGCTCCCCAGTTTCTGATGCCTTCCCCCTATTATCTTGTATTTATTCTGAACAAATTTTATATTGTGTTGTCTCTCCTGGTAGAATGTAAGTTCCTTGAGAGCTGGAATTGTTTTATTTTTGTTTTTGCATCCCTAACACATAGCATAGTGTCTGATACTCAAAATCTTAAATGTTTATTGATTGATTGATGGCTTAAATGGCCAAGATATATGTGATTAATTCATTTTGCACCTGGAATCTGACGCTTCTTTTCTGAGAAGACAGAGATATGCTTCACTATCAATGCCCTGAAGTCAAGATTGATGACTACATTGAACAGAATCCTGTTGTCTTTCACTATTGCTTTCCTTGATGTTTTTAGGTTATTGTAGAAATTGCCCCCTGGTTCTGCTTACTTTCCTCTACAGTGGTTTAATACTCTAATTCCCCAGGTGTTTTTTTTTAAATCCCTTGAATTCTTCATATTCATAATTTCTTATGGCATAATAGTATTCCATCACATTTGTTATTCAGTCATTTTCAGTCATATCTAACTCTTTGTGACCCCATTTGGGATTTTCTTGGCAAAAAGATACTTGGCAAAGAAACTGAGTCAAACTGAGTTAACTGATTTGCCCAGCTAATAAGTGCCTGAAGATGGATTTGAACTCAGGAATATTTCTTCCTAATGCCAGGCCCAGCACTATTCACTGTGCCACCCAGCTGCCCTTTCTATTACACTGAAATACTATAATTTGCTAAATGATTCCCCAATCAGCAGGCACACAACAAAATTTTTTTTTCCAGGACTTCCCCTTTGTTACAAACCTAGGGATGCCCCATGTCTTCTATCCAGTGCTTCTTAAACTGTGGGTCACAACCCCATATGGGGTCATGAAAAATTTGGCAACAGTAAAGGGATTCAGAACATGAAACAACCAAAAATTAATTAAAAATCAAACACATAATGAATTCAAGGTGTTTCTGGCAGTGCTTGCTTGTGTTGCATCATGCAACTTTACTGCCGCCTGAGCACAAAGCATGTGCACTTTGCACTGGGCATACCATCATGCCATGCAATGCCAACAAGCTAGTGGAAAAAGTTTAAGAAGCCCTGCTTCTTATTCTGCCTCACTGACTTTATCCTTTCTTGTACTCCCATTAAATTTATGACTGGTACCAAATGGCTTATCGTCTACTTGTTTCCTTGTGTTCATTTTCTCTCCTACCTGGTAGATAGAAACTATATATTTGTTTGTATCTTTAGCAGTGTCCAGGATAGTGGCTGATGACATAATATAAAATGATAGTACTAATAATTCATATTTCTAAAGAACTTAGAGGTTTGCAGAGAACTTTACTCACAACCTAGTGATGTAAGTGGTTCACATATTACTATCCTAATTTTACAGATGAAGAAATTGTGGCTTAGAGAGGTTAACTGACTTGCTCAGATTCACACAGTTAGTAAGTGAATGTCAGAGCTAGGATCAGAACCTAGGTCTCTCATGATTACAGGTCCAAATCTCTTTCCAGTACAATATTAGGGACTCAACAAATATTTGTTGATTGCTTGATAAATGTAGCTACTATGCTTCTTTTCTGAATCTTGCCCAGAGAGAATGCAGTTATCTCTAAAACCTTATAGTCACTCACTAATCAGGAAACCGAACAGTTGGAGAGATAAAATGAGTGACTTCACTCCCTTTATTACCAATACAACCTGTACATGGGGTAAGAAAGGATTGTGAGAGATTTGAGCAAGATTTTCAATTGTCTGCAAAAGTGCCCACCTAATATATTAAAATGTCGTCTTTCCTTTTGCCTTCCTCATTACTCCAGCTAACCCCTGAATCTCTACTCCCATCTCTGTCCCTGGCCAGATCATATACTCATATGTGTGGGTTCTTGGTCTCACCAGAGATTTGCAAAGCAATAGAATCTATCATCTCCTTAAAATAATAATTTCTAGATTTTCAAAGTGCTGTATACATGTATGTGTATAGACATATATGATTTTTTATTATCACATTCACCCTCTGAGGTAAGAACTATTATGTTTCCCATTTTACAAATGAGGAAACTGAGGTTGAGGCTGAGTGATTTGTCCAGGCTCACATATCTCATAAGTGTCTGAGATGGGAGTCGAACTCAGGTCTCCTTGATTCCAGGTCCAGTACCATTACCTCCTGTACCATCCCCCTATCATTTTTCCTGGCTGCATAAATTAAGAGGAGTCACCTTCTCAGTGGTAAAGAGATTATATCTTCTCAG
Source organism: Vombatus ursinus (assembly GCF_900497805.2). Classification (NCBI taxonomy): domain Eukaryota; kingdom Metazoa; phylum Chordata; class Mammalia; order Diprotodontia; family Vombatidae; genus Vombatus; species Vombatus ursinus. The sequence goes on from NW_020954576.1 coordinate 33,271,831, forward strand.
AGCCAACTAAGGATAAATAATCATTAAATGTCAGTACTGGTACTGGTACTACAGCTAATAATAATGAAGATGTCAATTAGACAAAACCAGCTGCTACTCTGCCTTTAAACAGGTCCTCACTGCAGATATACTAGATACTCCATTAGACACCATTCCTTAGCCTTTCCCCAGATCTTGGATTTCTTCTCCTAAGCTGTAACCTGAAAGTCAGACATAACTGTACTAAAGTAAGCTGCTTCCATCCCTTTTATTATCCATCCTCCTCTGATGTGGTCTGGGCCCATAATTTTATCAATTTGTGGAATTACAAGTGTGGAAACTTCTATTCTCCATACAGATCAGCAACCAGAGTGTAATTTATATTCTTCGTTGCCTGATGGACTGAAATGTAAAATGATTTGCCTTTGATCACATAGTTATTTAGTGTCAAAGACAGAATTCAAACCCTGGTCTTCCTAACTGCTTTTCCAAAATTCAATCTGCTATGCCTGGTTGCTTTTCTGTGTAATACTGCTTGTCTCAAACATGGAGAAAGTGAGAGAGGAGAAATAGATCATTCACCCATCAGTGAAGTTACCATTTAAAAGAATCAATTTCTTTACATCTGTTTCCATGGGTTTCCACAACAATGGTAGTAATTGTCTTTTGTGTTAGAATTGCCAACAGTGCATGGGAGTTAAAACCATTTCTTCACTCCTTTCAGTCTCCTGATGCTATATTACTATCAACCAGGCCTCATTTTCCTTAGCTACAAAATAAGAAGTTTTAATCACCAAGGTTTCTTCCAGTTCTAACTTTCCTTCTTCTATGAAGATGAACCTACTTACTCAATTGTTACTTACTTAATTGTTAGGATACATACTACATCAGAGTAATGGTGGCCAGCCCCAGAGTGAAAAAAGTTAGAAAGAACTGGCAATTACAAAAGTTCTTTAGAAGATGGAAATAACTAAGCTTAGAACCTAATTAGCAGATAACAATCGGTTAAAACAGGAAATTACATATGGTGAACCTCCTCAAACTAGTGGCTGCCTCTTAGATGCACCAGAGTTTAGCTCAGAGGAGTCTGGGGCATCAAGTTCAAGACTGGGACAAAATGAGACACCTGTGGAACATTCAGCAGTTAACAAAAGGAGTTTGCCTTAGAAATAGCTGGGGAAAAAATACCTAACAAGAATACAGCATTAATTCAACTGAGCATAACTTCAGGATGTTAACTATGATTTTTGTCTGAAGGTCTTCCTCAGGGAAGAGATTGAACTCCTCATGCTTGGCGCATTTTATACTATGGCAAACAGGAAGCTGTAACAATGGCCAGAGCCTTTAGTATCCTAAGCTGATTAAGTCTAAAGGATTGTTCAAATGATTTTTAGGGAGAAAAAAAAAACCTAACCCAGAGTGGGATAGGACCTTTAGAAAAGCTAGCCCAGTCTCTGTCGCAGTGCCCTAAGAAGAGCAGAGGAGCTCCCATGTGAGCTAACTAGCAGCAGCCTGCCCAGGAGCAAGTTCCTAAAGTCCTTGTCTCACCACAAATAATGGGAAATGTCACTGGATCTCCTCCTTTTATAGGGCTCTGTGTTCTGGGGATCAAAGTTGCTCCCCATCAAAAACTGAATTTGCCACACTGCTTTCCCTGGGACTTATTCATGGTACTTAGGCACTACAGTCACTAATTATTGAGTTACTTTATCAGGATTTGGAAATGGGAATGTGTTGAACCATCCACAATCTCTCACTCAGTCCTTCCATATTGCAGATTTGGGACGTGGAATTAAAAATGTTGTCAATAACCATGGAATAGGGCAAAGCTGACTTGCCCACGTAGTAAACTGAACCAAAGACCTTGGCTTAATTAGCATCATGTTCTGTCCATCTGAGCTAGTCAGATGGATCAAGAAGCACTTATTAGGCATGTATGTGTGCATGGCATTCCCTCTGTAGTCATTTAGAGCAATGAGTCATACAATTTCACTTTGGAAACAAAACACCATACCGCATCTCCCCCTCTGACACTTGCACTATTGTAGATAAACTTTGATTTAGCACCAGAAAGGACTCAAGATGCTTGTTAGCTTAGGAACTACTCATAGGTCTATATCATTGCAGAGGTCAGAACATCCAGCACCAAGTTTTCTAGTCAATAAATATCTTACACTCTTAGGGATTTAGAGGATCCTAAGTACGTTTTGCCAATTGTTTTCCCCTGAATGTTAAAAATCACTGTTTACTTAAAAGAAAATGCGATCCATATGTTTCTGACTCACTTATATTTAAATCATCACAGATTATACATAGAAGTCTTTTGATATAGAAGAAACTTCACTGACCTTTCCGATGAATCTTTTTTGTCTTGAACTTTGAGCCGAAATTCAGAAGTCCTGAGTTCTTTATCGGGCTTGGCTGCTTTTTTTTAATGTAACTTTGGTTGAGAAGGTCATACCTTGAGCTGTCTCTACTCCAGCATCTAACCAACAGACTTTTTTAAAACAATAATCACAATGTTCTAATGTTTCAATAGTTCAAGGATGTATGATTTTGTTGGGGTGGGTAGTCCTTCTACCCCCAGAGACAGCAAATCCTCATCGACGTGGTAGAGGTGTTACTTGACTACCTAAAGCATTTATGATTTCTTCACTGTAAGGAACTACTGGCTTCGAAATACCACCTGCCAATTCAGATCACAACCCGTCTATGACTTAATAGATAAATTCTAAAGATTTGGTCAAGACTCATAGAGGCAAAATGGTTTGCCCTGCATCACATAGCTAGTGAATGTCAGATGTTGGATTTCATCTCAAGAGTTGTTAAACCCAAATACATTACCTTATAAACAAGATGGTAGTGGTGCTTTCTGAATTTAAATGGGCTGATCCTTGGACAACTTGGAAAAATGGTCCATCACCAGGCTCACACTCAAAGCCTTTTTAGCTAATTAGGGCTTCTATTCTGTCCATTGAGCCTTCAAGAATATAGGCTCACCCCCATGCCACACTGAGGTATTGCAACAGAATTTTAATGAAATTAATAATAATAATGCCTTATATTTATATAGCAACTTGAAGTTTTTCAAAATAGTTTCCCATACATAGCTCACTGGATCCTCACTATAACTCTATAAAGTAAGCAAGTCAGGGAATATTATAATCCCCAGTCATTAGATAAAATATCTCAAAGAGAGTAACTAACACAAAGTCAAATAGTGGAGGAACTAGACATAGGTCGCAAGTCCACTAAAATAATGAAGGGCAAAGGGCCATGGCTTTTGCTGTCCAGTCTGAACACAGGGATCATCTAATGAAAAAAATAAATAAATAAAAACATTGGTCTGAAAATCAAGAGGCCTTAGTTCAATTCTGGGCTATGCCACTAGCTAGTTCTATGACTTTGATTTAGTCATTTACTTCTTTATCAAGAGACTATATATGGTATAATAGAAAAAGTAATGGAAATAGAAGGAAATTGGGTTCATTAACTAGCTCTGCCCCCTCACTGTATGAATGTAGACAAGTCAATTAACAGATTTTCATTTACCTAAGAGGAAATAAAAAGGAACAATAATACTTTTTGATCTCTAAATCACAAGATTGTTGGGAAGAAAGCACTTTGTAAACTTCTAAATGCTACATAAATGTCAACAATTCCAAGACCAGGAGTCTAACTTGACCAGTCTACCTACCAAGATTTTGGAAAATATCAGAAAAAAACAATGCATATTTCAAAAGTGTTCAAAATGGCAGCCATTATTAATAATTACTTTGATCTTTTTCATGTCTCCTAGTGACATTTAAAACAGCACTAGCTGATGGACAGAAGTATACCTTGACCACCAAAGGGGGAATGTGCTGCATAAATAGTATAGCAAAAGGCCAGAGAAGAGACCAACAGCTATGTACCCTTGACAAACAACTATAAATATCAGTCACCATAGCATGCCCTAGTCACATATCATTCCAGGAAGCACAACTCAGTCCATCCACAAATGGAGCTACTCTGTCTGCCTTCCAACTCCTAACCCTCAATACACACACACACACACACACACACACACACACACACACACACACACATCAAAGAGCTACCTTCACTAGGATTATAATGATAGTCTGTCTGGGATTTCAGAGAAAGAGATTTCTGCTTTGGAAGGGAAGTTGTATTCATTAACCTCTAAAGTCCATGAAAATGCATTCATCATAATTCTTAGTAAACATTTTTACATTCTTTGGTTTCCATTTAACTACATTGAATATAGAAATGTCAGGGCACAATATAAACTTCCTGAGAGTAGACTATTTTCATTACTTTGGCTGTGTATCCCAGTGCTTAATACAGTGTCTGGCACATTTTTTTTTGGTCTAGGTTTATTATTTCATCAGTTTAGGGAACTAGTGGTATGGAAAGTGTCACCACTTGGGCTGATCAGCAATTGATCTGTAATTTACATAGTATTCAACAATTGCCAGGGGAGCCTGAGATATTAAGTGACTTGACTGGGGATGCACAGTTAGTTTCGTATCAGTGGCAGAATTTGAGCCCAGGTCTGTCTGACTCAGAGGTCCCTTTCTATCTGCTATGCCACACTTGCTTTTGTCTAGTACATAATAGGAGCTTAATAAATGTTTGTTGATTTCAATTGAAGATATAATATTATACTTAGTTCCATTAAATGGTCAACAAATTGCACATTGGGAGTTAAAGGAACCATTGAAGTTAACCCACTTAACCCTCTCATTTTATAGACAACAAAACTGAGGCATGGAGAGTTTAAGTGATATCTCCATGGCCACAATAGTACTGAATAGCAAAACCAAGATTCAAATCCAGGTCTCTGGCTCCAGATTTAATGATCTTTTTATTGCAGTAGGAGATTTTATACAGAGCATGATAGTACTGTTCAGATCCCACTCAATCAGACCTATTGACAAATTAGCCTGGGATAGTTTCAAGTTGCCGTTACTATTTATATGAAGAAAGTGCCTGCTAAGAAAATTAGTGGTATACACAAGATTGCACAGGGCCATGTGTAAAGTGCTTAAGTAAATAAAGCTTTTTTATGACATGAGCACATAGGCAAAATTATGCCCATTACAAATGTTTATTTAACTTATTATCATTGCTTAACCTATTATTTGAACCAGGTTCTGTGAAACCATAATTTGGAAACACTGTATTGGCATTTAATTCTAATTAACTCAATTCTTTAAACATTTATTCAAGGCCTACTTTGAGCAAGACACTGAGCTGGGCTCTGGAGATACAAAAATAATTGAAATATTGTCCTCACCTTCAGTGGGATTATAATCTAACTGTGAAAATAAAACAGATACACAAATAGTTTTGATACAAGTGAGACTATGATAAGTACATAAGAAAGTTACCACAAAGGACTATGAGAGTTCCAAGGAAAGAGGTGATTTCAGTCTCGTGAAACAGGTTTAGAGACTAGGAAGGTTTAATGGATAAAGTGGAGACTTAAAAGAGTAATGATATGTATTTGAAATTTGTTGGCGAAAAAGATTTCACACTAATTCAGACTGGCCTTCCTCAAAACACTAAAAATTAGGTGAGTTTGACTATATTTTAAATCAGTAGTGTGCTATAACAGACGGGGCATTGAACTCCTCAGGATAGGGGTTCAAATCTTGGCTTGAGCACTATGATTTGGGACAAATTACTTCATCTCTCTAAAACTCAATTATCTCATCTGTAAATTAAGGGTATTAGACTAAATGATCTCTAAGACGTCTTCTATACCTAAAATTCTCTAACTATGTAAAATCTGAATCACAATCTGTTCTAATTAGTATAGTGATGTTGCCTTTTGACTCATATGATGTAGTACACACTACTATGATGTCTCTTGCACTGTTTCTAAGGAAAGGGAAATCTTTTCGATACATCCTATCACAAGGCAGAGAGGGACAAACACCTCTGCTGAATTATACTGGGGTCACCTGACTCAAAGTGGGACATCACATTCCAGAATAGGGGAATCCTGAATTCTTAGTCATCTCAAAGGCCTTAATTCATTCTAATGCTTTAATGAACTCTACCCTCCATAGTATTCATTAATGGCAAATGCTTTAAAACATTCCATCACAGGTTTCTTAAGTGCAGCTTGTTAAGTGATACCAGTCTACACAATGTTATATGATACTGTCGATATTTCAGATAAAACATGGTCAGCTATTTATTTGGAGTAATTTAATATGGTGGACAGGGTTTGACAAAATCCTGCTGTTCACAGGCTATTTCAGGATGACACTGACCCTGCAAACCCAACCCTGCTCTGGAGGAATCTATAGTTAAACTGGGTGCAATGTTTTCCATCCTGTTTTATGGTAACATGTTGCTGGGGCCCCATTTAACCCCAAGAGATCCAGAACCTGGGTAAAATCAGGAAGAAATCCAGAGAGCCAACTGGTTATTTAAGAGTGAAGGAGCCTTACTTCTACCAATAGTGCAATATATGACTTTGGCAAGTTGCTGAGAATCCCCCTGTCCCCAGTTGCCTTGTAGACAATTTGCAACCTCTATAGCAATGGTTTGTAACACACTTATTTTGGGAAAAGAGAAACAAGCATGGCTTTCTTTATTCAGTGTATAATGGGATTTTATGCAAAAGCCTTGAATCACCACCAAGAAAATCTGGACTGATAATAGAATGAAACAGAGAACACTAAAAAAAACTTTTTTTTCCTGTACAACTCTGAGAGGCTTTATTTTATGATGATGCTTAGAGAACTATGAGAGAAAGTGATGCAGAGGGTGCTAAAAGACCATGGGTGATTGACCATCTATTAGGGATGTTGTAGAAAGGATCCACAAATAGTATAAAAAAGTGGACTAGATGATATGTAGGGGTCCCTGCTAAATCTAGGAGCCCATGATTCTGAGACCTGTAGCCATAATTTCAAAAGAACAGTCAGGTTGAGCAAAGCCAGCGCAGGATTGAGTCAAACAATCATAAGTTGAAGAATTATATGATGCTAAATAATTCCCTTGGAAGTTCATTCTCTCCCTCTCTCCCTTCTCTCCCCACGAAAAATCAAGTTATTTTCAGATCACAGAGGTTTTGTTACAAAGGTTCAGTTACACTTCTAGAAGATCCAGCACAATATGGATTATGTAGAAAGTGCTCACCAAGGAAGGCCAGTGACTGGAAACTCAACTTTCTGAAGCTCTCCATCTGGAGGAGAGACTATCTCCCATTGTTTCTGACTTTCTTCAAGTTTCAGTTTTAAGTCTCTTAATCTTAGTGCTTTCCCTCTGAAACTACCCCCAATTTATCCTGTATATATCTTGTTTGTACATAGTTGCTTGTATGCCATCTCCCACATTGGGAGGGACTGTCCTAGTGATTGGGAGGGTCTTCAAGTAGAATTGGACATTTGAACTACACCTTAAATTAAGAAATGAGCATTGCCTCAATCAAAGTGAGACCTGGGAAAGACCTGAGCTTAAAAGGGCCAATGTTTCCCACTATATCTGGGGCCATCTCCAGTCATCCTGATCTATATCTTGCCACTGGATCCAGATGGCTCCAGAGGACAGAGTAAGTGACCTTGCACAGCCCTCCCTCCTTTAAATATTCACTTGCAATCATGGCATCACCTGTCATGGTCCTCTTCAAGAATGAAGGACAAACAACAACCTGTAAGCAGTAGCAGCTGCCCCACTGGGGATGCAACTGGCCAGTTCCAGTTAGACAATGCAGCTCCTTCCTTTCTTCCCTCCCTCTTCCCTCTCTCCCTCCCTCCTCTCTTTCTGTCCGCATAGGCTATCATGCCCTTACCTGCAGGTGCTCTGCCCAGAGGAATATAAATTTTGATTGTTAAAACCTGGCAAGATATTTTGGGGTTTATGGGATAGATCTCTTTCTTAAGGACCTTACTTTAAACCCAAATCCATCTGGCTCTCGTTGATTGGCCAACAATAGGTCCCAGCCAAAGCTTTACTTGGTCATTGTCTGGGCCCTGATGGCTCAGTGTAAATATAAATAGCAATTGTTTTGGTTTTGGTCAGAAACCCTGTGGGTCTTCCCCACCCAGATTGATCTTTTTTTTGACTAGGTAAAAGAGGCCATTCTTTGCCTTATTTCTTACCTAGGTTTAATCACTGAATGTGCTTTGCCTCAATCAAACTGAGACCTGGGAAAGACCTTACCTTAAAAAGGTCAAGGTCTCCCACTGCATCCAGGGCCATCTCCAGTTGTCCTGATCCAGTGGACCCAGATGGCTCCAGAGGAGAGAGTGAGGCTGGTGACTTTGCACAGCCCTCCCTTACTTCAATCAATTCACTTATAAGTCATGACATCACCTTTTTAATTCACGGTCTCCTTTGAGAACAAATAATAAACAATAACAAATTAAGAAATTGAAGCTATGAAGAAGAGATGAAGCTGAAATATAATCAAGGCAAGTGGGATGCCAGTACAAAGGCATAGAAAGGAGATTGAGTAGGAAGTATGTGAGAAACAGAAAGGGGACCAGCATTTAGGATGGATTACGGAGTGTGGGATGAGGAAGTACATTAATGAAGCTGGAAAGATAGGGTTAGGGCCAGGAAGTGTAGTACTTTAAAAAATAAACAGAAGATTTTATATTTTTATTAGAGATAATAGGAAGCCACTGAAATTGATGAGCAGGAGAGTCACAGATGGACAGATTTGTGTATAATGAAAATTATTTTGGAAGCATCAGGTAGGATGGGCTGGAATGGAGAGAAACTTGAGTCAGAGAGACCAATTAGGAGGTTGTTGAAATAATCTAGGCAAGAGGGGAAGAGGGCCTTGAACTAAAGTGGTGGGATGGAAAGACAACATAGTATGAGGGAAAAGGTTCTGGATTAATAGTTAAGAGTCCTGAGTGACATCATCTTACATATCTGGGTTTAATTCTCCTCATCCATGAAATGAAGAGATTAGATTGAACTGTCTCTGAGATCTCTTTCACCTCTAAAATTCTATACTTTGTGATTATGTTATTCCATGTGCTCTAATTAGATTTGTGAATATGCAATCAGTCTCTTCCCTCTTCAGAACATCTTTCACATAGCTGCCAAAATAATCTTTGTAAGGCAAAAGTCTGATCATGTTATTCCCTTCCTCAAAAATATTCAGTGGCTCCCTATTTCCTCTAAGATGAAACCTAAACTACTTAGCTTGACATTTAAGATCATCTACAGTTTGGCTGCCTCTCTAGCCTTGGTCCTTATTACTCTTCCCTTCCCAAACTCAACACATTGTCATCTACCTCTGCACCTTAATGCAGTTTATCCCCTAAGCATGAGATGAAGTCCTTCCTCATCTCTAGCTTTCAATTTTTTTCTCTTCCATGAAGATTTTTTTTTAATTCTCACAAGCTGAAAGCATTCTCTCCCTCTCAGACTTTTCTAGACCTTTTAATCTGGCTCTCTCCCATGATCCCATCACAACCTACTTCTATTTGTTGTCTTCATACATATGATTCCTGTGAAGAGACTATAAGAGGGAAAGGATCAAACATAAAGCTAGCAATCAGCTGAGACTGTTGAGGATACACAAAGTGTTGTCTTTAAGGCTATATTGGGAGGAAAAAGAGGATCAAAGAAGGGATAGAAGCTTTCCTTGGATTGGATGAAGGCATGTGCTAGTAAATGTTTAACAATTGGCTCTCTAGGATATACTTTTCAGTTTAATCTGCAGTATTAATATTTTCTCTTTCACTTTCTTAAGTGTAGGCAATCAACAAACCAATACATCAATTCACAATCAATTGTGAGTTTCTGAGGTGAATATCCTATGAAGATTGGGTGAAGGAATTGGGCATCCATATTTAGGGTGGGGAGAAGAAGTCTCAGGAGTGACATAATAGATATCTTCAAGTATTTGAAGGGTGGTTATGGGGACATTAGTCTCCTTCTGTCCAACCCCAGGAGGCATAACCAGAAACAATGAGTGGAAGTCATAAAGACGGTAATTTAGTCCAGACGTCAGGAAAAACTACTTGCAACCAGAATTCTCTAAATGTAGAATGGGCTATCTAAAGAACTGGTGATTTCCTCATCCTTGGAGCTCTTCAGACAGAAGCTAAATGACTGCTTGTCAGGTGTGTTATGGTGACATATGGATTAGATTAGCTGGCTGCTGAGATCCCTTACAATTCTCAAATTCTGTCATTCTGTGTTGGGACAATCATTTTTTTAATCTTAAAATTTCATGTTATATCCTCAGTAGAAGGTAAGGTCCTTGAAGGAAGGTTAGGTTTTGTTTTGTTTTTGTTTTTGTTTTTGTTTTTGAAACTCTAGCACCCAATGCAGTGCCTAATACATAGTAGGTATTTTTAAAGTGCTTTTAAATTTTAATTGAACATAAAACAGAACCTGGTAAATGCATACAAGTGATATAAAGTGCTATGAAAGTTCTGAGATCAGAAAGATGGTTTCTGACTGGGGAATACTGGAAAAGTTTCATTAGAAAGTAGATAGAATGTCGTTGGACTAAAGCTAAAGATTGAACTAAAGCATAGAAGTTGGAACATGCAGGATATGTTCACAGGATAACAAATAGTTCAGTTTGGATTGATGGAGCATAGATTCTATGAAAAGGGAATTGTGCTACACAATAAATGCTCAATCAAGCTGGAAAGGTAATCTGATCTCAAATTATGGAGGGTATTGAATGTAAGACTAAGGATGTGGCTTTAGTTCCATAAGCAATAGGGAACTAAAGATTTTATGCATAGAAGTAACATGATCACTTATAACCATAGGAAAGGTTATTCTGACAATTTCAAGGATGAATTTGAGGAGGGAAAAGCTGGACTCAATGTCCATATGAAGAATGATAAATACCTATAACAGTATGAGGGCAGTGAAAATTGAAAAGGTAAGAATACATCAGATCGGCAAAGATGACAGAAAAAAAAGAAATGACAATTGTTGGCAGGACTGTAGAAGGACAGGCACACTGCTGGTAGAGCTATGAGATTTCCTGAACAAAATCTATCCATGTGTACAGTTCTATTTGAAGTCTATGAAATCCTACTTAGAATGATAAATGGTGTTCCTTGCTAAAGAATAGGTGAAGCCAACCTAAACCCTTAATCTTTATAATTCTATCATTCTCTCAGCCAATGTAAATCATACAGATAACATGTTTCCAAATGTTTGGGGAAACTAGTCTTTGATAATTATATCCTTACTATGCAACTGAACAGAACAACCTATGCATGTTCTGCAAATGCTCACTTAGCCATGGGGGAAGATTGGGATATTAAAGAGCCTAAAGGGGGAAACTTCTTCAATGTGATGCTTCCCCTGAGTGAGAAATATGAATATTCAATTGCTCATTTTTCTCCCACCAAACAGATAATTAACCAACTTTTAAAAATATATCTTATTACCCATGGAAAACAAACTCAGGATCTCTTACCCATGTGTATTTTGCATCCCCCTGTTGTCAGTTGACCCCCAATTTGGTTTGATTCCATTGCTTTAACCCTACTTCCAAATCACCTTTGAGCCTCTCTGGATCACAATTCACTTAGGTCATTAACAGTTTTACTTCTTACTGCACAATTCTATCTGCCTCCGGGTGGTTTTGTTTTAATTAGAAAAAAAAAAAGAGAATGGAAAAGTTTCAACATGAAGCCCACAGAGATTCCATAGGCAAGTACAAGTTTGGCAGAAAAACAGGGCCATTGTCAGCTTAGCTCTAGTTCACTGGCTTACCAACAAGTATAATTTGGAGGGAAATAAGGATCATTTTTTAAAAAGTGACAATTTTCCCCATCAGGTAGATTACAGTATTTCCTGTTATTTTATGATACTGATATTTCACTTATACATTTTCTCCAGCTCCCATAAAATTTTCCATCTGGGGTGTACTTTTCTAATCCTTTGTAAGCCTTTGGATTCAATTTCTTCCCCCTCTCCCTCCTTTTTTTTAAAGTGTCAGTCTCCAACAATCTTTGCTCAGAGACCAGGGATCATAAGTTTACATCTCAGTTAAGGAGCTTATCCACTCACATAAAGCTCCCTATATAGCAGTGGAGGGCAGTTGAGGAGGAGGAGGAAGAGGAGAAAGCAAACTGTAATGCTAAAGTTACCTTTGCATGAAACCTTAGCCAATACCTTGAATAGTTTACAACTCAAACCCTTGAAAATTATGATTCACAAGGTTTCCAGCTGATAGACATTTTTCCATACAGCAGATAAAAGAGCATGGACAGCCAGGGCTTCTTTCAATGGGGTGAGGGGTGGGAGGAAGAACAGCAATTTACTGTGGCCTGTAGGAAAAGGGGAAAAAATAAAGTAAACATTTTGAAATAGCTTAAATAGTACAAAGCAGATCTTTTTTCCCCTCTTCTCTCCCAGTGGAACTGTAAAGTCTTCCCAGCCAGAGTCCAGGCAGAAAAGAACAAAGGCTGAAGCATCATGTGGATAAAGTTACAGACTGATTATAACTCATGTGATGCTATTTTATTACTGATGGAACAAAATGGGAAACATTTCTTTCTTTATGGACATTATTTCCTGTTGCTGGAAGAGAGTGGGTTGTTGCTTTCACTCAAACAACATGGCAGTTCAATTGGCTCCACCACTGCCAGTATTGTTAATTGGATATGTAATGACTTAACTTCTCTTGCCCCCTCCCCCACCCTGCACTGTTCACATTCTTGTCCTCTTCCCCTCCCTGTGGCCAAGCTTTCAGTAGGTTTTCCATCACTTCTAGAACCTTAATGTCATTCCAGGAAAGTTTATTTGGTGGGGGAAAGAAAACATCAAATGGTGATAAACTTCTCTGCCAGGATTTTCCAGGAGGAAAGCTGGAAATGAAAGTTGAATTCTCAATGGTGAATGTCTCCCTCAACCCAAGGAGGGGAAGAAAGGATAGGTCATGTCTTCAGAATGAGCTGCTCACCAAGGCACACCCATAACATGTGACTGGTTTGGTACGAATAGAGACCACATGTACAGTGTTCAATGATTCATACCATCTGAGTAGGCTATCGGGTAGGGCAAGTATAAGGCATGTCCAAGAATCCCATGTGTGGGTGGATACTCTGCCATTTACAGTATCTAGTAAACTTGCCCATTTCTTCCTCATACTTTGAGGTATGACTTGAGTTACTGGAGTCAAGCAGGGTTAACTGTTTCAGCTTATTTGCTTCATTAAACAGGCAAAGTCAATAGGATAGGTGAAGGAGTTATCCAGATAATTCATAGGAAAGGAAATCTCCTTAGAGAGGAATGGAGAGAGAAAGGCAATTTGGAGGCTAAAGTATTCAGATTGGTCATCTATAGGGATCAAAATCTTTGGAACAAATTGGATATTTAAATTGGAAAATCTCCAGTTCAGTTTTCCTTACTAGTGATAACTTTGGTGTCTGTTTAAATTTGCCTCCAAATATTTCATTTTAAACTTAATTCAGAAATATCAGATACTTTAGGCATATACTGGTCCTTTCCCCATCCCTCTGCATCATCCCTCAAAGCAGGTCCAGATCTTGAAGCTATGGAATCAGCAAAGGAATCACCTCACATTCAGTCTTTGGTTGCAAAATCTAGCAGGACTGATTTTTTTTCCCTCTGGGGCTTGAAATTATCTCCTGGAGAATTTTACCAGAAGGGAAGGATCTGTTAAATAATTTTAAAGGGGCAGGGGAGGGTGGAGGCAGTCCTTTGGCAAATGTGCTGAAACTAGCCTTTCAGTGAAACGGGAATGTCAATCTATGAAAAGTATAACAATGGTTTATCAATTAGCAAAGACATCAACATACATTTGATTACTATTTTGTATACTGAATATATTTGAAGTTTGCCTTTTCTCAGATTTTCTTCCCTCATTTTGAAATTGTAAAAGGCAATGTAGCAAAGACATTGTATTCTTAAGAAAATAAAAATGATTACAATTGAAATTGGACAGCTCCCTTGTAGACCAGCTTTTTTGTTTCCCCAAATTCTTGATTTTCATCCTTTACATCTTCCCTTATTGCTCTTATTTTTAATATTACATGAAGAAATGGAAAAGACTTTTCCTATTTTCTTTATGATTCACAGACTCTCAGAACAATATATTAACATCTTTTGAAGAGACAGATAATCTTTCAGCTATACTAGAGGACAGACACTGAAAACTTCCAGGGAAATTGGCCTATGTTGGGCCTTTAACAGAAACCAATAATTTTCAATCAAACACACTTGAAGAAGCAAGCCTCAAAACCCTTTAAAATCTATACTCTTACATAAAATGTAGGGTGTATATCAGATTATGGCTGGCTTTCTTCTTATCTATCTTGAATTCTAATAGAGAGTGGTCATTCCCTTCCAGGATGTCCATCCTTTTTATTTCAGCAACCAGTTTTTACTTGTTGGTCAGAACCAGCCATAGTCTCCATTTTTTTAACTCTTCCTCTTGAAGACTGAATTTATGATAAAATGCTAAGATGACTTTAGCTAAATGATAAGTATGAGGTTCTTCCCACAGAGGAGGAGGCAGTTGCTTATACTCCAAGCAATGATGGTATAGATCCAGAAATACCATTAGGAAAGAGATCATTCAGTAAGAGTGGGAGATGTATAGTTGTGGTTGATAACCTCCTGAAGGATACCATAACAACAATTTGTCAACTTGATATTAACAATAGTTACCATATTTCCATGTATGTATCTGGAAATAGACATTTAACTTCTCAAGATTTGTCAAACTTGATGCTGATGATTCACATGGATATAAGCAATTACTGCCAGAAGAAACCCTCAAAGTAATGCTAGGGATTATGAACTCCTAGGCAAGACACTGAACTTCACAGAGACAAGGATAGCATTTTTTATCATTACAAGCAATTAAAGATGATGGCTTTAGAAGAGAAAGAGATATTTGGGAAATAAATATATGGCTAATAAAATTATATCAGAGAGCAGAATTTGGACTTCTGGGTGAACATTTAAAATATATTAATAAATAGGCACTTAGCCAGGGACAAAGTACACTTAAAATGGGCTGGTAAGAATATATTTGCCTGGAGTCTTAAATATCTAATCAAGTGGGCTTTCAATTGAAAAAAGACAGAGAGAGAGAAATGAAATAATGCACATTTACCAAACTGGATACCCCAGAATGTAGCAGCTACAACACAGAAAGATGACTGACAGTAGTGATGCCCAGTGATTTAGAGAAGATCCAATTCAAGGAAAGAGCCAGCAATAAAACTCATAGCCTCAAATGTCTATACATAAATGCATGGACTTCATTGATGATAATCCCCTGATGAGACAAATGTCAGGCTCTGGAAGAATATTTGAAGACTGAATAATAGTCCAAAATATGGAATGGAGGGCTTTTTTGCAATAGTATAGAATTATAAAAAAATTTTACACATAAGTGGAAAGTGGTTTGTTATTATAGTATTAAGAGGTTGTTATTTACTTCACATCTTTTTCCCCTCGATTCCTTTGAATCAACAAGCATTTATTACATACTTATTATGGACCAACCCCTGTACTGGGTGCTGGGGATACAAAAACAAAAAAAAAATCAATCCTTACCCTCAAGAAGGTTACATTCTGTTGGAGAAGATAATATGTACATATATCTAAATAGAGAATTAATATATAGGAAATAGATAAAATAAATACAAGGTAATTAAATCCAGGGTAGTTTGGGAAGGAGGTCAATAATAGGAGGATCAGGAAAACACTTTCTAGAAAGGGATACTTGTGCTGCCTCCTAAAGGACTTGGGGATTCTATGAGACAAAGGTGAGGAGAGAGTGCATTCCAGGCATGCGAGACAGCCATGGCACATGCAGATGAAAGTTGAAGGGTTGTGTGTGAAGAACAGAGAGATCTGAGTTCTAAATCCCTTCATCTCTTTAGGTTTTAATTTCTTCATCGATAAAATGATGGGATTGACATCTAATGCCTCATCTATAAAATGATTCATGACAGCTAATGACCCATCTAATTCTGAATCCTATAAACCTCCCCACTTTGTGAAGGCTTATAGGTTTTAAAAAGGAGATGCAAGAATCATTTCTTATACAGTGTGACTCATAAAGGCACTAACTCATACAGAGTCCAGAAATACAGGGTCCATGAAAGAAATGCAATTCTCCCCTTTAGGCAGTGTTTCTACATAACTACATGAAGGAGAAAAAAGTAAATGCAGTGTAATTGAATACCTTCTACTCAGTTAACTCTCCCTAAAGAAGACTAAGAGTCCTTAAACTTTATTTTTTTTTTTTTGGTAAACAAAGCATTATGTTAAAAACAGAAGGTCAACAAAGCCAGAAGCTATAACTGTGGTACACCAAATTTAAAACTTAGCCAGTTGCTAGATTTAAAGCCTTAATAAACATATATTTTGTAGGATACATTCTCAGACATCTCTTGCAAATGAGAGACAGACAGAAAAACAGCACAGAGATAGAGTCACAGAGAGTCAAAGACAGAGACAGAAAGGTGGAGACAGAAAGAAAGAGAGGGGGGAGGGGTTTGCGACAGATACAGAAATGAATGTTTGCATTCCAGCTGTAAACCCATCACTACATTCCCTCTAGTTAGTTACAAAGATATAAAAGAAACATTAGGTAGTAGCCTAAGCCAAGTACCTGCTGTTTGCTCTGATTTTCTGGAATAGCAATAAAAATTTTTCATCCTTATACTGTTACCCAGGACATCCTTCTGGTGAATCAATGTAGGAAGGGAGCATGGATGGGTGAGAAGAAGGGGAGAAGAGCACATGTCTAGTATATTATATCTCTAATACCCATCCCCTTTTCTCCACTCATACAGCCACCACCCTAGTTCAGGCACTCATTATCTCTTACCTAGACTATTTTTTTCTTATTTTTTTTCCATTCCTTAAAATTTTTCAATTAGCAAGTACATATTTTTCTCCGCCTCTTACTCTATCCCCAATTTAAAAGAAAAGAAAAGCCCTTGTAACAAATATGTATGGTAAAGAAAAACAAATTCCCACATTGTCCATGTCCAAAAATATGTGTGTCTCATTCAGCATCTTGAATCCATCACCTCCCTGTCAGGAAGTAGATAGCATAGACCATTACAAGAGTTTCCTAATTAGTTTCCCTGTTTTTAGTCTCTCTTCTCTCAAAGTCATCATCTACCCAAAACAGTCAAATTAACATTGCTAAAACCAGGTCTGACCATAAAATTCCTCTACTCAAGGAACTTCCGTGCCTTCCTGTTGCCTGTATGATAAGAAACGGGGGGCCATCATCAGTCAACCTGATTTATATCTTGCCACTGGACTCAGATGGCTCTGGAGGAGAAAGTGAGGCTGGTGACCTCACATAGCCCTCCCTCACTTAAATCCAATTGATTTGCAAATCATGGCATCATCTTCCTGATGTCGTGGTCCTTTTTGAGAAGCAAGGACCAACAACAGCAACAACAACAACAATGATAAGACAGACTCATATCAGGTGTTACCTTCTCCATGAAGTTTTTCCAGAATATTCTAAATGCTAATTTGTCCTTTTACCAATTACCTGGCATTGACTTGGTACACTTTAAAAAATTATTTATGTTTCTACATTTTCCCCAATAGAATGTAAGCATCAAAGGCAGGGGCTATTTTATTTTTATCACTGTAAACCCAGAACTTAATACAGTATCTGACACATAAGAGATGCTTAATAAACATTTGTTGGTGAAGATACTGATTAATGGTATCCTCCAGTGTTGTTGAACCCAATGTCACTCACTGGATGGCCAAGCTACCAGTTATGATCAGATTAGCCAGACATTGTAAGACAAATAATTCAATATAATTTTAAGAAACAGGAAACAGAACAGATGGCTGTCAATTGGAGAATTACTAAACAAATTATATAAGAAATTATGAATATGAAAATAGAGAAGCATAAGTAAATTTATAGGAACTGATGCAAAGTGAAATAAAAAACTACCAAAAATAATATATATATATGTATATATATATATATACATATACAGAGAGAGAGAGAAGGAGGGAGAGAGACTGTATCATGAAAATTAGAACAGATGAAAAAAAGAAGGAAAAATACTCTTTAATTACTGTGACCAACCTTGGTCCAGAAGAAGAGATTTTTTTTAACTGTACCTTCCTCCCTTCTACGCAGAGGTAGGGACGTTGGTTGTGGAACATTGTAAGTACAATCAGATGTGGTTGGTGTGTTCATTGGTTTTACTGACCTGCTTTTTTCTCCTTTCCCTTTTATTATTTGTGACAAAATATGGATTTCTAGACATCAGTAGAAATAAAACAAAAGTTAAAATAAATTGCCTAAATAAATATTTGAAACTAACTGGATTTTCTGATGCTGACTGGCAACTCAGCCAGCCAGTGCCACTGGTAGAAAAAATAGAAAGGGAGTATGACCTATTATTGCTATTAGTATGAGCTAGCATTCCTGGGGCTTCGTTACTACAAAATATGGGCATATAGCCTTGATTATTCTGCCTGAAGACTTTTTTTGCCTATACACCATTTGGGACAACTAGCATATCTGAGTTTCTTTTCTATTACATGTCTTCTTTTCCTAACCAGGTTGTAAGAACTTCAAGAGTGAGGATCAAAATTGCCCAGATTAACAGAAGAGGAAGAAAAATACTTAAATAACCCCATCTCAGAAAAAGAAATTGAACAAGCCATCAATGAACTCCCTTGGAAAAAAATCCCCAGGACAAGATGGATTTACAAGCGAATTCTATCAAATATTTAAAGAACAATGAATTCCAATACTATATAAAGCATTTGGGAAAATAGGCAAAGAAGGAGTCTTATCAAATTCTTTTATGATACAAATATAGTGCTGATAACCTAAACTGAGAAGAGTCAAAACAGATAAAGAAAATTATAAACCAATTTCTCTAACAAATATAGATGCAAAAGTTTTAAATAAAATATTAGCAAGTAAATTACAAGAATAATACACCACCACCAGGTAGGATTTATACCAGGAATGCAGGGCTGGTTCAATATTAGGAAAACTATCAGCATAATTGATCATATAAACAACAAAAATAACAGAAACCACATGATTATCTCAATAGATGCAGAAAAAGTTTTTGACAAAATACAGCACCCATTCCTATTAAAAACATTAGAAATCATAGGAATAAATGGAGTCTCCCTTAAAATGATAAGTAGCATCTACCTAAAACCTTCAGCAAGCATTATATGTAATGAGGATAAGCTAGAAGCATCCCAATAAGATTGGGGTGAAACAAGGATGTCCATTATCACCATTGTTGTTCAATATGGTACTAGAAATGTTAGTTATAGCAATAAGAGAAGAAAAAGAAATTGAAGGTATTAGAATAGGCAAAGAAGAAAAAAGCTATCACTCTCTGCAGATGGTAGGATGATATACTTATAGAACCCTAGAGAATCAAGTAAAAAACTACTTGAAATAATAAACAACTTCAGCAAAGTTGCAGGTTATAAAATAAACCCACATAAATCATCGGCATTTCTATGTATGTCCAACAAAGCCCAACAGCAAGAGATAGAAAGAGAAATTCCATTTAAAGTTACTGTAGACATTATAAAATATTTAGGAATCTACCTGCCGAGAGAAACCCAGGAACTCGAAGAACACATTTACAAAACACTTTTCACACAAATAAAGTCAGATCTAAACAATTGGAAAAACATCAGTTGCTCATGGGTAGGCCGACCTAATATAATAAAAAAAGACAATTCTACTTAAGTTAATTTACTTACTTAATGCCATACAAATGAAACTACCAAAAAATTATTTTACAGAACTAGAAAAATAATAAGATTCATTTGGAAGAACAGAAAGTCCATAATATCAAGGGAACTAATGAAAAGAAATGCTAGGGGAGGTGGCCTAGCTATTCCAGATCTTAAATTGTATTATAAAGCAGCAATCATCAAAACTACTTGGTACTGGCTAAGAAATAGAGTGATGGATCAGAAGAATAGGCTAGGTATACAAGACACAGTAGTCAATGACTATAGTAATCTGTTTGATAAACCCAAAGACCCCAGCTTCTGGGATAAGAACTCACTATTTGACAAAAACTGCTGGAAAAACTGGAAAAGAGTATGACAGAAACTAGGCATAGAGCAAAATCTTACACCATATACCAAAATAAAGTCAAAATGGGTACCCAATTTAGATAAAAAGGCTGATACTATAAGCGAACTGGGAGAGAAAGGAATAGTTTACCTGTCAGATTTATGGAGAACAGAAGATTTATGACCAAACAAGACAGAACACCATGCAATGCAAAATGGATAATTTTGATTACATTAAGTTAAAAAGTTTTTGCACAAAGCCCATGCAACCAAGATTAAAAGGGAAGCAGAAAACTGGAAAACAATTTTTACAGCCAGTGTCTCTGATAAGACACTCATTTCTAAAATACGTAAAGAACTAAGAACAAATTTATAAGAATACAAGCTATTCCCCAATTGATAAATGGTCAAACAATATGAACAGGCAGTTTTCAGATGAAGAAATTAATACTATTTATAGTCATATGAAAAAATGCTCTAGATCACTATTGATTAGACAAATGCAAATCAAAACAACTCTGAGGTACCACATCACACCTCTCAGATTGGCTAATACGACAAAACAGGATAAATGTTGAAGAAGATGCGGGGAAATTGGAACACTAATGCATAATTGGTGGAGTTGTGAACTGATCAAACCATTCTGGAGAGCAATTTGGAACTGTGCCCAAAGAACTATAAAAATGTGCATACCCTTTGACCCAGCAATAACACCTGTAGGTCTGTATCCCAAAGAGATCACAAAAATGGGAAAAGGACCCACATGTAAATCATATTTATAGCAGCTCTTTCTGTGGTGGCAAAGATTTGGAAATTGAGGGGATGCCCATCAACTGGAGAATGGCTGAACAAGTTGTAGTATATGAATGTAATGGAATACTATTGTGCTATAAGAAATAATGAGCAAACAGGCTTCAGAAAAACCTGGGCTTACATGAACTGATGCTGAGTGAAGTGAGCAGAACCAGGAGAACTTTGTACACAGTAATAATGACATTGTATGATGACTAACTTTGATAGACTTAGCTCTTCTCAGCAATGCAAGGAACTAAGACTTATCCAAACGTCTCATGATGGAAAATGCTATTCACATTCCGAGAAAGAACTATGGAGTTTGAATGCAGATCGAAGCATACTATTTGCTTTTTTTTTCTTCCATTTTGTTTTGCTTCTTCTTTCTTCTGGTTCCTCCTATTGGTTCTAATTCTTCTTTCCACATGACTAATATAAAAGTATATTTAATAGAAATGTAGATGTAGAGCCTATAACAGACTGCACACCATCTTGGGGAGGGAGGTGAGGAGGGAGGAGGAGAAAATTTAAAACTCAAAAGCTTATGGAAGTGATTGTTGAAAACTAAAAATAAATTAATTAAAAAATGAAAAAAATAACAAAACAAAATAAAAGGAATGAAAATTTTTTAAAAAGTGAGGACCAGATTGTTTAGTTGTTCTGCATTTCCCAAAGTATGCAAAAATTTTGCAAAAAACAATGGAAATTCCATCACTGATGCTGACTGACTGAGCAATTTGAGAGAGCACATCCAAACAAGACCTGTATTGGCCATTCCAGGGTCTCAGCTATAGAGAAAATTATCCAAGTTAATGGGGTGGATCCATGGTTGTAGAAAAAATATAGCTGGCTAGAGCTAGCACAATGTAGAACAAATAAATTTTTTTATCTTTTTTGGGGGGGTTGGTGAGGCAGTTGGGGTTAAGTTGGACTTGCCCAGGGTCACACAGCTAGTAAGTATTAAGTGTCTGAGGCTGGATTTGAACTCAGGTCCTCCTGACTTCAAGGCCAGTGCTCTATCCACTGTGCCACCTAGCTGCCCCCTAGAGTAAATAAATTTTAACTAGTCCCAAAGCTCCAGTCATAAGCGTATTGCTCTTTCTCTCTAGAACTTTACTTCCTGTTTGCTTAGGAAGAATATGGGAACAGAAAAGTAGAAAAAACAAAAATCTCTTCATCTCCTCACACTACATGCCTGCTACAAATTTCTTTTATTTTCTCCATTCCTGAAGCATGAAATTTGGGAACAAAATAATGGAATCAGGGAATGTCAAATCTGTAGGGTAATAATGTCTTCCTCTAGAAAATAGAAAAACTATTTCTGAATTGAATGAAACAATTATCCAAGCTGAATTTTCAGCTTTTAGTATCCTCTGCCTCTCACTCTCAAGGATTGCATTTTTAAAAGGAATTATGGATTATAAACATGAAATGAGTCATAGGTTGGATACGAAATTTGTTTAACTTCATCCATTAGAGAGGGAAATGCTGGCAGGCCATTCTTTAAGAAATGTCAGCAGTCATATTACTAGGCTTCTTCATTCTTCTTAGTGAAAATAAAAAGAATGAATTGATTTAGAAATAATTATGTTACAGATTTTAAATGGAAACTAGTCACTAATGCAAAAATAACTACATTTCCCAGTATTCCTGGTTCCAGAATATGAACTCTTATTGAGAGAAAAAGAATTCCAGTTCCCATGAGGCATGTATACTGGCAGCACAAGTTATATATTTAGGGTGTTAAGCAAGGGGATTCATAAAACTGAGAAATGTTAAAGTTCTCTTTGGATCTGGGGCTATATCCAGCAGAGAGACAAATCTGAAATCTGAAGTGCATGGGGACCTTGAGTGCAGAGAGAGAGAGAGAGGGAGAGAGAGAGAGAGAGAGAGAGAGAGAGAGAGAGAGAGAGAGAGAGAGAGAGGAGAATGGGACTGTGCTTGGAATCCCACGCTGATAATGTTTCCTACTATTTTGCTATTCATTTTCTTTATCAATTATATGTTTGCCTAATTCTCATGAGACTCTTATTAGCAGGGAAAACAACTGATAAACTAGACCCAAGTTTCCACAGAAGGTTTTATTGGTTGTTATTATTTCAAAGTGAAGGATTAGATGTGCAAAAAAAGTCATCTAGAAAGATGTTATCACTGAAAATCCCCTACAAATGGATTATGATTCCTGAAGAGCCCAGAGCTGGCTGAACACAGGGCACAATGATTTAATGCTAACTCTAATTCTACCTTCTATTGAGGGAAGGGGTACTGTGCTTACCTGAATTTGTACTGGCCCAGGAGAATGCTTCTACCCAGGAATATAAAACTCCTGGGTTGTTCTGAACCACAACACCTGCAGAAGATGTGGCCAGGACATCCTAGAACTGGAACCAAAATTCATCATTCTGTGTTTATGAAGCAGGGAACCACCTAAGCAATGTGATTTGAGGAAAACAACTTATATCTTCGTTAGTTGCTTCCTCACAGTGCCTGAAATTCCCACAATTAATTAAAAGGGTCAGTGAAACTCCAAATTGTAGTTCAAATTAAATTCCCTGGGGGTAGGCAGAATTAACCCATCAAATCACTGTTACTGGAGCAATATCCTGAGTCTTCCACCTGGGTAGGCTAGGCTAGTTTTTCCTTAAAAAGTGTTAAGGCATTCCTGGTTCAAGGGACTATGACTCAAACTGTTGATGTCACTTCCTAATCATATAAGTACAAAACATCCATGAGAAGCTGGAGGATCCCTCTGATGCTTGGCTAGTGGATCACATGCAATGGGAGCTGATGTGCTCAATGGCTATTCTTGTCACATATCTTACTCTTGCTATGACTAAGTAAATCCTCTTTTGTTAATTGTTGAATGACTTGTCAGAGTCTCATTTTGTTCCAGGATTTAACCTAAACTAACAGGAAAGTGGACTAACTCAGACCCAGCCCATAACAGCCACTCTTAGCCATTTATATGTTAGATAACATTAATTTAGTTTCCTAACAGAAAGATAACTTTCAAGGGCATGTGATCTAAGACAAATATATTTTGCTATGTGGCAGAAAGGAAGAAAAGGTATAGAGCATAGGATACCACTGCTTCTATGAAAAAGATAGTGATGAAGAACAATAAAAAAATAAGAACCAGAAAAATAGAAAAATATAATTGAGAGGCAGTGTGGAATAGATGAGATGAAGCTTAGGTTCAAGTCCTAAATGATATATTTAATAAGCTGTGTGTCCCCTCTGGAAACTCCCCCATTGTTCGACTTAAGTGGTTTGGGTGAAGATAGATGCCTTGTCCAGATAACTGGAGGCTGCTGAGTCTCCTCAAGCAATATTCTCATCCAGAAGAGCTGAAGGCTTTCAGCCTACTTTCTCATCAACCCCCTTTATTGATTGTTCACCAGTCAGGTTGATCTCTGCCTGTTTTTTCTACCCACTTTTGCAAAGGTGTTTAAGCATTTGATGATACCCATGGTTCTTTCTTGGTCACCAAGAGAAACCACTGGCCACCAATTTATTATTTACTAGCATAATTAATAAATTTGTTATTAATTACCCAGAAAAAATAAGCTATGTATCTCTTAATGTTTCAAAGACTCTGATGCCTCATCTATAAAATGAGGATAACAATAATACTGACTCTACTTAACTCACAAGGTTGTTGTATAGACAATGCTTTTCTATCTTTAAGTGAATCATTTTTATTATGTAATTATATTGTAAATTATTATGTAAAATGTTGGAAAGCTAGTAGACATCAGGAGATGCCAAGTACATGAACAGAGTAGGTATCAGAAAAGAGAAAAACATAAAACAGCATACAGAAAGAAAGAAAAGACATACATTACCCATTTCTCAATTTTACCTCAAGCCAGAACTAATATTCATAATTATACACAGCTGTCAATTCTACCAATCACCTACTCATCATCATTACTCATTTTTTACATGAACTTTCTTCAATTATTTTAAAAACTATTATGTAAGCAGGTTCAGAGGCCACCAGCTCAGGCACAATGAATTGACAAGGTTACTAGATAATAAGATCATCAGAATGTCATAATTTTTATACAGGCAAACCCCTTGACCTCTAAATGCCCTCAGGAAATTCTTTAAGACTGAATTACAGATTAGTTACCTATCTGTGCTGATAGAGGAACTTTCTAGACAGCGATGACATTACAATTCTATTACCAAAATATGATGACAATGACACCAGTAATAACTTTTATATAGCAACATATGGTTTACAATGAGTTTTACATAAGTTATTTTACTTGATCTTTATAGCACATTTTAAGGCTAGCACAACTGGTGTCAAACACTTTCTCTATTTTGCAACTGAGGAAACTGAGTTCAGAAAAGTTAAGAGAATTTCTTGATGATGCCAATGTCATAGAAGTGACATAGCAGTGACATACCAATATTGGTATGGTCCTATCAATATTTCACAGAGAATGACTCTATTCTTTGGACAAGTTTGTGTTCCAAACATTTATCAACAATCTTGCCAATGTTTTTCAAAATGCTTGCTAGAGAAAACAAATAAACAAATATGTATAAAGACCAGTATCTACCATTCCTAAAAAATCAACTCAACTACTTTGATGGGAGCCATTGTTTCAGGTCTGATTCTAACAGATGAGGAAGATCTGGTTGTTGAATAATAATTGTCATAATAATGATTCACATTTATATAACTGTGAACTTTACTTATGCTTTCCTCACAATTACCTTACGAAGCTGTTAGTGCAAATATTATCATTCTGTTTTATAGATGAGGAAACTGGACCTCAGAGAAGGTGGATGAATTCACCACCACTAGTCATCTTGACTTTTGTCTTGCCACTGGACTTTAATGACTCTGGAAGAGAAAGTGAGGCCAAGGACTTAGTGAAACCACTTCACTTAAATCTAATTCATGAATAACTCAAGACATCACTCAGTGATATCACTGATCCTCTTTGAAAACAAATAACAAACAACAACATTGCTTCCCAATTTTTATCACTTGCAATTCCTCTGTTCTTACTTTCCCATTAAAAAACATTTTTCCTCGTCACCAAATTAAATGGACCCATTCTTTTGCCTACCTCAGCTTCCCTTGACTAGCTGCTGACTTCCAGAATGAATCCTTGGTCAAATCAAGTCAATATGCATTTATTAAGTTCTTGTTATGTGCTGAACACTATGATAAGGCCTGTGAGTACAAATACAAAAAGAAAGGAAACTAGTCCCTGCCCCGCAAGAACCCTAATGAAGGAGAAATCTGGAATCAAGAATGGAGGATGGAGAGAAATGAAAACATGGCTGACCTAGGCACTTTCTTTAAAATGGAGGTTCTGGGAGCAACTGATCATTCAGAGGAAGGATCCTCAGGTGCAGTGTGTACTTCCAGTGTAAGGAGACCGGGGATAGGGTGTTTTCCAAAGTAGGAGACCATTAGAGTATAATGAACTTCCAAGATGAAAAAAAAAAAAGACTTCTGAGCCATAGAGGAGAAAGTCAGTACAGAGAAAAGTGAAGCTTGGAGAGGAATAGGTATGAAACCACACAGTTTACTGCATCAGCATACAATTAATCAATGACAACCACATAGAACAGAGAATTCCAGACTCTGCAGGTATAGTAGGGAAGGAATGATTCCAGTGAGTTACCAGGATTGTATATGTTAGTATTTTTTCCACAATCAATCAATACTATGTACATACTGAGTGCAAAACAGTCTCTATGCAAGAAAGAAAGATGAAAAATTTGGAGAAAATAGTGTTTTCCAATTTATATGGAAAAATAAAGCTTTTTCTTCATCACAGAAAAATATTCAGATAGAAAACAAAGGAGAGAAAAGACTCTAGAGGAAAATATGAGCTTAAACTTATGACAGAAATTGTAAGAACAGAAGAAAATAATTAGCAAGAAGTTAAGATGGGCCTCTGAATAGCCGAAACTACATAATAGGTATAAGGCTTTTTTTGTACATTCCATCTCTGGCTAAGTGCCCAGTGTTTCTATATCTTAAATTATGGTCCATAAAGCCAAATCTCCTTTGCTATATCATCTTCTTATCCATCTACTTACTTCCAATATTTTTCTTTATCTTCTAAAGTCCTTGCCTTCAATCTGAAATAATAAAGTAAATTCAACCTATCTTCTTCACCCCCTCCCCCAAGTCCTTTAGTTTCCTGATCAAGGCTCTATATACCCATGGAAACTTTTGTTTTTGTCAGTGTCATTTCTTCCCACAGGAATCACCAAAAATAGAGTATTTACAATTTCATAAATCTCTATAAATGTAATATCAATACTCATAGGAAAATATTTTATTCTATTCCATTCCATTTCATCAATAAATAGTTATTGAGAACCCACTATGTTCCAGGTACATATAAGGGTGCTAGAATATAGTAATGAGGATTTTTTTTTATTTCCTTAGTACAGAGATAGAAAAGGCTTTCTGATTGCCATAGGGGAATAACCTCAAGGGGAAGAGGGATTTAATTTTTTGACTCTAGGGGGGTAGAATTAGGAGCAATGGGTAGAAGTTATAAAGAAGCAGATGTTTAACTCAATATGAGGAAATAATAATCCCCAATAATCCCCAGGGCTGCCTGGGAAGGTTATGAGCTCCCTAACACTGGAGGTCTTCAGAAAGAAGTTGGATGACCACATATAGTAAAGGAGATTTCTGTTGAGGTATAGGTTGAAGTAGATGGCTTCTAAAGTTCCTTCTAACTGATATTCTATGATTCCATCATATTATTGCTAATGCAACTTTTTATGTATAACGGTCCAACTTTTATTGTCACTGTATCATGCCACAGCTAGAAGACCAGAAAGGGTGGGTATCATGTAAGAAGAGCATTCTGAAAAAAAGAATAGTACAAGGGCGATTGTCAATCAGCAGTGGAAAATAGAAGGCATATCTACTCACCAGGACCAGTAAATTCATCACTTATTCTGAAACCACAAGAACATTAGGCCAACTTACCCTACTGAGACCTACGTGACATATAATCTATTTCTAAACCATGACTCAGTTGAAGACAATTGTAACATGCCATCAAAACAAAGCTCAGTGGCATAACATCTTCCCACAATTGGAGGAAAGTAAATCTGATCCTGCTGGCAAAATGGTTTCAAATTCCCAAGTGAACAGTCACTTGTGTATCCCTAAATAAAATGCATAAAGTACTAGACAGTCTCTAAACATGAGCTCATGCCTTTGAGAAAGGTGAAAAAGGGGCCTCTGATGTGGTCACTTCATCATCAGGGCCCCTGAGATATTAGTCATCCTTTCTCATTGCTAATAATGTCATTTTAAACTTATTGCCTGTATTCAGGATTATGTAGATGTGTGTTTGTGTATGAGTATGCATGCACATTTCTTTTCATTTTTATTTCTCTCTTGGAAAGCTGGATCCCTCCTCCTCTCCTCCTTTTTTCACTTGATTCAGATCTTAAACATTCATTTTCAAACAGTTGTGTCTGGTGGAATCTCTTGGTTAGCGTAGGAAAGAAAATATAAAACCACTTTCCCCCCTCCTCAAGCTCATCCCTACCTTTTCCCCCTACAGAGGCCCTTAAATACACAAAAAGCTAATATTCTGATAATCAAAAGTAGAATAAGATATGAGACACACCATCTTTAGCTGGCAGACAACCCATTTGAATTGTCAGCTCAACATTAGTTTTGACTGCTTTTCACTTTGTTGAATCAATCACACTGATCTGGTAATTTTTGCATTGTAATCACAATCTAATCCTCATCTTACCACATCATTTGCAGAATCAGAGAATTTCAGAGTTAGAATGGACTTCAGTGATCATCTAGTCTTACTATACTTGAAAAAGAATTGTCTGAAAGCATACTTTATGATTGGTCATCCAGATTAGGCATGGTGGGGCACACCTGTAGTTGCTCTACTGAGGAGGCTGAGAGTCATGAACAACTGGACTTTTTTTTAAATCCTCATCCTTCTTGACCTCTTTTTTAGCCTTTGAAACTGCTGATAACACTCTCATGCTCTCTTCTCTCTAGGATCTCATGGCCATTCTCTCTCCTGGCCCTCCTCCTACCTGCCTCATTGCTTCTTCTCAGCCTTCTTTGTTGGGTCTTCATCCACGTCACACTTGTTTTCCATGGGTGTCCTTGAAGGTTCTGTCCTTGGCCCTCTTCTCTTCTGCTTCTGTACTATTTCACTTAACAAGCTCATCAGTTGACATGGATTCAGTTGTTACTCTGCAGAAGATTCCCAGAACTGTTTATCTGACTCTAACCTATCTAATCTAGATTTCGGTCTTTTATTTCCAACTTTCTATTGAACATTTTGAGCTGCATGTTCCCTAGACATCTTAACCTTAACATTTCCAAGACCAATCTCATTAAGTTTCCCCCCAAATCTCCCCCTTCCTAACTTCCCAGTTACTGCTGAGGGTACCACCATCCTGCAGGTCATCCAGGCTCACAATCTGGGCATCATCCCCAATATCTCACTTTCTTTCACCTCTCATATCCAACCGGTGACCAAGTCCTATTGGTCATACCTTTGCAACATCTCTTGGTTAGACTCTCTTTTCACTTCTGACACTGGAACCATCCTGGTGCAGGCCTTCAGCACCTCATGCCTAAACTACTGCAATAACCTTCTAGTTCTCCCTGCCTCAAGTCTCTCCCCACTTCAGTCTGTCCTGAACTTAGCAATCAAAGTGATCTTCCCAAAACATCATTTAAATCATATCTCTTCCCTACTGAATAATTTCCTACAGCTAACTATTACCTCCAGGATAAAAAATAAAATCCTCTCATTGGCTTTTAAAATCCCTTATACTCTGGTCACTTTTACTTTTCCAGTCTTACACCTTATTTCCTCTAAGAACACTGCCAATCCAGTAACATTGTCTTCCTCGCTGTTCCTAGCATAAGATACTTCATCTGCTAACGCTGTGCATTTTCATTAGCTGTCTCCTGTACCTGGAATTCTCTCCCTCTTCATCTCTATCTCTTCACATCCCTGACTTCCTTCAGATGTCAGTTAAAATCCCACTTTCTAAAATAAGCCTTTTCCATTCCCCCTTAATATTAGTGCCTTCCCTAAGATGATTTTCTCCAATTTATCCTGGATTTATCCTTTATTCACATAGTTGTTTGCATGTTGTCTCCCTCCATTGAACTAAAAACTCATTGAGAACTGGAACTAATTTTTTTTTGCCTTTCTTGGTGGGCCTAGAGCAAAGCACAGTGCCTGGCCCATAATAGGTGCTTGTTGACTTCTTTTTGTTGAGTTGTTTCAGACTCTTTGTGATCCCATTTGGAATTTTCTTAGCAAAGATACTGGAGTGGTTTGCCATTTCCTTCTCCAGATCATTTTACAGATGAGGAAACTGAGGCAAACAAGGTTAAGTGACTTGCCCAGGGTCACATAGTAAGTGTCTGAGGCCAGATTTGAACTCAGGAAGATGGGTTTTCCTGACTCCCAGTCCAGTGCTCTATCCACTGCTCCACCTAGCTGTTGACTTAGTATGAGTTTAAAGGTCTGAGTTTTAATTTGCACTTTATGCATAGATTGCCACACTGAGCATATCCAGTTCATTAATTTTGAACCCCTCTGTAAGTGCAATCTGCAAAATGAAGGGATTGAATTGTATAATGTAACTCACCTTGTCAGAGTCCCTTAAGGTTTTTCAAACACTTTCCTCACTACCACAATGTAAAGTCATGCAAGTATTATTCTCATTTTATAGATAAGGCAGCTGAAGTGAAGTGATGTCAAAGGTCACACAGGACTCCAGCATTGAACTCGGAACCTTCTGACTCCAATCCAGTGATCTTTGAAGAACTACCACACTATACCACAGCATGGAGTAGTAAAACAAAACCCCAAACAAGAACCTCTAACAGCTAGTTCAAGGTTCTTCTTTCCCTCATTGAAGCTAGGACTTCTGGAAATAGCATAAAGTTCATTGAGAAAAGCTCAGAGATTTTCAGCTCACCTGAGCAACCCCAAGAGGGTTAGATAGCTAAGATAAAGAGCTAACATTGGCTAAGTGGAGGCCATTGTGTTTACACAAATGCTTTTGAAAAGTAGGGATATTCTTTGAATTTTTCTCTCCCCAAGTAGAAACTAAAACCTAAGGGTATTTCTGATTTCTTTGTCCTGATCTCTTGTGCAATTTCCTTTTCATTCTAGGTCTCCATTTTGTTGTACTTGTCATCACGTCATGTTCTATGGCCTGCATAAGCCCTCCTTTGTACTTACTATTTTAAGCTTCCTCCTTATCATGGGACCGATATTTGTTCCTTCCTTGCTCAATAGCCTAAGCATCAGGTTTGAAATCCCTAGACTCCCTGGAGCCACCGTGTTGAATCCCTGCAGAGGCTATGGGGTCTCTATTCTTTCCAAGTTGCTTTGAATTTCATCTTTGAGTATCAGATCCTAAAAACCTAGGGACTAATTCTTCAAATAGACACTCTAAGAGAATTTTAATTATTTAATTTTAGTCCTGCCAAAACAAGAAGTATTTATTATTTTCAGGCCACCTATTAGACCAGTAGTTTCAATATTTGGAGCTTCTGACCAAAAACTGAAATTTATTTTCCCCAATTTGACATTAATTATTATGTTAGACACACATGATCCAGCCTTTACCAATAAGTGGAAGGGGTAACCAACTAAGGACCTATACCCCAAACATTACTTCCTTTAGATACTTGCTAAGCTAATCATTTAATGAGAAAAAGTTTCTCATTCTATAATTAGAAATAAATGGGATTACCTTTGGAAGACCTGCAAGCTAAAAAATTTACTCTATGTACAAATGATTGACTATGAATTCTTCTCTGAAAATTGGCTCTTTTTGGAGATGGGAGGAATCACTGAAATCTAATGCAAGGTTTTTAAAGCCTAAACCTTCAGCAATATGAAAATCCAGTTTGAAGGGCTTGGGGAGAGAAAGTGGAAGAAACCTGGGGTGCAAGAAGAGAAAGAGAATGCAGAAGGCATTGAAGACAAACTTTAAGGGCTTCACAATTTTACCGAAAGTCAACTATGTCAATAGCAAAGATTTCTATAAAGCTATCCTTTTCAACCAAGACTGAGATCATTTCACATCTTTTCATTCATACAACAAATATGTATTAAGCATCTACTTTGTAGAAGTTATTGTGATACACCCTAAAAAAAAGGTACAAAAATTGACATGACTTACTTCTTACTCTCAAGGAGTTTATAGTCTACATGAGGAGATGATATACACATATAAATATGATGCAAAATGGAATATGCTAAGTTAATAAGAGAAGTCAAACAGTCTATAAGTATGTTACATGCCAGCTATGTGCCACACACCATTCTAAATGCTGAGGATTCAAAGAAAGGCCAGAACAGTCCATGACTTTGAGGAACTCACAATGTAATGGAGGAGACAACATGAAAACACTCATGTACAAATAAGATATATATTTAGGATACAGTTGGAGTATCCTCAGAGGGGAGGCGCTAGCATCAAGAGGGACACAGAATGATTTGTGGTAGAGGTAAGATTTAAGCTAAGATTTGAAGGAAGTCAGGGAGGGGAGAGGAAGGGGAGGGGAGAGGAAAGTGGGGGGAGAGCATTTGTGGGACAGGGTACAGCCAGTGAAAAGACTGAGAGTTAAGAGATAGCAGAACAGCAAAAAGGTCAGGGTCACTGAATCATTGAGTATGTGAGGGAGTAAACAACATTTAAGGAAGACTACAAAGAAAGGAAGTAATCAGGTTATGAAGGGCTTCAAAAGCCAGCCAGAGGATTTTATATTTGATCCAGGAGCCACAGGAGTTTATTGAATGGGAGTGGCATGGTCTTTGGGAAGATAGCTTTGGTACCTGAATAAAAGATACGCTAGAGTGGGGAGAGACTTGAAGCAGGGAGGCCAATCAGAAGGCTACTGCCCTAGTCCAGGTGTAAGTGATTGTAACCTGTACCAAGGACATAACATCAGAGAGAAAGGAACAGATATGAGAAATATTGTGAAGATATATTCAATAGGATTTGGCAACTGATTGGATATAGGAGGTAAGAGAGAATTAGGATATAAGTGAGAATTCACCTGGTTTATGAACCTAGGTGACTAGAAGGATGGTGGTACCCCTAACAATCATAGGGAAGGTAAGAATAAGGAAAGATTTTGGGGGAAAAGATAATGAATTCAGTTTGGGGCATGTTTAGTTTAAGATGTCTAGGGGACATACAGCTTAAGATGTTTATTGGGCAATTAGAGATGTCAGCCTGGGAGACAAGTTAAGGCCAGATAAACAGATCCAGGAACCATCTGCAAAGAGATGATAACTGAATCCTTGGGACCTGATAAGATCATCAGGTAAGTACATAGTATTTAGAGATAATAGGGCCCAAAACAGAACAGTGGGAGATACCCATGGTTAGTGAGTATAACCTGGGTAAAGATCCAGGAAAGGATTCCTAGAAGGAGCCATTAAACAGGTAGGAGGAGAACCAGAAGAGAGCAGTGTCATGGAAATCTCAAGGGAAGAGAGAATACAGATTATTGACAGTGACAAAGGCTGCATAGAGGTCATGAACAATGAGGATTGAGAAAAGGTCATTAAATTTGGCAATAAAGAGATCACTGGTAACATTAGAGAGAGAAGAGAGGAAATGTCAAAGGCTTAATTTAGATGGGGAAGAGATCGTTACTGCTTGGGTAATTAGGGAAAATTTCATGAAGGTAGCTTTTGACCTGGACCTTGAAGGATAAGTAGAATTTCAAAAGGCAGAGTAGAGGTTGTTAGAACATTAGGCAAAAAAATTTCTCTCTCACTTAGAGTCAAT
Source organism: Vombatus ursinus (assembly GCF_900497805.2). Taxonomy (NCBI): domain Eukaryota; kingdom Metazoa; phylum Chordata; class Mammalia; order Diprotodontia; family Vombatidae; genus Vombatus; species Vombatus ursinus. The sequence goes on from NW_020954576.1 coordinate 33,305,479, forward strand.
GGCAGAGAGTAATGAAAGGCAAGAATGGGAAGATTAGTTGGACCCAGAATACTGATAGCCTCAAATGCTAGGCTGAGGAGTCTGGGCTTTATTCAGTAGCCAACAGAAGGTGTTTGAGCAGATGTTATATAGAATACAATTTGCAATTGTATGGACAGCCTATAAAGCTCATTATGACTTAGTGAAAACCTCAGGAAGAATGTATACTAAAATTAATAAATCCAGAAATGGGGCATTACCCACCGACCCTAGCCTCTTGCTGGATGATATAGGTAGAGTTAACTACCTTTGCCCTGCATCCCTACCCCTCATTATTCATTTCATATTAGGTAATATGGAAAACATTCTCATTTCTCTAGTCCTAACTATACTATTATTCCCCCTATGAATGACAAAGTAGCATTCTATTCATGCTATGCTGACTTTTTGTGTAAAATTCTATAAGTTTTAGTCCTCACAGGCTCTGAGGCTTCCACTGGAGTACAAAATCCATTCACATTGAGAGTTATGCCACTATGTACTGTCATCAGAATGAGTGCCATAGGGGCTACACACTGAGTCTGTTACCCATTGGCATATTTTCTACTCCTTCTCTTGTGATCAGTAATAAAGTTTTGTTCCTGCTATCCCAGTGTGGTTTTCTGCTCTTTATTCAATCTTTTCTGCACTACATTCATTCATCAATGTGTATATGTGTGTATGTGTGTGTCTTTATATCTTAGAATAGACACTGCAGATGACCAGTGAGTTGGGCCCAGAATCAAACACGAGCAGGAGAATGAGCTAGATTGCCTTTGGGAAGATGCCAGGTTTTAATGATCCCCAAATACTCCCTGAAAAGGTTCATCTTTTAAATCTAAGTATCCTCCTAGTGTTGTTGTATCACTGCAAGTCATGGAAAACTACTAGTTGAGGACAGAAAAGCTCATGATAGGTTTGAAAAGGCAGTAACATATTTTATGATGGAAAGAATACTGGATTTGGTTTCAAATGATTTGGGTTCAAACCCTTACTGTCACTTAAACCTGTATGACCTTGGGCAGGTCATACCATCTCTCTGGGTCTTTCCAAGTTTTTTTCATCTGTAAAGGGAGTTCAACCTTTTAAGTCTCTTCCAGCTCTAAATCCTATGGTGTATTACAACAAAGAATTAGGATGTTGAACAATAGGAAATGATACCATCAAAGAAATAGCTATTGATCATTTAAATATCTCCCTTAGAAGACTGTTCAACATGAATGTACTGTTGGTGTAATCCACTATTGGTGTAGATGTGAATTTGTCTAGTAACTCTTGAAAATAGTTTGGAACTAAGCCCCCAAAGTTACTAAACTATGTAGACTATTTAATTCATCAGTTACACTACTAGACCCATACCATAAGGAAAGCAAAGGAGAGGAAAGAGACTAGAGAACGTAGCTGCAAAAGAAAAAGCCCAAGCAATTAGACTGACTCTCTCATCAGGAGTTATTTAGCCAGATCAGAGGACAATGCACTAGGATAGGGAAGCAGATGTTCTTTCTTCCTAAACCACCTTTCCTTTCCCTTTTTAGTGTACCATGAGGGATTTTAAGGGGCTGCTCAACGGACTTCAAAGTCAGTTTGAAACAGAATCATCTCCTGGAACTGTAGCCCACAGCATTCCACGCACTTGGCTCTATCTATCTATGGAGAGGATGGTATGTCATAAAGGACTCTCTGTACCCTGGAGTAGGGTGGAGTGGGGTGGGGTGGGGTGGGGCTTAGGGATGGAAGTGAAATCACTCTTTTCATGTAATTGGTATCAGGGTTCCAAGTGTTCAAAATTCTACCTCATGTATGCACCCCCAAAGCCTTGGAATCAAGGAATGATGTGGGATATAGTCAGGAGTGGAGAACATGTTCATTCTCTTACCAGCGACTGATCTCAGATGCTCTTCCGGGAAGGAAAGTATGATTTCTGGGAAGCAAGAGCACTCTTAGCTCCGCCTTTTTATCAAGTCAGCAACATTTATTGATTTACTAGCCAATAATTGTACACGTTTTAAGCAACAACAATAACAGTAATAGTAATAACTGAAGAGGTTACACGGCCTATCAAATAGAGAACCAGCCTGGAGCAGAAATTAACTGGATTCAAATTCTGCCATTAATACATATTGGGTATGTGAAGAAAGTCATTTAAACCTTCAGTACCTCAGACAACTCTTTAAGACTATAAGATGCTAAACTGCATTTGATGGAGGTATATAAGAAGATATACATAATAAATATATAAGAAGAGTCCCTCATATGAATGAAATAATAATAATTATTTCTGAAAAAAATTAATAATGATAATGACAGCTACTCACATTTGTATAGCACTTTCTTTGCCAAAATTCTGAGGTGGGCAGCACAAGTGTCATGATTCCCATTTCATAGATGAGAAAAGTGAAGTTCATAGACGTAAAGCTACTGACCCATGGTCACACAGGTAGTAAATTTCAGAGCCAAGCTTCAAATCCAGATCTTCTGACTCTGTGTCTAATGCTCATTCCTACCACACCATATTATTACTGCTTTCTAATTTATGTAGTACTTTTTTCATAATCACTGTATGAGGTAGTACAATATTATTATCCCCATTTACAGATGAGGAAATGGAGGCAAATAGAGACTAAGAGACTTGTCCAAGGTCACCTAGCAAAGTCTGAGGCAGGATTTGAACTCCTATCTTCCTGACTCTAGGCCTGGTGCTCTATCCACTTGTACCATGTAGCTAGCAAGACACATAATTAGAGTAGAATGGTAATAAAATATCTTTACTAGAGGCAATTCTATAAGTAAATAATGCAAATATTATTATCACCTATTTGGCAGCTGAGGAAATGAAGGTTGCATGACTTGACCAAGGTCATTTGGTACAGTGCCTTTCCAATTACTTAATTACCAGTTGTATACATTTTTGTAGTTAATTATATTCAATATTTATTTTCAATTTATTTTTATTTATTTATTATATATAATAAATATATATTATTTATATTCAATTTAGTGTATTGTTGTTGTTGTTTGTCCAGACCTATGATTCATCATCATAATGAACTTTCAGAATAAAAGGTCCATCAACCAATGAAAGGTTATTTCTTATAACAAATAGCTTTAGAAAGTTTCCTTGGATACCTTGAGAAGAAGTGACTAACCTATGGTCACAAGTACATTCATCAGGGATAGGACTTAAACCCAGATTGTCCTCACTCCAAAGTTGGTCCGCTGTCCTCTTTGCTATTCTGCCTCTTTATTATCTACTTAAGTTATTTTTTACATTTGTAAGTCTTCTTCTTCCAACAAGATTATAAGCTCCTTGAGGACAGGGGTCATGGAATATTCTTTTTTTATCTCCTACAGAGATATTTGTCAATAAATAATGGCCAAACTTAACTAATCAGGTGATGAGAACTCAACTTTGTTGACTTGTCAACTAATTATCTCCCTCTTACTTTCAAAATGGCCCTTGAAATTGGTAAGGTTCTATTTAGTACTGGAGGAAAAAAATCCACTGTTTGTAAAAAGGCAGCAGCCCAAAAGCACTATAAGCATGGGCTGTTATTTACATCTTGTTATTTACACTCATGATAACACTGCTATTTGATCAGAGGAAGCTTCATTGCCCAAGTTGGTTTTGTTCAAATCAAAGGATGAAGACAGAGCCTTGACCTTCTGATTCAGGCTTAAAAAAAAAAAAACCTTCCCAATTCATGTTCTGTTTTCCTATTTCTTTGATACACACAAGAACTCAGTCTTTCTCTTTGGTTCTTCATGATGTCATAGATGAAAGGGAGACAATCCCAAGAGAAGTCTTTATTTGAAGTGGTTCATTTAAAGGATGAGTCGTGTTCCCAGTGCTGTTTTCCAGGTTCTAAGATATTTTCCATTTTTTTCCCACACAAGGAAAATGGACTATGGGTCAGGTAATGTAAGCAACAGACGCGGAGATAGTTGCCAAAAATGTAACTACCCAATCAGCTCCAAAGGAAAATATTCATTACAGTGACACATGTTAATAGTATTGAATTCAAAACACTTGTTTGGACATCCAGATGTTGGAAAGTGCCATATCCTGATTAACTGAAATATTCCCTGTCCTTTCAGATCTTCCTTCCTTATTTTGATTGCAAGTCAAGTTTTGGGGAAATTCTTTCCCACTACTGTCCACTGATCACATCATGAAAGTATTTTAAAATCTTCCCTTGTTTCCTATAAGAAGAAATGGAAAGCATGGCCACAAATATTTATGTTAATGGCACTGTTTATTATTAGAATCTTAGTTCAGACTGTTGCAGGGTTACAGCCACGTACCTTCCTATCTGGAATCCCTCTCAGACATTCACCACCACTATAATACACACACACACACACACACACACACACACACACACACACACAGAGCTATAAAATAGAAACAAAAGCTGTAGTGTTCCAGATAGATGGTATAAGTCAATTACAAGTACTTACAAGCCAAGTGAGAAGGAGGAGATGTCTCTTTCCCCACAAAATACAACAAGTAACACAAAGACAATGAACTCAACAACAAGGTCAGCCCCAGCTACACACACACACACACACACACACACACACACACACACACAATGAAACAGAAAAAAAATTCTAGTTTTAACTCTTTCTTGAAATGCTCTGAGCCCAGTGCTTAGGATTTCATTTTTATAGAATTAGATCATAAATGGGACCATACTGGCTGTTGGGTCATTTGTCACCAAATGAGCAAGAATGTGGTGTCCTAACATGGAAAGAATGCTGGTGCCTTAAACATTTATTTCTGGTTATATTTTTCCCACCCTTGGAATCAAAACTTCTACTGATAAAAGAGGATAGATCATGGACACATTCTCTACTCTCCCACCAGAAGAACTTCATCCACACAGCCTGAAGCATTTGTCTTTGTGATGTGATAGACTGTCATTGGGTCAGCGATGCTCTTTGACCTTAGCTGTGTTTATTCTAGAGTTCTCCTTCTCTGCTTCTCACACCCATTGATCCCTTGGGCCAGGGCCAGGATTCTTCTGTCCTTCTCCCTTTGTCTCACTTGTGTTTCCAGCAAAAGGGCTCCTTTCCTGTTTCCTTCTTAATCACCCAACCATGGAAGTGTCCACAGGAGAGAGATGGCAGAGTAAAGCTTCCAGCCAATCCCCAAGATCCTTCCAAATATCCAGGTGTTAGAAATCAAGAATCCAGATGTTGGACTGAATGTTTTTGGCCTGTTCCACTAAATACGTGAATTGGCCTCACTGCCATAATAGCTGAGGCATAATAACGGATAGATCAGATCAAAGGCAATAGTAGTTTCTTGTCCAACAGTCAAATGCCTTCTTACTGCACTAATCTCTATGGAAACTATATTTTGTCAAGGATATACTCTCATCAAATAGATTATGAAGAGGATAAATCATAGAAAAAAAGCTTCACGGGGGGCAGCTAGGTGGCACAGTGGATAGAGTACTGGCCCTGGAGTCAGGAGGACCTGAGTTCAAATCCATCCTCAGACCAGACACTTGACACTAGCTATGTGACCCTGGGCAAGTCACTTAACCCCAACTGTCTACAAACAAACAAAAAAGTTTCACAAGGGCAGGGGCACAGCACAAAATAATAAATACTTATCAAACACCTACAAATGCAGAGTGCTAGGATATAGGGGAAAGACAAATTGGAGGTTTAACTCAGTCCCTGTGCCACAGGAACTCACAGCCAACTCAGAAATTAAAAAAAAAAACTAAATCTTTTTGCTTAACACTGGAGTGTAAGTCAGAGAATCTAGGTTAGAATCTTGATTCTCTTATTTATTACCTGGGCAGACTTGAGCTGTCAACTTCACCTTCTGCAAATGTAAATTGAGGGTATTAGACTGGGGTCCCTTCTACCTCCAGAGCCTGATCTGTAAAATGGTGGTAATAACATTTGTATAGCACTCCTGTGAGAAAAGCACTTTGCAAGTGGTCAAGCCCAATGTAAATGTGAGTTCATTTTATTACCCTACTCTCTCTGTAAAACCCAGTAAATGGTTCTTTGCCCTGAGATCACTCAAACATTCGCCGAATTCTGTTGGATGACAGATTTTCCCAATCTATAAACATTTGGTCCAGATCTCAAAGGTTGAAAGAGTAAAGCTCAAAGAAAGAAATGAGGCATTACATTTTCCTTGGTTCCCCAATGCTTTTTCAAAACATTGACTTAAGGAAGAAAACACATTTGGACCTGAACTTACTTCTAATATACAAATTCCTGCCCAAATTCTAGTACTTAATACTGCTTTGCCCCAAAGCTATTTGTACAAATAAATCTTCTTTTACACAATAGCTATGTTTAAGGGGACTCTGCAAATCACAGCACAGCATAGATGATAGTTGGATTGAGGAAGCCTTGGATGTAAATCCCACCCCAGTCATTTACTAGTCATTTAACCTTTGGCAAATAAATTCACTTTTCTGAGTCTCAGTTTCATCATCTGTATAATGGAAACAATAATAGTGATTGCCTTACAGAATTGTTATGTGATATAAATAGGATACTAAATTTAAAGGTGGAGCAGCTTGGCGGTACAGTGGATAGAATGCCAGACCTCAAGTCAGGAAGATTTTGAACTCATCTTCCTGAGTTCAAATCAGTCCTCAGGTACTTACTAGCTGTGTGAACCTGGGAAAGTCACTCAACCCTATTTGCCTCAGTTTCCTCATCTGTAAAATGAGCTGGAGAAGGAAATGGCAAACTATCCCAGTATCTTTACCAAAAAACAAAAACAAAAACCCCAAATGGGGTCATGAAGAATCGGACATGACTGAAATGACCGAATGATAACAAAAAATTTAAAGGCAGAACGGACCTCAGCAATCAGCTAGTCCAACCACGTCATTTTGCAGATAAAAAAATGAAACTTAAAGAGAATGAGTTATTTGCCTAAGGTTACACAAGTCCTTAAGTGGCAGAGGTGGTATTTGAACCTAGGTATTCAGGCTCCAAATTCAGCATGTTTTCCCTTGTACTACAGTGCTTCCAATATGGCTAGTCTTATTTTAAATACACTATAAGAACTTGTCTTTAAAGAGAAACCATGGTGGATACTTTGGTAAAACAAAGAATACATGTTTAAGTGCATAATCACTCCCTAATTTATTTTTTACATAAATGGACAAATCATCATTGTCATAGGAAAAGTTTCCTTAAAGTAAGGTATGCCTACATGAGAAAAGGGCTAAGGTCTGGACTGGACTTCACATCAAAATTTACTTGCATACATACATACAAACACACTCTAAAAAAAGTAATCTGATCTCTTTCAATGTTCTACAAATGAGAGAATTCATTGAGGACAGAAGTCTGAGTTTTCTCCACTAAAGATAACCTCCCACATCCAACCAAAATCATCAATAACCCTGACAGCTTCCTGTAACACTCTATGCTCCTTCCCAGATGAGCTGGATGTTAAGCTTGCCATAAAAATGTGATGATGTGAGTATGTCTCACCCTCAGCCTTGGGAGCTTAGTGACTTACACCTTAGCACCAACATTAGCACAGGGGCACATCAGCCTGGACTAACTTAGCAGGACTGGATACTGTGAGTATAAGCATTCCAAGGGAATCAGTAGGCTAGTGTTGCATTTCAGCCGCTTCTAAATGTTCAGAGCATAAGTCATTACTTATAGTTGACAGCTCCTCTCACAAAGACTCAAGCTGTTTCACACTGACCAGGACTTCTTCCTTACTGAGTTGCAGTCCTTCAAAGGATCTGATGATATCATCTCTATTTTTTAATAGCAGTGGGAGAACTTTAGAGTGCTTTTAACTCTCCCAGGTTCTGGAGTTTCTCAAAATGTTACAATGTCTTGCAGTGTTCTCTATTCCTCCCTTCTCTACCACCCTTCTCATCTCACCCCCTCACTTGTTACTTATTTCACCACAACCTGAACTTGAACTATGAAAGTGTAGTTGTATTTAAGAAGAGATATTTTCATTTTCAGGTTAAAATGGGGGAAATATAGTATTAATTAGGTAGAATCATAGTCATAGAGGTTTTTAACAGAGCAGTTCATTTAGAACCAGACAATCTAGTTTCATATTGCATCTATTTCACTTAGCCCCTATGTGACATGAATGAGTCACTTAACCTCTCTGAGGCTGTTTTCTTGTCTATAAAATGAAAGGGTTGGATTACAGGATACCTGAGGTCTATTATAGCTATGGAATTTGTTTTCCTCAGGTAACCAAATCACTTCAGATATATGAAATTCTATCCTGGGTTGTTATCACTTTTTAAAAAACCTTCAAGGAAGTAGAAACTATATTATGCCTTTGCATATTTAAACACTTCAACAGTTCTATGATCTCATCAGTACAGATCACAATGTATCCATGTCTCCTCATCTGGTAATGAGAAGCAGTGTTGTACAAAGGAAAGAGTGTTGGATTTGAATTCAGAGTTCCTGGTTTTGAATGCCAGCTCAATCACTTAATACTTGTGTGATCTGGAGTAAAATTAGCAAAGGATATAAATGTGCCTCTTGCAGACCTAGAAAAATCTAAACAAAAAAATAAACAAGAAATAAGATTAGGACCAAAACTAATTTTTTAAGTTAGATATGGGTAGATCTCTGGCAATTACTGAATGGGAAAAGAAAGAATATATTGTACATATTTCTCAGGTCTATGTGGCACCTTTACCAAAACTGACAATGTGCTACAGCATAAAAACCTCACAAGTGTGAAAAGCATCAAACATATCCTTTACCAGCTAAAACACAATAAAATTATGCTCAGTAAGGGACCTCTGAAGAGAATGTTAAAAATTAATTGGAGAATAAGTATCTTAATCCTAAAGAAAATGTGGGCCAAAGAACAAATTATAAAAAACAACAGAAAATTTCATTTAAAAAAAAAAACAATGAGACAATACACCAAAATTTGGGGATATAGCCAATGATATCCTGAAGGAAAAATTTATATCAATAAACATTTTTATCTACAAAAAAGGTGAAAGAACAAGTCAATTATTCAGGCATGTAACTAAAACTAACTAGAAAATGAATAAATTTTAAAAACCAACAAAAGACCAAAATAGAAATTTCAAAAATCAAAAGATTTACTACATTGCAAGCAAAAAAAAAATTAAGTAAAACTAGATTTTTTTTTAAGGGAAAACAATAAGATAGATCATTGTCTAATCTTTTTTATTTTTTTTTAAAGAAAGGCAATTTGGTAGGATCTCCAATTTAAACGTACAAATAAAAACAAATGAAGAAAAAATAAAGAAAATTATTAGAAACTATTTCCCCAATTATATGCCAATAAGGTTTAAAATTATGTTAAATGAATGAATATATCCCAAAATATAAAAACCTCCAGATTTATAGTATAAGATATACAGATTTTAAATTACCTAATCTAAGAAAAAGAAATTGAACAAGCCATAAGCGAACCCACAAAGGAAAGGGAAGAAAAAAATCAAATGGATTTATAAGTGAATTCCATCAAATATTCAAAGAACAATTAATTCCAATATTATACAAATAGGTTGCAAAAATAGAAAAAAGAAGGATCTTACAAATTTTTTTTTGTTTTATATATTATAGTCTTGATACCTAAACCAGGGAGAAACAAATCAGAGGAAAAAACTATGGACCAATATGGTCAACAGGAAAGGTCTATTGTGCCAGTCTGGGAGAGGAACACAGTTCAGTGTGGGCCATGCCAGGAAAGACTAGGCCACAGCAAACCTGGAACAGGGCTCAGGGGACTGGATCACAGGCAGCTGTGGTGGTTTCCAGACTTCTCAACCCACAAATGCCAAAGACAACTTAGAAGGTCAGTGGGAAAGATCTGATGGACCTGGGTGAGAGAGGAGGTTCCTGGTTCCAACCCTGGTGCAGACCCAGGGTGGTGGTGGTGGTGACTGCTTTTGGAGCTTTCAGCCCACAGACAGTGGGGGGATTGAGTGGTTGATCAGAGAGGGATTGCAGGGAACTCTTTGCTGACACCAAGGCAGGATTCTCTTGCTTTGCCCATGCTAGGATCTAGGTTGCAGTCCTAGGTGGTGTTCCTAGAGTGAAGAGGAGCACTGGCATGGGAGAGCTTGTCATGGCAGTGGAGAGGGAATCCTCCTCACAGTTCCAAGGCAGAAAAGAGTGCTTGTTGTCATTCATAGACTACAGCACAGGCCACGAAAGCAGTAAACACCTCTCCTTTGATCATAGCACCTTGGAAGAACTGAAAATTTACAGCTCCCTAGAAGTACCTCTGAAAACAGCTGCACAAAACCCCCAAAACTTGGGACAGAGTGCCGTTCACACTGAAAGCAGAGCCTTACCTTGACAAAGAGCTTAAAAGTCAAGTAATTCGCTGGGGACATGAGCAAACAGTGTGAAAAAAAAAACTCAGACTATAGAATCTTACTTTGGTAACAAAGAAGATCAAAACATACAACCAGAAGACAACAAAGTCAAAGCTCCTACATCCAAAACCTCCAAGAAAAACATGAATTTGTCTCAGGCCATGGAAGAGCTCAAAAAGGATTTTGAAAAGTAAGTAAGAGAATTAGAGGAAAAAGTGGGAAGAGAAATGGGAATGATGCAAGAAAATCATGAAAAATGAGTCAACAGTTTACTGAAGGAGACTCAAAAAAATACTGAAGAAAATAACACCTTAAAAAATAGACTAACTCAAATGGCAAAAGAGGTCCAAAAAGCTAATGAGGAGAAGAATGCCTTAAAAAGCATAATTGACCAAATTGAAAAGGAGGCCCAAAAGCTCACTGAAGAAAATAATTCCTTAAAAATTAGAATGGAGCAAATGGAAGCTAATGACTCTTTGAGAAATCAAAAAATTATAAAACAAAACCAAAAGAATGAAAAAATAGAAGACAATGTGAAATATCTCATTGGAAAAACAATTGACTTGGAAAATAGATCCAGGAGAGATGATTTAAAAATTATTGGACTATCTCAAAGCCATGATCAAAAAAAACAAAAAGAGCCTAGACATCATCTTTCAAGAAATCATAAAAACAAAAGCTGCCCTGATATTCTAGAACCAGAAGGTAAAATAGAAATGGAAAGAATCCACCAATCACCTCCTGAAAGAGATCCCCGGAAGGAAAACTCCTAGGAATATTATAGCCAAATTCCAGAGTTCACAGGTAAAGGAGAAAATATTGCAAGCAGCCAGAAAGAAACAATTCAAGTATTGTGGAAACACAATCAGGATAATACAAAATTTAGCAGCTTCTACATTAAAGGATTGGAGGACTTGGAATATGATATTCTGGAGGTCAAAGAAGCTAGGATTAAAACCAAGAGTCACCTACCCAGCAAAACTGAGTATAATATTTGAGGGGAAAAAATGGATATTCAATGAAATAGAGGACTTTCAAGCATTCTTGATGAAAAGACCAGAGCTGAATAGAAAATTTGACTTTCAAATACAAGACTCAAGAGAAGCATGAAAAGGTAAACAGGAAAGAGAAATCATAAGGGACTTATTAAAGTTGAATTGTTTACATTCCTACATGGAAAGATGATATTTGTAACTCACGAGACCTTTCTCAATATTAGGGTAGTTGGAGGTAACATTGTGTGTGTGTGTGTGTGTGTGTGTGTGTGTGTGTGTGTGTGTGTACAGAGGGCACAAGATGAGTTGAATATGAAGGGATAATGCATAAAAAATAAAATTAAGGGATGAGAGAGAATTGTACTGGGAGGAGGAAAAAGGGAGATGTAGAATGGGGTAAATTATCTCATGTGAAAAGGCCAAGAAAAAAATTTTACAGTAAAGGGGAAGATGAAGTACATGAGAGGGAATGAATGAATCTTACTCTCATCATATTTGGCTTAAGGAAGGAATAACACACTCAATTGGGTATGGAAATCTGTCTTACCCTAAAGGAAAATAGAAGGAAAAGGGATAAGAGAGGGGTATGACAGAAGGGAGGGCACATTGGGGGAGGAAGTAATCAGATGCAAACACTTTAGAGGAGGGACAGGGTCAAAGGACAGAATAAAATAAATGGGAGAGCAGAATAGGATGGAGGGAATTATACTAAGTCTTTCACAACATGACTATTATGGACGTGTTTTGCTTGACTACACATGTATAACCTATATCAAATTGTTTGCCTTCTCAATGAGGAGGGGTGGGAAGAGAGGAAGGGAAAGAATTTGGAGCTCAGAGTTTTAAAAACAAATGTTAAAAATTATTTTTACATGCAACTGGGAAATAAGATATACAGTCAATGGAGTATAGAAATCTATCCTGACCTACAGGAAAATAGAAGGGGAAGGGGAAAAGAGAAGGTGGGGGAGTTGATAAAAGGGAAGGCAGATTGGGGGGAAGGGGTATTCAGAATGCATGCTGTGTTGTGGCGGGGGGAGGGGAGAGATGGAAAGAAAATTTGGAACTCAAAATCTTGTGGAAGTGAATGTTGAAAACTAAAAATAAATAAATTAATTTAAAAAATAAAATCAGCACACATAGTGAACAAAAAAAAGATTATACATGCACTAAAATGAAACTGTTAGTAAAGAAGCTATAGGAACCTTTCAAAAATGTATATTATGACCAAGTAGGGCTTATAACAAGAAATATTGAGAAAACTAAAAACGTAATAGAACATATTAATAACAAAGAAAAATAAAAATCAGATGACTATATCAATAAATGCAGGAAAAGCTTTTGACAAAAAATGCAACCCATCTCTATTTAAAATAATAAAAAGCATAGGAATAAATGGACCTTTCTTTTACTGGTAAATAACATCTATCTAAAACCAATATCCAGTATTATGTATAATACAGATAAAATAGAAGACTTTCCACTAAGAACAAAGTATATGAAATATGTCCATTAACACTACTGTTAACATATTTTTAACAGTGCTGGATATGTTGGATATAACAGTAAGACAAGGGAGAAAACTATGGGAATTAAGAGAGGAAAAAGGAAACAAAGTTATCACATTTGTAAATGATATGACAGTCATTTAAAAAAACCCTAAGGAGTCTACTAGAAATTAATTTGAATAATAATAATTTCCTCAAAAGATCAGGATATAAATTAATTCAAATAAATCATCATCCTTTCTACATATTACAAATAAAACCCAGAAGCAAATGCTGAAGATAAATTCCATTCTAAATCTCTGCAGAATAGATAAAATATTTGTGAATCCACCTACCAGGACATACATGTGAACCACATGAATGCAACTAAAATACATTTAACAGAAATAAAGACAGACCAAAGTAAACAGATATTAATTGCTCACAGTTAGACCCTAACAATATAATAAAAATGACAATATGACCTAGTTTAATATACTTATTCAGCATCATATCAATCAAACTGCCAAAGAATCACATTTAAAAAGTCTAACAAAATACATCTGTAGGAATAAAAGGTCAAAATTTGCAAGGAAAATAAAGAAAACAGTTGGAAAGAAAGGGGGTCTAGAAGGACTAGATTTCAAACTATACTACAAATCAACAAACATCAAAACTATTTGGTACTGGCTAAAAAATAGAAATTTTCATCACTGAGACAGTTTAGGTATACACTATACAGAAGCAAACAGACACATTAACATAGTTTTTGACTGCCAGGAATCTTGCTAGGAAAAATGGAAAGCAGCCTGGCAAAAATTAAGGTTAGAACAGATCTCACACCATATTCCACAATAAACTCCAAATAGACAAATGAGCTATCTATAAAAGCTCACATCATAAAAATTTAAGGAAGCAAGAAGAAGAATATATTTCATAGCTATGATTAGGGGAAGAGTTCATGACCAGATAAAAAATAGAATCATAAAAAATAAAATGATTAATTTTGATTAAAGGTTTTTTTTCAATTTTCAAACAAAATCAAAGCAGTTAAAACGAGAAGATAAACAGTTACCTTGAGAAAAAAAATCATTCAGCAAATTTCTCTGATTGAAGTTTAATATTCCAGATGTATAAATAACTGATTAAAATATCTAACAGGCATTTCACAATAATCAAAATATAAGAGCAAACAGTTCTCAAAGGAAGAAATCCAAGCCATCGAAAGTCATTGAAAAATGTTCCAAATCATTAATAGTAGAGAAATGAACATTAAAGCAATGCTGAGGTTCCACTTCACACAAATCAGACTAGAAAAGATGACCAAAAAAAAAAAGAAAGAGAAGAAAAAGACAATTGTTAGAAGGGATATGTGAAAATATGCATACTATGGGTGAAGCTGTAAATTAGTCCAGCTATTCTGGAAAGCAATTTGAAACTGTTCCTAAAGCATCATTAAATTATACATACCTATTGACCCAGTAAAACTCCCCCTAGGTCTGTACCCCAAAGAGATCAAAGAAAGAAGAAAAAGGCTCATGTGTACAAAAATATTTATAGCAGCTCTTTCTGTTTTAACAAAGAACTGGAAATTTAAAGGAATGTTCATTAATGGGAAAAGACAAACCAATTATAATTTATGAATGTAATGGAATATAATTATGCAGTAAGAAATGGCAGGAGGGATGGAGGGAAATACCTGTGAAGATGATGAATTATTGCATTGTGAAATAAGCAGAAGCAGAACAATTTACATAATAACACCATAAGGGAAAAAAAAAACTTTGAAAGATTTAAGAACTCTAATCAATGAAATGAGCAAACACAACTACAGAGGACTGAACAAAGCAGGCTACCCAGCTTCTAAGAGGGATCAAGATGCAGAAAGAGATACATTTTGGGACATAGCAGATACAAGGATTGTGTTTTCCTTTATTTATTTGAGGTTGGAGATTGTTTTTCCTTTTTTTGTGGGGAAGAGGAGAAGCATGTTAGCAATGGTATTGTGAAGAAGAAGGAGGAGGAGGAGGAGGAAAAGCAGAAGGAAGAGGAGGAGAAGAAGAAGGACTACATGGTTACTGAAGCTTTTTAATGCATAGAGGAAAACAGAAGGAAGTTCAGAAGAGAACATAGAGAAATGTCAGCTTTCAAAATAAAACTGAATTTATAATATATATGTATGTATATATTAAAGTGAACTGTTCATAGTAGATTCATTATTTTATCTGTAATCTTCTCTACTTAATATATGGAAATTTTGGGGATTTTTGGTGTTTTTAAATTTAAAAGAAAAAAGTTTAAAAAAAAGGAATGATGAATTTGGAAACTTGAGGAATTCAGAGAAATATGAAAAGTCCTATATAAACTTATACAGAGAGACATATGCAGAACCAGGAGCACAATATAAATGATGTCCATAAAAATATAAGCAAAAACAACACTGTTTTTGGCAGTCGAACTTTGATTAGATGGAATGACTGACTGCTCTTGGTCTTGGATGATAGATGGTAAAACATTTCCCTCTTCTCAATAGAAATATAGGGGACTGTGGATACATAATGCTGCACACACTGTCATTTATGGTCTCTGTGTTTACTTGATTTTACTCAATTGTTTTTCTTATGCCACAAGGGAGAATTCAATGGGTATGGTAAATGTATTAGTAAATGATTTCTAAAAAGAAGACTTTAATCAAACAAAAAAAATCAAAGAATCAATATAAATTAAACTTTAGAAAGGGTAGTTAGGTGGTGCAGTGGATAGAGTGCTGGGCCTAGAGTCAGGAAGACTCATCTTCTTGAGTTCAAATCTGGCCTCATACACTTACTGACTGTTTGATGATCCTGGGCAAATCACTTAACCCTGTTTGCCTCAGTTTCCTCATCTGTAAAATGAGCTGGAGAAGGAAATGGCAAACTACTCCAGTATCTTTGCCAAGAAAACTCCAAGTGGGGTCATGAAGAGTCAGACATCATTATAACAACCACTACCACCAACACCACCACATTTTTTTAAGTTGAGAAACAATATGGTACAGTGGAAAGTATGCTGGATTTGGAGTAAGAGAATCTGGGTTGAAATCTAAGCTCTTCAATTTACCACCTATGTGGCTTTCAGCAAATCACTTAAATGCTATGAGACTCAGTTTCCTTATCTATAAATGGGAGGGGGTGGACTAGATTATCTTTAAAGTTTCTTTCAGCCCTAAAACACATGATACATTATATAAATACGTTAGTGTGTGTGTGTGTGTGTGTATACACATATAATTGGGGAGTATGGAGAAGTTTCTCATAATATGCCATGTCTGATTCGCTAGTGCTGTCAGCTGAGTAAGGGAGTATTAAGGAGCCTGCTTTAGGTCTCCTGCTTTCTACCGGCCAGTATTTTTTGGCTGTATGAGGTGAAGCAAGAGATGTACAGCTCTGTGGCTGAATCTTAGACACAACCACAATAAGATTATCTTTAAAAGATTTTGTTCTATAAAATATCAGAGGGTTGGTCAATTTCAAGCTTTAGCTTTGTTTAAAAATTCATTTAAATATGCCCTAGTGTTAAGTAAGGGCTTCTTTAAGCAATGATCATCTATTTTAAGAGGGACTTGGTGGGCAGGTTGAAAAAGAACTGACAACTCTGGTCATCAAGTCAAAGGACCACATACTACTACCACTTACTAGTTGGGGGAATCTGAACAAGCTATTTTATTTTCTTCATCTATAAAATGGGGATAAATTTCTTGTATTACCTACCTTGAAAGGTAGTTGCCAGGAAAGTGCTTTTTAAAGCTTAAAGTATTAAATGCAAGTTTTTGTTATTTTTTAATAGAATGGTGTCTGAAACTGTCCTCTCTGCCTCCACTGAAGCTATTTCAACCTAAACTGAACTTCTTTCAGCTTCATGGGAAATGGAAAGAAATAAGGAAGGAAGAAAATAAGCATCTACTGGGTACCAGGCATTATGCTAATGCTTTACAAATATTATCTCATTTGATCTTTGCAACCATCTTGCAAGGTTGGTACTATTATCATCCCTATTTTACAGCAGAAGAAACTGAAGAGGCATACAGGCATTAAGTGACTTGCCCAAGGTCACTTAGGGGGAAAGGAGAGGAGGGAGGAAAGGAACAAAAGAGAGGAAAGAAAGAACCAGAAAATATATACATTCAGAAACATGCAAGTTGAATTAAACCTTCCAAAATATCCAGGACCCCCCTCTCTCTCCTTCCCTCCTCCTCTTCCTCTTCCTCTTCCTCCTCCTTCTCCTCTTTCTTCTTCTTCTTCTTCTTCTTCTTCTTCTTCTTCTTCTTCTTCTTCTTCTTCTTCTTCTTCTTCTTCTTCTTCTTCTTCTTCTTTTCTCTCTCTCTCTCTCTCTCTCTCTCTCTCTCTCTCTCTCTCTCTCTCCAGCATAGATCAAGAGAGAAAAAAGAAAGGGAGGGAAGGAGAGAGAGAAGATAGAAAGGGAGATAAAGAGGGAGGGAGAGAGAGAGGTAGGGAGGGGGGAGAGAGAGGTATGGACAGAGACAAATAGAGAGAGAGGATAGAGGAAGGGAAAGAGGAGAAGGAGGGTTAGAGAAAGAAGTGGGGGAGAGATCTCAAGTTGTTGTCAACACACAAAGTACAGCTGACTCAGACACATAGACCAAAGGATTACTGGTTACTAACCAATTGACTGGCTTTTCCATTTTATAACCAATTATTAATAAATCTAACCAGAAATGCATATAGACTGATTGTAAATTTAAATACTCTAAAAACAAAACAGAAAAGTTGTCCCCTTTTCATAGGTTAAGAAGGCTAGAATCTTGTATCTTGTTTTTCCTTTCCACTGTTCAATAGGCTTTGTGGAGTCCCAGTTACAAAACCTTCCAAGGTCCTCCAGCCTTGTTATTTTGCCCTTAGCAACACATGTCCCTCAGTTTATTCAAGGGTGGGAAAGGAAAGGAAAAGGAAAGCAGGCACCTACTGTGAAATATTATAATACAGGTTCTCCACTTTGGCAGCCTACACAGGCTTTCCCCTGTTCTACAGAGCAGTTTTCCCTGGGATGCTAAAGGGGAGATCAGCGGGAGCCTAGCAGGTGCTGGTATTTCCCTGCTCACCATTCAGAGGAAGAGTTCTTTCCTTTGTTCTAGGAAGTTGGCTGGCCCCTAATAAGACTACAAAGACTGCTACTAGGCATTCTCCCACAGTTCATGTCCTCTTAGTCCAGACCCCAGGGATCTGCCTGAGAAAGGGGGCTCAGAAAAGAAGCAGCATTACAACCTGGAGAATCTGGTGGTGGATTACAGGATCAAATAACATCTTGCCTCCTTTTTTAAGGCCATACCTCTAAATGGATGGTTTTGTCACTCAGAGATAAGTAAATGGACACTGTGTCCAGCTACCATGGTGTACAAAGATTCATTTTGCACACTAAAATGAGACACCAAAAAGGCTAGAAGGAGCACAATTCAGTGGAGCTGTTTTCCAATGAAGGAGGGAAACATCATTCAAGAGAAATGCAATAGAGTTTCAATGTAGATCTGCTTTCATCCCCTATACCCCCAAAAAGGTCAATTTTTACCAAAACATGTCACACCAACTTGGATACTTACTGACTTGTGTGACATTGGGCAAGTTATTCAACCTGGCTGGGTCTCAGTTACCTCATCTGTAAAATAAGGGGTTGGGTTCATTGTCTCAGAGGTCCTCTTAACTCTAGACCCATGATGCTTTGATTTGCTTCATCAGCAGCATGGGGCTATACCAGGCACTTTCCATCAGATGTGGCACCCTTCTCTGTTGGTGGCATGCAATTTGGAGTAATGGATACACAGTGATTAAACAACTGGCCAATTCAATGTGAAGAATGGCAAAAAGATTGTACTTTAAGAAAGATAAATCTTCCATTGACAAAGTTTTTCACTTTTTAAGTAATTATTTGACAAATGTTGATTGAGTAAGACAACAGTAAGGTAGAAGAAGAGGTGATGCATATATCTAAATTTGAGCAGGAAAAATATAAATAGATTTTTGAACAAATATATAAATAAAAATGTTTTAACCAGGCCTGAGACTTCATTTGTATAGGGGACTCCCAGTGAAAGACTTCTTTTAACAACAAAGATTAGCACTGAAAAATTGCCTACATTACATATCCAGGAAATGTAAGAGAAAGTACTTGAATTCATGTCTACCAGACCCTGAAGCCAGCTCTCTCTCCCCTCTGATATATTGTCTTTCATATAGACAAGGACAAAAATTGAATTATATAAAATGATATATTCATATGTATATATTTTATAAATAAATAAATATAAAGCATAATTCTTGGGTAATAAGATGGAATAGAGTTTGCTAGTTCATTGGACCAAGGCCAAAGATATGGCTGATGAATCATCCAGTTAAATCTCAGTTCTCACATTACCCAGTACATAAACTCAAAATTAACTTATTCTTCATCAACAACTTTTTATTGAGTGTTCCCTGTGTGCAGGGCACTGTGTTGTGCTCTGGTGATAAGACAGTGTTCTATATGGTTTACATACAAGTTTTGTCTGGATTTTATTGGGAAAAAAATGAAAAGTTATGCAAAAATGATTTGTCCATAATTTCCTTATGTCTGAAATTTTAGAAGTAAGGAACTGAGTCCCAAATGTTTAAGATTCTCATGTTCAGGTACACTTACTCATACATTTGAAAATTCCATACCAACCAATGTTTTTACAATTTAAAAAAAAAGTTAATTTAATCTCAACATTCTGCTATGCTTTTTCAAATCCCTAATCCCAAACTTTACTATGAACGACTCATAAAGTTAATAAGGGCCACAGTGTGAGATGATTAGGCAATTGTTTAACTACTGAATAATGATGCAATAGCTGAAATGTAGCGCACAACTTGTATTAATCTTGGCATTATGATTCCTCTGTCTCTTCTCTTAAATTCCATGACATCCTTTTATAGGGAGCTTTTCAGAGTCTGTCCCTGTGAAGAAAAGAAGAAGGACTTAACTTCATGTCTGATATAATCATTTGATCTTCTCTGACCCTTCAAGGTAAGTACCCAGCCTTGAAGTTTGCAACTACTCCTTTTCTTGCAATGGGGGCACCTATGAAGCAGGACATGAACCGGAAGTTACTGGGAATAACAATATGTAATAGCTCAATGTACCATTAGCCCTGTCTTACGGATACTCAAGTAGGCAGAGAGAGGTGATGTGATTTTCCCAGGGTGACATAGCATAGTATGAACTAACAAGATAGTCTGGGTATGAACCCTGGTCTTTCAACTACAAATGAAATGTTCTTTGGTCTCCACTCAGACTCCTGTGCTTTTCTTTTTTTCTTTTAATAAGGGTATACAAATGACTCTAACTAAACATCAACAGAGTTTCCTAGGGACGTTTTTGGAACCCTCATGCTGACCAGAGCAGAGAAATCTCTCCCATTTTGCCCCAGTGTGTTTGTGTTTTTACTCAACCATCTGTGGGTAATGCAAGAACAAAGCAAATAAGCTCTCTGCCCATATAAGGAGCAGCTAGGCGTCCTGATCAGATAGCTTGAGCCCAACCACAATGAGAATTTCTTCAAGATTTATGACATTAAATACTGTTGGAGGAGCAGTCACCACGCTCTGCATTCCTGAGGAGTATGAATGCCTTTGGAAGAAAGGTATCTTGTTTGGAGGAAATTCCAGAATGATTTTCAAATTCCCAGAGCTGGGGACCGAATCAAAAGAGCAAATGGCCAGTATTCTTCAAACCTATGTCAAGAGTGAATAAAGAAAAATATCAGCATGCCCCAGAAAAGGTTTTACCAAACAGAGCTCCCTTGGACCTTACACATTATACAATATGGCAAGTTTAGAAGAGTCACTCATATTAATATGGCACATTCCTCATGACAACCCTGTGAAGTGAGTGGAAAGGGTTGTCCACATTTAATTGAGGAGGAAACCGAGTCTCTGAGGGATAAAGTGATTTACCTATAATCACATGGCCAATCCAGGTTAGAGCTGGGATTTGGACCCTAGTCTTCTGCTTCCCAATCGTGGGATCTTTCTAGTCCAGCACAAGGTCTCTCTATGGCACAACGCTGTAGAGGGAAAAAAAAATGAATATGATCCAGAGGAGGGACCTGAATTGCCCTACAACCCATTTATTCAGAAATATAATGCCAGACATTTCATTTAGAATAGTAGAATATTAGAATTAGAAGGGTACCCTAATTTTTCTATTTTTTAAAAATTTATTTATTTTGGCTAGGCAATGGGGTTAAATAAGTTGCCCGGGGTCACACAGTTAGTAAGTATTATGTATCTGAGGCCGGATTTGAACTCAGGTCCTCCTGAATCCAGGGCCGTTGTTCTACCCTCTGAGCCATCTAGCTGCCCCTCTAATTTTTCAAAGGAGGAAAACTAGGCTCAGATAATTCAATTTAATTCAGCAAGGATTTTTAAAGTAATTATTGTATGTTAGTCTGGAGAAAGATAAAAATGAAAGCAGACCCTGACCTCAAGTGTCTTCCATTCTACTTGGAATTAGAGAAGACTACTAGCAAATAGGCAAGAGAAATTGTCCAACTAATCTTGATGAAAATTGTCATCATCTGATCCCTGATATTTCCTAAATTGATTCTCAGACTATTCATATAATACATACTTACATGAATGTGTGTATACATATGTGTGTATACATGTATATGCATAGATGCATATATACATATGTGTGTACATGTGTGTATGTGTGTGCACCTACATACAAAGAGAGGGGCTTTTCACTCTCACTTCCATCAGATTTCATTATGTGATAATCCAAGTCTGATTCCTTTAGCCAGGTTCAGTTACCGAATCTTCGACGTATGTGTTGGACTATGTAGCCAGTGAGGTCCTTTCCAGTTCTCTAATTCTGTAACTTTGTGAACAAGCTATGCTACAATTAATTTTTTTTAAATCTTCAAAGCTTTAGAATATCATTTAATTTATTGTATATTAATATATTACTGGCCTACTTCCACTGGGGCATGTGTTTTTAGTTTTTCTCAATAATAAGGATAGATTTGTATTCAGCCATATGATGCTCCTTCTCTCACTAGCTTTCACTAGTACTATATACTTGGGAAATTATTTCTGCACATATTGGCAAAAATGATAAAAATGAGAATTGTAATGTTGGAGAGATTGTCAAAAGACAAACATATTGATACACTACTGGTGGATGTGTGAATTGAGCCAACCAATCTAGAAATCAATCTGAAGCTATGTTTAGTAGCTAAAATGTAGTCAGAGGTGCCACTGCTAGTCCTAGATGGCAAGGAGATTAATCAAAGATAGAAAAAAGGGTCTCATGGGCACCTCAATATTTATAGCCACACATTCTTTTGTAGCAAATGACCAGAAACAAAGTGGGTTCCCATTGATTTGAGAATGGCTAAATATCTTGTGCCATATGAATGTTACAAAACATTACTATGGTATAAGAAACAACATATGTGAAGAATACAGAGAAGAATGAGAAGCTTTATATGAACTGATGCAAGCTGAAGTAGAACCAAGAAAGTAATGCTCATAATGATTGAAAAAAATGCAAATAAAACCAAAAAGATGAAACTAAGCAGTATGTAATTAAAATGATCAAGTTTGCCACTACAGAAGAGGGGAGAAAAATAACCTTCCTCCTTTATTTACAGAAGCAGGGGACAATGGTTATATAATATTTCATGTAGAGCTACTTAGAAGTCTTCAAGCACAGGTCAGACAATCTTTGGTCAAGTATATTGTAGCAGGGATTCTTTTCATGTGAGTTGGACTAGACAGTCACAGAGGTCCCTTACAACATTTAATTTTATGATTCCATGATATACTACCAAACTAGACTGATGCAATGGTTAGTTTTGCTAAATCATTTTTTTTCCTTTTTTGGTTATAAGAGATAGTTCCCTGGGAAGGAAAATGAGAAGGGATATGCTTGGTAATGAAGGTAACAGAAAAAAATACACATACATACATACACTTACACATATACACACACACAAACACAAACACCTTTTTTTCTTCTTTTTTCTGGTGGGGGGAGAAATGGTTTTCTAGGGTTAGCAATAAAATATGAGGCCATGGAACAAAGTGGGGCTAACTACAGTCCCATTCACACAAATATAAGCTAATGCACTAGTTCTCTAGAAGTTCACTAATAACCTGCTAAGTTTCAAATCCATGGCCATTTCTCTATTTTCATTCTCCTTGGTACTTCTATAGCATTTAGTACTGCTGAATACTCTGACCCTTTAATATACTTTTCTCTGTTGGCTTCTATGACACAATACCAAGAGTTAAGATTAGTGATAGTAAAAATTAACCACTACGTATGGTATACCACACAATTAGTTTTAGGGTAGGGGATATTCTTTTTAACATTAATTTTTATAAACGAAAACATTTTAATAATCCAAAATCCCACATTATATGGCCTATAAAAAAAGAGAAACAGAAGTCACCCAACTATTGGTATGATATGTTATAGTGGTGATTCCTATTGTGAACAAGTTAGACTAAATAATTGCTGAAGTCCCTGAAGTTTTGTATTTCGTAATAAGTTGACATATGAGTCCTGGTTCTATCAAAGCTAGTGCTTTACAATCTTGAATAAGTTACAGAATCTTAGAGATCATCTTGTTTAGGCCCACTCAGATTATAAATCCCA
Source organism: Vombatus ursinus (assembly GCF_900497805.2). Lineage (NCBI taxonomy): Eukaryota > Metazoa > Chordata > Mammalia > Diprotodontia > Vombatidae > Vombatus > Vombatus ursinus. Next base: position 33,328,999 of record NW_020954576.1, read on the forward strand.
CTTAAAAAAATCTCCATAAGTGGTCATATGGGTTCATATCTATGATATTAATTGTATGGGGAACATACTGACACAAATCAACAACATCTATGTAATTTAAAATCTTAGAGGATTACCTGACCACTGAGAGGTTAAATGATTTTCCCAGAGCCACACTTCTAATATGTGTCAGGCAGAATTTAAACCGAGCTCTTCCAGATGCCAAGGTTCATCCTCTAGTCATTAAGCCACACTGCTTCTCTTAGGTAATCATAGATTAAGAGATGAGAATTTATTAAACTCCTAGAAGTAGTCCATCCCTTTTTAGAGAGCTCTAATTGTAAGTTTTTCCTTGTATTAGAACTAAATCTTCCTCCTTTTAATTTTGTAAATGTTTTATTGATGCTCCTTTTCTACTTCATTGTCACTTTTCAGTGACTCCCCACACCACTTGTCAGACAGGAAGCCTCCTTGTAACAAAAACAAATAATAAGCTGACCACATCTGAAATGTGTATGCTTTATTCCTCCACCTCTCTGTATTAACCATACTTTGTCATCTTCCTCTGAGATCATGTTCAATCTTCACTGAGCAAAGTTCTGAACTCTTTCAGTGCTCTTGTGTTTACTTTGCTCTGAATCAGTTCATATAAGTCTTCCGAAGTTATTTTCTGAAATTTTTATTATTTCATTGTAGTCATATACCATATTGTTCAGCCACTCACAAATGATGAACATTTATTTTGCTGCTAGATTTTTTCTACTATAAAAAGTGTTTTTAGAAGTATATATATATGAGAGAGAGAGAGAGCACTTTTTCCTCCATCTTTGACCTCTTTGCAATCTATCTACTATTGGTATCATTCTCATTAATTTTCACATATTGATCCTGGTTCTACCTTCATGAACCTAGCTGAAAAAAGTCTTTAAATATTTGAAGCCTGCTACTATCATATTATATGTAAGTATTTTATTCCCCAGTCTAATATTTCCAGTTTCTTCATCAGATTCACACATGGCTTGGTTTTAAGTCTTTTAACCATTCTGGCTGTACATCTCAACACACTCCAGAGCTATACCCAATACTCTAGACATTCTTTGGCCATGATGAAGTGGTACTATCATCACCTGAGTTCTCAACACTATACTTCTATTAATTTAGCCCAAGATTGCATTAGCACTTTTGGCAGCTATATCATATTGCTGATTCATATTGATCTTACAATTCAGTGAAACCCCTAGGTATTTTTTTCACATGAATTGTTGACTATCTGTGTCTTTCTTGTACTTGTTAGTTGATTTTTTTAACCTAAGTACAGGGTATTACATTTACTTATATTAAATTCCATCTTGTTAGCTTTAGTTCTCCATTCTCATCAATTGAGATTTTTTTTTGAAGCTCCATTATGTAATCTAATATAAAACAGGTGGTTCTTTTTTCTATGTGAGAAATGCTGGTGGTAGCCAGGAATAAGCCTTCAAATATTCAAAGATTGTTACCATGCTAGCCCTTATAGGCTAATAGTCCCAGTTCAGCAAAACAGAAATTCTTTTGAAGGAACTGAAGCCCAGTGGTTTTTACATTATAAGGTAGGTCATTTCACTGAATGTGGAAAATTTTATATCAAAACTCCTTATTCAAGAACAGACCATTTAGAGAGTGACTTTCTTTTTAAGAGAGAATGATCTGGTTTTGCTTGAGGATAGGTTGCAAATAACAGAGTAATATGAGATAAGGCTGAAAATAGAAGATCATGGCAGATTGTGTAGAGCCTTGAATGCTAGATAAAGAAGTCAAAACTCTGCTCAGTAGGCCATAGGGAGTCACTGATTTTTTTAATCAAAGTACTGGAATAGAGGTTATTTACAAAAAGTAATCACGAATGGCAAATACGGCAGAGACCAATGAACTTCAAAGATAATCCCATTTCCCCACAGATAATTCAATTTCCATTTAGAATAGAAGTTTCAACCTCTTCCCAAACCAAGCCTTTCCTCAGACTTGCAATCATGCAACATTCTTGTGTTCTTTCCATTATTTTGAGTTTTTATCCAGCTTCTCCTCTTGTAAAGATAAGCAACGAATTATCTCAAAGGCAAGTAAAAAAGTTGAAATAGAGTGAAACAAGGGTCCTCTCCATCCTATTGAGACTTTGTCCTGATCTTCCTCTGGTAGAAGTGAGCAATGAACTAGTCCAAAGGCAAAGAACAAGAGTCAAAATGGAATTAAACAAGGATTCTAGATATTCCACAAAATATAACATCATCCTCTAATAACTGTGTTGACTATAAAATGGCAGGGTCACATTATCAGCCTAGAGAACTTTTGGAAGTAGCCACATGGAAGTAGAATTTCTTCCTACATGGCTTTTCTTCCTACATGGCTTATCTTGCATCATAATTTGCAGTTCGGATCTAAAATAGAAATTTGTTTATTATAGATTAATAAACAAAGGAAGGAGACAAGAGGAAGTTGGGTGTCATTCCATCATGACTTTCCTGGATCATGATTATCTCTCAAATACTCATTGGTATCTGAAAACAGAGGTGTTTATTATGCTAGTCTCAAAGGATTTTGTAGCTATTGTCAATTGCATAACATTGTTTCAATTTTTACTGTAAGGCCAAGTTTGACTTTGTAGCTCAAAGTTTCTACTTCTGCTTTTAATACAAACACAGATGAAATAAAATCTTCTGTGATACTCTGAAGACTGAGATCTAACAGTCCCAGCGAACATTGTGGACACATTTATTGTACTCTACACACACCTTTCTAGCTAATGTTCAATCTTGCTAAGAGCAACTAGGGAGGGTTTGTTCAATTACTGACTGTTCTGGATAATGTTAAGGTTAGGTAGGTGAATGTTAACATTAGCAGATAATGTTGACATTAGCAGAAAGTGGACCTTAATTGTAACATCTGTTTAAATAACTTTACATTTCATTCTGCTTGATTCTCCTTTCTGATTCTTCAGGGCACAATAAAGTGGAGAGAAGAAAGGCGAGAAGAAGGGACAGTAGGCAGGACCATTAATTCTCTGACCTTCATTTAAGCTTGTGGAGCAGACACTCAAGTTAATTATGGAACTTCATAAGATCTCTATGGAAAAAAGAATTATAACCTTCATTTACAAAAATAAATAGAAAGATGGAGGATGAGAAAAGGAGGAGAGGAGGAGAAGAGGAGAAGGAGGAGGAGAGGAGGAGGAGCAAAAACACTGAAAAACTGAATAATCACTCAGTGGCACAGTTCAACCACATCTCTAACAAAAACAACCTCCAACTTTCCTCAGAAAACACAATGTTCTCTTAGGCTATATTCTTTTTAAAATTGCACTGAAGTCAACAATATTATTAAAAGGCTGAGTATTGTATATAGTCAAGTAAAATGCTGATCTGTTGGCCAACAAGGCTTGGGAACCCCCAAAATGAAAGGCTCCTAGTTAGCAACGAACAGTGTAGGTCAAGGAATACCTCCTTGTCAACTTGAAAACTGCACCCAGACAACTTTGCTGTTCAGTTTTGGAATCTGGTAACATTTAGATGAAGCATGACTAATTACAGTGTTTACCATAGTACAGCCATGGTAGACCTTACCTTAACTTACTATACAAAGCAAAGTACCACTTGTACAGAAAGAAAATCTCCCACAGAGCCTAATGTTATAAGGAGCACTAGCATGTCTGAGACACTTGCTCTGCATGACATCAGCAATATTGTAGCTCAAGGCTCTTCATGCCAATGTCCTTATTCACTGGATATAGGGTATTCCAATGGACAGTGAAACCTAAAGCTGCTCCCCCTGCCCTGTTCTAACAACTCAATTATTTTCCAAACATAAGGATACAGAGAAGTAGTCAGATACAATTTGCTGAAAAAAGAGATAGGGATAGGACATACGATTTTACTAGTATAGGGAACTCCCTGGTAGAGCATCTCTCTCTCTCTCTGTCTCTCTCTCTCTCTCTCCTGTGCAGATAAACACCTTTTCTTCAATTTATAGTCTTACAAAATTGCCTAAGAGTGGCAGCTAGGTGGCGCAGTGGATAGAGTACCGGTCCTGAAGTCAGGAGGACCTGAGTTCAAATGCGGCCTCAGACCAAACACTTGACACTTACTAGCTGTGTGACCCTGGGCAAGTCACTTAACCCCAATTTCCTAAAAAAAAAAAAAATTGCCTAGGAATCCAAAAGGTTAAATGACTTGCCTAGGCTCACAGAACCTGTATGTGTCAGAAGTGAGGCTTGAACTCAAGCCTTTCTGGCTCCATGTTGGCTCTGTATCCACTACACAGCATTGCCTCTTTGCTGAAAGCATTACAAGGAAATCTCACTGCACACATACAAATTCTGTTGACATGGAAGAATATCTCCCCATCAGTCTGAGTAAACTATTACATAACAGCTAAGCTATAATAAAATCCTGATTCCAAATCAAATAAGTCTCCCAGACTCCTAAAATGACTCACCAACAGCTTTATAAACATACAAAATACTTGACAAGGAAGTCTCTGATAATTTTTTAGTAATTATGTCTGTGAATTGTTCCTTGCTGACATCACCACTCAAAGTAGGTTCCCAAAAGTTTGCATTGCCTCTTCACATCTGCTCATTAATCACCAATGCTTTGAATACTTCTATCATTATCAAATATTCACCGGTTTATATGACTCCACAACACTCTCCTTGGTTGAATGTTTAATTAGTGGAATCACTGTGATCAAAGGCAATGTGATCAAGGATGCATATCTCTTGTAGTATTTTTAGTGCAGTTCAACACTATCCAAATAGCTTCATGGCAAAAATCACCTTGCACAAACAAAGATGACACAATTGTGAACATCTTGAAAAAAACTGAAGGAAAGAGGGGAGGGAAATAGGGGGAGGCACTGAGTTGACATACTCAGTGTTAAAAGACATTTCAAAGCATTAGAGTCATTTCTCTTTGTGTTGGACAAAACATTAAAAGTTTCAGCACTAACATGTGATTCACAAAACTGCCCCAAGCCAAATATGAATGTCAGATGCTAGGGTTTTTTTTATACAATATTGTCTGGCAGCCATGGCATGAACACATAAGAGAGATAACAAAAGAACCTTGATTTTCAGCTAAAGAAGGAGCAGTGTCTTGGGACATATAATCCTCAAAGAAAGGAAAGGGGTATGGAAGTGGGTTTAAGGTAGGGAACAAGGTAAGAGACTGAGGAAAAGGAGGAACTTTGGGTATAGTTCAAGGTCTGGGTCCCATCACAGTTAGCGTGACTCAAGGCAAACTAACTCTTTGACCTCTCTGTGACTGAGCAAACCCAGTGGTAAAAATTGGATATCATTGAAAGCCTGAGAAAATACACTACTAGAGGAGTTCAAAATATGCCTAAAAGGAAGTTGGATTTCTCCCTGAATGAACTGTGGTCATTGGTATGCTGGAGGCATCCAATTGGAAAAAGGCAGGGGGCAGACTTAGAAAGTTGCGAGACTAAGCATATCATTTCCTATTAAAATTAAAAGGGCCATCTTGAGTAATGAAAATGTCTCCTTTCTCTGTTCGAGAAAGTAGGACACATGGGAAAGAGGAATTATATTGTATAGCTCCAGAATAAGATCTAGGACCAATGCGGGGGGGTGCTTTTCAGTTCAATGTAAGGAAACATTCTCTAACAACTAGAACTGTTCAATAGAAGGGGGAGGGAAAGGTGGGGAAATGCATCACAAAGTTGTGAGCTACTTTGTAGTGAGCTACTAAAAGTGTTCAAGCAAATGCCAAACAACCATCTCTCAGGAATGTTGTAAAAAAGTGAAAGTAATATTTTTAAAAAAAATGTTTTAAAATGTTTTTTAAAAAAGTCATTCTTTAGGTGTGTCCAACTTCATTTTTCATTCTTGTGTTTATTTGCCTAAGTAATGGTCAACTTAATCAACAACACATCCTAAGCATCCACAGTGTATAGAGAGTGCTGTACCTCATGGCTTGGGAAGTTACTGGAGAAATACTACATACAAATTCTGCCCTTTAGGATTGTACTCTCTGATAAAGCATTGGAGTTAGTGGTAGTAAGCCCTGAAGTCAAATCTTGTCCCTGACACATTTTGGCCATTTGACCCCAGACAAGTCATTTCTAACCCCACTAAGTTCCTCTAACCCCACTAAGGGATAATAACACCTACCTCACAGAATAGTAAGTAAATATTTATTAAATGAATAGTGAAAGCACATGTAAATTTCACAGGTGAGTTTGTATTCAGGGCATTTGCCTAAGTAAGAGATCAACTCACAAGATTATTGTGAGGATCAAATGAGATAATGTAATTATGTACATAGCTATATATAAATATAGACTTATATTACAGACATAATAATTATATATTTATCATGTATGTATGTTATAAACATATTTATATACAATAATCATATACATATTTAATTACACTACCTCATTTGACACTGTATTTCTGTATTTCTTTCTCTCTCTCTTTCACACGCACACACACACACACACACACACGCACACGCACACCCTGTTTTTCAGCCATCATAATGAAAACTTCAAAACACCATAGTGATGATGCAAATAGAAAGATATAAACATAGACATCGATGAAGTTGTAGAGGGAGATATAGACATATAGATATCAGCCATCATCATCATCATTTAACACTCTGATTTTAGAACGCTTCTATAAGTTGCCACTAGCAGGACCTGGTATAATACAAATTCCTCCAGTATACTTCCAGATGAATATCTACTTGACATTTTCAGGAAGACATTTAGCTCCATTGGCAATATCATTGGAAATAAGCATGACAATTTTTATTTTCATTTAATAGAATAAATATTTATTAAGCATTACAGGACTGGAAGCAGGCAAATGTCTGTTTTCAAGAAAAGGAAGAAAGTATAGTAGTCAAACTAATGGCTACTGAGTTTGATTCTTGGCAAACTTTTAGCATATATTATTAAAGGGATGGTTTGTGAGAATTTCAAAAGGGAAATCTGGCTTCAATGAGAACATGTCAGACCAAAGTAGCTTCTTTTCCCTTTTCAACAGGATAACTAGCCTGGTAGATCAGAATAATACAATCAACAAACATTCCCATATTTCAGCAAGGCATATGACAAATTCTTTTAAAAATACTAGGCCTGGAGCCAGGGAAATTTAAGTTCAAATACTGTCTAAGATGCTTACTAGTTGTGTGACTCTGGGCAAGTTGCTTAACTTTTGCCTGCCTCATTTTCCCAAACTGTAAAATTGCAATAGTAATAGCACCTACCTCCCAGGGTTGTGGTGAGGATCAAATGATCTAATATTTGTAAAGTGCTTAACATAGTGTCTGGCACAGAGCAAGCACAATTTAAATGCTAGATATTAGCTATGATTATTAACTACCCTTAATGAAAATATGTAGGTATGTGATCATACAATTAAAGGGATTAAGAACTGGAGTAATACCTGAATCCACAGATTATTCAGTAATGGATCAATTTCAACTTGAAAGGATGCCTTTAGAGCAGGGGTGGGGAACCTGTAGCCTCGAGGCCACACATGGCCTTATAAGTCCTTAAGTGTGGCCTTTTGACTGAATCCAAACTTCACAGAACAAATAACCTTAATAAAAGGATTTGTTCTGTAAAACTCAGATTCAAAGGGCCGCACTTGAGGACTTATAAGGCCACATGTGGAGGTTCCCCACCCCTGCTCTAGAGCATACAAATGACTTTGCTCACAGTCACACAGCTAGTATTCATAATCACCAGAACTTGAACCCAGGTCTTCTTAATTCTAAGGCCAGTTCTCTTTCCACAATGCAATAGTGCATTGTGAATCTAATAAATTTGATCTGAATCTAATAAATCTGAGTCTAATAAATTTAAATTAAATCAGGATAAATACAAAATTCTGAACTAAAGTTGAAAAAAAAACACCCAAATACAAAATACAAAAACATAGCTGTACACAGTTCTTGAAAAAGGGGTTGGAGGTTTTAGAGAGCTGAAAACCTAATAAGACATAACCACTCAAAAGCCGAATGTACGTTTTAGTTGCATTAATAATTAGTAATTAGTTAAGTTGTTTCAGTTGTGTCTGACTCTTCAGGACCTCATTTGGGATTTTCTTGGCGAAGATACTAGAGTGGTTTTGCCATTTCCTTCTCCAGCTTATTTTACAGATGAGGAAACTGAGGCAAACAGGGTTAAGTGACTTGCCCATGATCACACAGCTAGGAAGTATCTGAGGCCCAATTTGAACTTGGGTCTTCTCGACTCCAGGCCAAACACATTATACATTGTGCCACCTAGCTACCTATCTGCATTAATAGAGGCACAGAATCCAGAACAGGAAAGGTGAGAATCTAGTTGTACTGTCACCAGCTCAAACAACATCTAGACTGCTTTAATTCATTAAAGCAGCATTTATTAATACTTACTATGTGCTGTCCACTTTGCTAGGAACTAGATAATCCCTTTTATATCTGAGGAAATAGATAATAATTTACAAAATTTATGCAAAGTAATTTTTGGAGAGGGAGGCCAGTAACAACTTAGAGGAAACAAGAAAAAGCCTTGTAAAGGATGTGATGTTTGAGAGGAGCCTAGGTATTCTTAGAGGCAGAGGTGAGGAACAAATGTATTCCAGGCACAAAGGACATGCAGTCAGTACAAAGACACAGAAGTGGGAGGTGGTATTGTCCATTGGGAAAACCAAGGCCAGTTTGGCTGGAACATCAAGAGGAATGAGGGAAAGTAACATTAAGTCATTCTGGAAAGATGTCAGAACCATAATTCATGATCACCACATTTCAGGAAGGACATTATCAAAGTAAGTATTCACAAAAGAGAATGACCAAGATGACCAGGGAACTGGAAAATCTGGTGTGAGGGTCATTTTGGAGAATGGGAAAACGTGACTTAGAAAAGAGAAACAGGGGCAACTTGAAAGCAGTAGAATTATTTGAAGAGCTGTCATGTCAAAGAGAGATTAGACTCAGTTACACCTGGCCCTAGAGGGAAGAAGGAACAGGTAAAATTATAGGAAATCAGATCTCAGTTTGATTTAAAGAAAAATTTCCTAAAAATTAGATTTGTCCAAAAGTGAAGTGGGCTGCCTTAAGAGACAGTGAGTTGCCAATTACCAAAAGTCATGAGGCAGATAGTGAATGACCACTTATCTAAGATATTGTTTATGGAATTCCTAAGGAGGCAGAGGTTGGACCAGATGACCTTTGAGGGCTCTTCCAAATGTGTGGCTCTGTGACACTCTATGTAAAACATCATTGAAGTCAATGGGGAGATAAAAAGTGAAGACAAAGCATGGTTCCAATCCTTTTGACACTTTCAATCTAATAAGAAAATAAGATTCATATAAAGACAACTGTAATACACAATAATGCATGATAAATGTATTTAAAAAGTACAGAACAAAGTAGTCTGTGTGGTCTGAGATAAGGAAAGCCATTGTAAAGTGTATTATCAAGGAAGATTTCATGGAAGAGGTGACAATTTAATTTGATCTTACAGGATGGGCAATAGTTTAATGGTAGGAGAGGAACAAGGAAGGAAGAAATATTTAACAGAGGAAGAATCATGGAACAAGTGATATTATATGGAAAATGTGAGTGACCCAAAGAATAGACAATGACAAGTAATAACTCTCAATCATTGAAAACCATAGCATAATACAATCTCCATTCCAGAAGATCTCAGAGGTTCCCTAGTTCAACTTATAGGAAAAACAGGAATCTTCTCTGTAAGAACCTGACCAGTCTTCTAATCACTGGAAACTCATTTCCTTCCAGAACAAACCTTCCATTTTGAGGCAGCTCTAATCTGTTTTTAGCACGTCTAACCTTAAATTGAGCTAAAAATTTCCTCCCTGTAATTCCACTTATTTATCCTAACTCTACTCTCAAGAATCAAGCAGCATACATTTGATTAGTTCCTCATCTTTGTCAATAAGCAGGGATGTGTCATTCACTGAGATTGTGTAGGAATTTTTCTCTCTTCTACATAATGCAAGTTCCCCAGTTTCTTTGGTATTCGGGAAACTTTTCCCATCTTCTCATGAAGAAGAAAATATTTTTTCATAGCAATAATTCTAGTACCTTTTCATATAGCCCTGTGAGTAGTGATCTTGTGCTTAAGAAAAACAATACTTGACCTGGCCTCAGGAGACCTGGATTTTAATCTCAGCTAAAATGCTCACTGGCTGACATTAGCTGTTGATCATGGGTTAAACATAACTTCTCTGAACTTTATTTTTCCTTATCTGTAAAATGGGGACAATATCCACACTACCAATCTCACAGAACTGCTCTGAGCAAAATACTTTGGAAAACTTAAAGCGATATAGGAAGTCAGTTATTTTTATAAAGAAATATACTATTATGTCCATGTGATGACTACAAAATAATGAAATTGATTTCAACAGCCACAGCCATAAGGGTGTATTTGAAGCTGCTTCAACAGTAGTTGAAGCCCACAGTAGTTTGAGGAAGAGGGGAAATAATTAGCAATTCATTAATCAAGAAACTGCCAAGTAGTGTAACGTAGTATTGGACATGGAGTCAGGAAGACCTGGGTTCAATTCTTCAGATACATTGTAGCTCTGTGATTCTGGGCAAATCACTTAACTTCTCAGCCTCAGTTTTCTCATCTGAAAAATAGGAAAAGTAATAACACCTAATTCACAAGTTTGTTGTGAGGATAAAGTGAAATAATTTGTGTAAAATAATTTACAAGTCTTACAAATGCTACTTACTATCATTCTATTATCCAGGGTATTCATTTGTTAGTTTTATGCAAGAAGTCCTGCCATGCTTAAAGCCATTAGAAGTGATAAGTAAATGAGCACATATTTGAATTTCATAAATGTGTTTGTGTTTAGCGCATTTGTTTCAATAAAGGCACTGTCAGTGGTGTGCTGGTAAATACTTGACAAGTAACTTTCTGGGGGAAAAAATGTTACGACACACTTTTATGTTGAATTTGCATTATTAACATTTTTTTCCATCACTCTCTGAAGTCTAGACAATCAACAAAACAATAAGTCAAGCCCTACTTTGTAAGGTTTGCTGATTTCCAAGATGTAAATGCTCACACTGAAATTTTAACAACCAGCTCTTGGGATCCAATTTGAGCTGGCTCCAGTACATTGCTGGCACAGTTACCTTCTGATAGCTGTAACCGAGGAAAGAGATCTTTAATAACAAATAATTTCCCTTTACAGTAGAAGCATATAAAGAACCAGATTGAACAAATCAGATGGTCCATAGTCAGTGTGTAGATACGTATATGTACGTACATGCCTGTAGACTACTGATATGTTATATAGTAGTCTGAGGGAAAACACACACACACACACACACACACACACACACACACACAAGAGCAACTTTTTTTCTGGGCCTAGCTTCTCTTTAGACAGGCTGTTTCTACTTCAGAAGACACGCCCTCTCTAGCCTCACCACAACTCCCCATCACCACATCAAGCCTACCTCCTTAAATCTCTGGAGTCTTTTATCCTAAATACCTCTTAAGTTACATCCCCTGTTACAAGGCTCTTCTCCAATGCAGAAGTGAGACAATTTTTTTTTCTTACAAAGAAGCAGGATCTTTATCTCTCAAGCCTGATTGTTTTCCTATTTCTGATGTCATAAGCAGGGATGGCCCAATCAGCAAGGTTCCATGAGGCAGCCTTGCTCACAACATCCTAAGAGAAAAAGAAAAAACAAAAACTAACATCAAATAACTAGGTACCATGCCCAGAGGCTTCCTTTCACTGGATTATTGATCTTCTTCCTTCAGTCAGCAACCATTTATTAATTACCTACTATGTGTGCCTGACAGTATGCTAGGAACTGAGGTTACATTACTCAATAAACCACAGGGGCTCCCTTTTACCTACAAGGTCAAATATAAATTTAAAGCTATTCATAAGTTGGCTCCTTCCTACCTTTCCAGACTTCTCACTTTATTTCCCTCCATGTACTTTATGATGCAACTACTTACTATATTCCCTCAAATAGGATACTTCATCTCCCATCTCCATGCTTTCATGCTGGATGTCCCCCATGCCTAGTATTCTCTGCCCCCTTACTTCCACCTCTTAGTTCATTTGGCTGCCTTTAAGACTCAACTCCTACCCTCAATGGAAGACCTCTCCCAGCTACTCCCTTCAGTTACTAATACTTTCCTCTTTGAGGTTACATTCATCTACTTTCTCTCTCTTTCTCTCTCTCTCTCTCTCTCTCTATATATATATATAGATAGATATAAATATAGATATGTTTTATTTATATATATATATTCCTATCCACTTACATATTGTCTCCCCCATTAGAATTGCACACCTTAAAGTCAGCAACCTTTTCTTTGTATCCCCACACTTAGCATAGTTCATGTTAACTATTTCCATCCAAATGAAATATCTGTCTTAATTTAAGGCCCTCACTCCTTTTGGGTAAAAAGTGGAAAATTAAACATAACTGAGGATATGTATGACTGCAAAATGAAGTAAGCCAATCATATGGTGAGTGACAGGGAAAATAAACAAATGGATAGTCCCAATGCTGTCCTGGTAACCATGAAAAACTAAAGGAATCAAAGGAAGGCCTCGGCACATTAGGTGTAACTTCTGGAGGGGATTTACAGAAAAATATGGTTAAGCCTGGAGCAAGCTAAGATGAAAAGAGCTACAATCTGGATCACTAGAGTGAGTACCCAGAATGATGAGAGCACTGATCCATTCTTTAAAGTATCGCTTCTTTCAGAACATAGCTTCAAACTTGCCTTCTTCAGGAGGTCTTAATTTTCTTGACAACTGATGTCTCTTAAATATAATTTGGGGCTGGATTGGTATTCTCATGGGCTAGTTAACTCAGCTCTGAATTATGGTCATATACTTCACCAGGGGTGGGGAACCTATGGCCTCAAGGCCACATATGGCCCTCTAGGTCTTCAAGTGTGGGTGGCCCTTTGACTGAATCCAAACTTCACAGGACAAATTTGGATTCAGTCAAAGGGCCACCCACATTTGAGGACTTAGAGGGCCATATGTGGCTTAGAGGATGCAAGTTGCCCACCTCTGTACTACACTTTCAATTCCAGTCAGCCATCTTTAAAAATGAATGCCATTGGTAACAAAAAAAGATCAGGAACGAAAATACGGATGTTGTTGTACAGAATTATTCTGCCTATTAATGATAATAGCTTGAGGGTAATGATCATCGTTAGCCTCTTTTTGCAGTCCCAGTGCTTAACACAGTGTCTGGCACATAATGGGCACTCAATAAATGTTTATTGATTGATTGCATTTATATAGCACATCAAGGTTTGCAAAACGCTTTACAAATACCTTATTTTACCCTCACAACTCTGGAAGTTAGATGCTATTATTATCTCCATTTTACAGATGAAGAAACTGAAGGACAAAAAGATTAAATGATTTGCCAAAGGTCACACAATTAGTAAGTGCCCAAGGATGGATTTGAATTGAGGTCTTCCTGACTCTGCATCCAGATCTCTATTACTGTGCCATCTAGCTTCCTGTAAAAAATATTCAGTGTACTTGCCCTGCTAAAGGGTGTTTCATTAACTTTATTATCATATGAGAAGAATCTTGACATATCTTTTATTTTTCTTTTTGGCATTGTATATTATTTATTTGTTTATTTATTTTTAGTTTTCAACATTCACTTTTATAAGATTTTTAGTTCTAAATCCCCCTTTGCCTCCCTCCCCAAAATGGCATGCAATCTGATATAGATTACACATGTAATATCATATTAAACATATTTGCACATTAGTCATGTTGTGAAAGAGGAATCAGAACAAACGGGAAAAACCACAAGAAAGAAAAAACAAAAAACAATAAAAAACAGAAAATAGTATGTTGCAATCTGCACTCAGACTCCATAGTTCTTTCTCTGCATGTGAATAGCATTTTCCATCATGAGTACCTTGGAATTGTCTTAGATCATTGCATTGCTAAGAAGAGTCAAGTCTAACAAAGTAGGTCATCACACAATGTTGCTGTTACTGTGTACAGTGTTCTCCTAGTTCTACTCACTTCACTCAGCATCAGTTCATGTAAGTCTTTCCAGGTATTTTTTAATTGAAATCTGCCTGCTCACAATTTCCTATGGAACAATAGTATTTTATTACATTCATATACCACAACTTGTTCAGCCATTCCGCAATTGATGGGCATCCCCTCCATTTCCAATTCTTGGCCACCACCAAAAGAGCTGCTATAAATATTTTTGTACATGTGGATCTTTTCTCCTTTTTTATCACTTTGGGATACAGACCTAGTAATGGTATTGCTGGATCAAAGGGTATGCAAAATTTTTATAGCCCTTTGGACATAGTTCCAAATTGTTCTCCGGAATGGTTGGATCAGTTCACAACTCCACCAACAATGCATTAGTGTTCCAATTCTCCCACATCTTCTCCAACATTTATCATTTTCTTGTTTTGTCATGTAGCCAATCTGATAGGTATGATGTAGTACCTCAGAGTCATTTTAATTTGCATTTCTCTAATCAATAGTGATGTAGAGTATTTTTTATATGACTATAGATAGCTTTAATTTCTTCATCTGAAAACTGCCTGTTCATATCCTTTGACCATTTATTTATCAATTGGGGAATGACTTGTATTTTTATACATTTGACTCAGTTCTCTATATATTTTAGAAATGAGGCCTTTATCAGAGACACTGGCTGTAAAAATTGTTTCTCAGATTTTTGCTTCCCATCTAATATTGGTTGCATTGGCTTTGTGCAAAAACTTATTAATTTAAGGTAATCAAAAATATCAATTTTGCATTTCATAATGTTATCCATCACTTGTTTGGTCATAAATTCTTCCCTTCTCCATAGATCTGACAGGCAAACTATTCCTTGCTCTCCTAATTTGCTTATAATTTTACCCTTTTTGCCTAGGGTCTAAATTGTATACCCATTTTGACTTTATCTTGGTATACAGTGTAAGATGTTGGTCTATGCCTAGTTTCTGCCATTCTGTTTTCCAGTTTTCCCAGAAGTTTTTGTCAAATAGTGAGTTCTTATCCCAGAAGCCGGAGTCTTTGAGTCTATCAAATAGTAAATTGCTACAGTCATTGACTACTGTGTATTGTGTACCCAACCTATTCCACTGACCCACTGCTCTATTTCTTATTGGCGTATCTTTCCAATTAAAGAATTCTGCTGCATGAATGAATTTAAATCTCAACTAATGGAGGAAACAGCCGCATGAATGATGTCACAGATGTCTTGAAAAAGGTAACTACCTCACAGGATTTTTATGAGGTTCAAGTGAGATGATGAGTGTAATATATAAATATATAAATTTTAATTAGGAGCAGTATTATTATTATTTATCATGTTCCCTACATAACTAGATTCATAGGTTCATAGAGCTGGAGTTGGAAGGGACGCCAGAGGTCACCTCATTCAATTCTAACTAGACCATCTCCTTTTCTGACTAGATATTTCTTTGATCAATCAATAAGCTTTTATTAATCACCCACTATGTGATGATTATTCATCATTATTATACAATTAATTATTATAATTATGTTATTATTAATCACCTAGAGTATGCTAGGCACTGGGGATGCAATTACAAGGAGTGGAACAATCCCTACTTGCAATGAGCTAACTCTCTAATGATGTCTTTTATCTTTTACTTCTTACGTGCATGTCATCCTTGGCAATACTCACCTTCATCATTCATAAGAAAGATAAACATATTATGAAGCATGTATGAAAGATAAATGCATAAGAAAGTTCCCTCTGAAACAGTTTTTAGATAGGAGTAGTATAAAGGAGAGAAGGAAGAAAAGGCAGGGGTGGAGTAGAATCCCCTTCTTTGAGTGGGAAAGATGAAAGAATGTGTCACGACTGGACATAAAAGGCTAGCAGCTCAGAGAACACCTAGAGTAGTGCTGATGAAAACAGCTCTAGAGAACAATTTTGCCAAAAATATTTGTGCTGCAAATATTCCCAGGACATGTAACAAAGTTTACTGGTAAACAACAGCTGGGAGGGGAAAGAATGAAGAGGAAGTAAAGACTCAATTTTCAGGTGATGTGAAAAGTGAGGGGGAGTGAAGAATCCAGGAAGGTGGTATCTGATGTCAGAGGCCATAAAGGGGAATCGAATTTTATACTAAAAGTGAGGAGGCGACAATCGGAAGACAGAGAAGGCCAAAGTGAGCAGCTGAAAGGCATTAAAAGTGTTTCAGCTGAAGAGGTTTGGAGAAGGTTATTAAACAAAGAATTAACCATTCTATCCCATGCTGTGCAAAGCTTTGTAATAGCCTCAGTGTTGGGACATATAATGAAAGAACATATGTTCTCTACCCTTGAAGAATTTGCAACTGAGTAGACTTTCAATATAAGTCTCTTGCAATGTGTGATTGGATGATCTCAGTTGATTAGGAACATGATACATGGAAAGACTTGCATAAAATGATCAGCAGAGTGAGCAGAACCAAGAGAACATTGTATTCAGTGATAGAAATAGTGTTTTAAGAACTACTTTGAATGACTAATTCATTTTGACTATTATAAATGCACAAATTAAAAATGAAGGACATATGAAGAAAGATGCTATCTGCATCCAGAGAAGGAATTAATAAATAGAACTATGTGTAGAATAATTTTACATATATATATTATATATATATAATATATATATATATATATATACACCTATTTGTGCATAATGGTAGCCATCTCTAGGGCAAAGGAGGGGGGAGAAAAAAGGGAAAAAAAGAAATTTACATGGTAATTGTATATTTGGAGAGAATAGCAAGTTGTACATGGTAGATTTTCAGTTTCATGTGCAATCATTTTTTTTGTTATACTGTGTTATGAAAATTCTTGTTTTGTTATGTGAATTGAAAATAAAATAATTTTTAAAAAAAGAACATGATGCTGAAGATACCCAAGATCAAGTATTTGGTCCCTGTTTGAGCCAGTTAATTTGAGTCTATTCAATGGCTATAGTCTATAATACCTCCAAACAATGGACTGGCCAGCTTAAACACTTTCCATTGATTAAAAAGAGGACCCATCAATCGGTTAACATTGTTTAAGGACTGACTATGTTTGAGGCATTTTGCTAGGCTCTGGGGTTACAAAGACAAGAGCAAAATAGCCCCTGCCCTCCAGGAGCTTACATTCTGTTAAGGTCAAAAAAAATATAGAGAACAGAACAAATCAAATGCAAACTACATAAAAGTAAATACAAGGTAATGGTGGGGGGCAGGAGGGGAAACCAGCATCTGAGAGCATCAGGAAAGACTTAATTTAGAAGGTAGCATTCAATCAAACAAGATCAGTTCAAATATTTGTACAACTAGAAAACTAACTCTTATCAAAAAACCTGGAAGAGAGTAATTTAAATATAAACACCCAATCACGAATGTAGGTGGAAAGATCTGTGGAGGTCTTCTAGTGTAGTGGTATCAAACTCAAATAGAAACAGGGGTCACTAATCTATATATAAGCATTGCTGTGAGTCACCTATTGACTTAGTTTTGAAAAGAATAATATTATCTATGTTTATTGTATTTTTATTTATTTTGTTAAATTTTTCCCAATTATAGTTTAATGTGGTTCAGGCAGCACTCAGGAGTGCTATGGGCCATCGGCAGCCCTCGTGGCATGTTTGATATCTCTGATCTAGTCCATCTACTTCCTGATTTTGCAAATGAGGACTAAGCTATAAGTGATCTGCCCAAGGTCACAAAAGTAGTAAATGACAGAGAAAAAGGAATGGAGCACTTAGGCCATTCAATGTCAGCAGCAGAAGTCTGTGGAGCTGGGTCTGGTGCCTGGCACAGAGAGCAATGGCCAGTGATCTAGCCTCATATATAACCTGCTGTTAATAATGCTGTGTTTGGAAAAAGAAAACCTTTCATGCTACTTGATATTATGCAAAGGTAATGGCCTCATTAACTGCAGATTAAAATGACACAGCTTTATTATTGTTTGTTATTTATTAATAATAGTAGTAAAGGACCCAATTTCACAGCAGCTGAGGTCAGCTACAAATGGATGACTCACGCACATGGCTGATCTACATAAATAGCATGTGCTAAGATTACCATCTGGTATAACAATCTACATCACAAGACTCCACATTTCCTGTTACCCAGGGTAAGTAAATTTCAAGCGTGAGGGAAAATTTTACCAAGTTTCCCCAAGTACCTTTACTGAGAGACTAATGTGGCTTACACAGAGAGGGGGAAAACGGAAATTATGAGGTAAATGTTCTTCTCTCTCCTCTCCCCCCATCCCCACATTCACATAAGAAGAAAAACATATTCAGGTTGCAGTTTTCTATCTTATTTTTTAAATCAAATTTATGTAATGAATATCTAGCCAGAAGCATTCCAGGGGCAGCTTGAGAGCCAAATATTGAAAGCAGTGTTCAAAATGGATAGTATACATTTCAGCTGATGTTCTCTCTCTCTCTCTCTCTCTCTCTCTCTCTCTCTCTGCCTTTCCCTCTCCCTCTCCCTCTCTCTCTGTCTCTTTCTCTCTCTCTCTATCTCTCTCTCTTTCTCCCCATATTTGTCTGTTTCTCTTTCCTTATCCTTTTCTCTTCTTTTTGTCTGTCTTTCTTCCTTCACCCTCACCCTATTTCTCTTCTTTCTCCCATTTCTTCCCTTTTTTCTCTTCACTTCTCTTTTCTTTCCTTCCCTTCATCTTCCTGTCCCCCCTTCTCTCTTTTCATATTTATCCATTTATCCTTTTCCTCTCCTCTTCTCCTCTCTCTCCTCCTCCTCCTCTCTTTACTCTTTCCTTCACTAATTTTTTTATGGTTTAAGACAGTATCATGTGCCATGAAATATTATGGAAAGCTTTAGTCCCTGAAGCTTACTTTAGTTTTTTTGTTTCCAATGAAACTATCCATATCTGAAGTCATTTCATACAAAGCTAATTCTTATTTTTTTTAAGATTTGTATTATAAACTATATGATGACTTAGTTCTGACATGCCATTCATCTAAGCTAGGAAGGACATACCTCTGAACTAGAATCTGTGGTCACTGGCTCATTTCATTATTAACCACTAACAGTTGCTGAGGGCCTCCTGGGTAAACTGAGCCAGAAATTGCTGGCTCAGCTCTCAATACCCCTCAGGAGAATTATTTAAAGAGGAAGTAGGATCCAGGAATCTGTATAAACTGAAAATTCCACTAGCTGTCTCTTTATACATTTCCCTTTTCTTATTTTTTTTCATTGTTAATTTGGACCTTATGAATATTGAGGTTTTGATGGACTTGAATACTAGCTCTGGCACTGAGCCTGAAGGTTCCTTCCATCTCTAATACTATGATCCCTTTGTGCTGTATTTGGAACTTCTTGCCTTGGTACATTCTTTTTCTGGGCCAGAGGGCTCTACATGGCTAATCCTCATTAGACTAGTCCCCAGTATACACATATATTTAAGGCAATTGTTTTTGTGATGACAAATAATTGAGACCTGAGGAGTTGCCCAAAAATTATGAAAGTTATGGTGTATGAATGTGCTGGAATAGGATTGTGCAGTAAGAAATGGTAAAAAGGTAGTTTCAGAGAAACTTGGAAAGACGTGTATGAATTGATGCAAAGTGAAATGAGCAATACCCAATGAATAAATTATACAATAACAATAATATTGTAAACACAAAAAACTTTGAACAAATCGGGAATGCTAATTGGCATAACGACCACCAACTATTCCAGAAGAGTCATGACGAAACATGCTACACACTTCCTACTAGAGAAGTGACAGACTCAGAGTGTAGACTGAGGCAATTTTTTCAGCTATGGCCAAAGTGGGAATTTGTTTTGCTTGACTATTGTTTTTCTTTTTTCTCAGTTTTTGGGGGGAGGGGACTTGAGAAGAGGGGTAGGAGAGAAAGAAGCCTTATTTTTTTTGATTGAAAAAAAATAAAGTTTAATTAAAAAAAAAACTTCTCTCCATTGCGTCCCTGAATGTCTTCTCTCAAAGTGGACTCATCCAAGTCCCTTATAACAAATTTGTAATATCACACTTAGTATTCTCTTAGCCAGTAAGAAGTCATATCTCCCTCTGGGTCCACAGCATTCAGCAAAGGGCTATCTTTCAGGGCACCCAAGGGAGTTATGCTTGTCACATAAAGGGTGTAATAAATGTTTTTCATCCTATCACTCATCCATTGTTTCCATTTTAAAAATAAAGGAAGATCACATTTCTGCTTACAAGGATTTTAAGGTCTAGAGGAGAGACAAATGCACATTTGAAACAGTTAGAGAAAAAGATAGTTTATAATAAAATGCTAAACTTTACCAAGAATAAGAAGTGTTTGTAATGCCATTAAGATAAATACAGGAGAGAGAGAGATTCATGTTAGACAAGGGAAAGGTTAGTGATATCTGGAGACAATTCAGGTGATGCAGAAATGCATCTATTTACCATGTCATTTGATCTTCATTCCTCAAAATGACCCTAGGAGGTAAGTTGAACAAGAACTATTATCACTATCTTGCAAAGAATGTTTCCCTCTGAAGTTGAAGGGGTGAGGTGATTTTATAATCAATCTAGTCTTTAAAGCTGTCACAAGAATCTCTAAAGGAATGAAGAGGAACTTTTAACTGGAAAAGGACTGTGCTCTCTATTTTTGGAGACATTCAAGAGAAAAACTCTTTCTTAGGTGGCTGAGATCCAGATTAGCCAACTTTCCTCATTTTATGATCCCCTAAAATTTCTCCAACCATCTTAAATAGGGCTGTGAAATTCAGAAGGAAAAAAAATCACAACAAAGTTAATTTTAACTTACTTAAAATTAAGTTACATGAAAAGTGTGACTCAAAAGTTATGAGACTTTCCTAATCTATTGCAACTGCTTTGGGACATAGAAGGTTTCACAAAAGAGGCAAACCCTGAAAGCTGCAGGTTTTTACTATAAGTGAATATTATCTCACACAATGGAGGGAATGAATAAGTCCAAATTTGGGACACATAGGGTCTGGGGTAAGAAAAGTAAAGATCATCCCCTAAATCTTAGCAGTTGCCAAAATGGTCCAATTCTACCTTTGTAACATATCTCATATACACGGCCTTCTCTCTTCTAATTCTGCTACCAGCCTGGGACAGGTCTTCACCACTTCTCACCTGGACTATTGTAATAACCTGTTGGTTGTTATACCTGCCTCAAATCTCCTTCCACTCTAATTCATCGTCCACTCAGCTGTCAAAGTAACCTTCCTAAAGGACAAGTCTGACCATGTCATCCCCATACACACACACTTAAAAAACTCCAATGACTCCCTATCATCTCTAGGATCAATCCTCTATTTGTTTTTTAAAGCCTTTCATAATGTCTGCCTTCTACCTTTCCAGTTTTCTGATACCTTACTCTCCTCCCTGTACTCTGCAATCCAGTGACACTGTCCTCCATATTGTTTTTCACCTAAAACAATCTCTCTCCCAGCTCCGTTCTTGGAATTCTCTCTCTCTGTTTCTGTCTCTTCATTCCCCTAGCTTCCTTCAAGTATCAGTTAAAATCTTACCTTCTTCAAGAAGTGTTTCCTGCTTCCCCTCACTACTAATGCCTTTCCTCTGAGACTACCTCCTATTTATTTGCTGTGTAGTTTGTTTGCATACAGTTGTTTGTATGTTGTGAGATGTTTCAAAGCAGAGTCTATTTTTGCCTTTCTTTTATCCTCAGTCTTAGCAAAGTGTCTAGTACATGGTAAGCACCTAATAAATGCTTTTTACTACCGTGGTTGTTGAAATTCTGTGATTCTGTAGTGAAACAAACTAGATAATGTTGGTTGGGGTCAAAAGAAGGTATGATCATAAAACGGTAAAACTAGTGTTCACCTATTCATATGTATTCATATAAAACTGATATAACTCACAACTCATGACTCTAAAATCTAAAAGAAACTCCAAAAAATATTTTGTGTAAGCAAATATAGAGTCTCTGGAATTGGCTATTCTTCTTTGAATATGTTATAATATATTGCGATTGTTTGTAGTATTACTTGATAATAACTTTTGCAATAGTGAAATCATTCAAGTATGTTGACTTCAAAATGTTGGTAATTTCATTAGTACGCTGATCATCCAGGTGGGATCTCTCCATCAGTAGATATTGCAGCCTATGTTCCAGGTCTTATTTTTCAGATATTACAACCTAAATAGGTTAAATCATCATTTTGAATATTGATCTGCCTAAAGTCAAAGCAAAGAATCACATAAGCCTAGAGGCAGTGCACTAACGTGGGATAAGCATTGGTTTTGCAGTTAAGACTTGGGTTCAAGTCCTGGCTCTGAGACTTACTAGCTAATCAATAGACATTTATTTAGTGCCAGCTTCTACTAAGGGCCTGGGATACAAAAAATTACAAAAGACAATCCCTGCTCTCAAAGTACTTTCAGTCAACTCCCTGTGCCTCCATCTCTTCATCTAGGTTGATTTTCATACCTCAAGGATTTGTAGTTTCAGTGATGTAGTTACTCCCTCTCGATCCAAATTGCAACCCTTCACAACTTAGTAGATAGAATATAAGAGTTGTTGGGGTTATAAAAATTCATTAATCTGCAGTTAATCTGGTGACAAGCCTTTCTGAATTTAGCCAGGCTAGTCATTTGATAGCAAATATATAAATTATTACTGAGCCTGAACTAAAAGTATTTCTGACTTGGTAGGACCTGCTAGCATTTGCATTCTGATGGCAGAGCCTTGGGGAACACATTAGAGTAGGCCATTGACTCCCATTTAATGATTTGCAAATTCCTTGGGGGTTCACAATGATAGTCCAAATGGTTCATGCTAAAAAATTCTTTAATGGTACCTTAAGCACTAAATAATTGGCCAATTATGTTACAAATATATTTTCCCTCTGTGCCAACAAGCATGTGCATGTTAGAAGCATTACACATTTGTTTCTGCAGTGATTCTCAAATGTAATGTTCATGTGCACGGCAATTTTGGTATTCATGAAGTGATTACATCAAATTCTGACTTCTAACCAAGTATAATTTATTTGTGCAGTTTTTCAATCTGTCATCAAATTGTTTCCAAATTGCCACAAGGGTTTGACATCTGATCATAAACCAATTTCCAATGCATGGTCTGGAACATACACTTATCTTCTTTTGTGTTCTGCCCACTGTACTAGAGTAGATCCTTCATTCCTTTCTATCACCCTACAATGGTACTTTCTGAGCAGTGTAATCACATAATTAAAATGTGCAAATGTCAGGATCTGTAAAAAACATAATCACTGGGCATCGGCATTACAAATCAATCTGAAACCATCATGGACTATTATTAGAAATAAACCTTATATTGCATCTCATAATATTACAACTGTATTCTAACTTAAATTTATCCTCCACTTATGTTAACTATTCTTATCTGGTGGCTTTTTAAAAGAACATTGTCAACACTGGTTAGTCATTCAGTTGAGTTTCTGTGAGAGTGGTGAGTGTGCTAGTGGTAGAAGAGAAGAAAGTGCTATTTGAAGAGATTCTTTCCTTACAAAGATTACTTTATATATAAACATTGTTTTAAAAGGAAGCAAAGTGTGCAATTAAACTTCAAGTAAATGTGTTGTTTAATATAGAGCTTTTCATTAGCTAGTAGAAAAGCATTTTTTAAAATTATAACTACCTACTCATTTTTGTCAGTTGGTTAGTTGGCTAAAAATATCTTTAAAATGAATTTCCATCTCTCAGCAAGAAACCTTACCAAGTGTCCCTACATTTTCCATCACATTTTTGTATGAGTAATCATTTTTCATTTTATTCTTCTTTTAAATCAAAATGAAGAAATAAACTTAATGCAGAAACAAATTTAACACTATTTGGGGTTGAAACAAATATTGCAAACTTTTGTTCAAATAAAATAAACAAATAAAGCCCAACATAAAAAATTAAGTTCGTATATAATTATTATTTCATGTTAAATATCATTCAAGTCACTTATTCTATTTAAAATGTTATTTATATTCAACAAAATTTAATATGAAGCCTTCCTAGAGTTAAAAAAATTGTTGTAGAATGTCCCAATTATTTTATAATTAGAAATTTACAATTTTATAAAGTTCTTATAATTATAGACATCATAAAATTTTATATTTTATAATAATAATTGCATAATATAAACTTTAATTTGGAGGGTTTTTTGATTAAAAGTTATCATCATTGTAGTTATTGTAAACACTTAATGAATAAATATAGAAGAATATCATGAGCCCCTACTTTACTCTGGGGGCTCTCAACACACTTTTGTTGTTGTTGTTGTTCAAAGAAGCTCAAAAAACAAAACATTGGGAACCATTAGAATAAGATTTTAATGAGGCTTCTCATCTATAAAAGAAAGATGATACTTTTACTACATACCCCAGATGATTGCTATGAGGAAAGTGCTTTGCAAAATATTAAAAAGCCTTATATAAATGCTAACTTTTATTATGATCTTTCAGTATCTCTTCTAGCTCTCAAATTCTATGTGTAGTATAGTCGCCTCACCCATGGGCCCTTAAAAAGCTAACCCTGGTATTTTGTGGTCTAGATTTTTATCTGAATCATAACTCATAAGCCCCAACCAATGCATTTATTCTTACTAGTCAGCCAGAGGATACACAGTTGCTTAGTTCAAAGATATTTAATGATGTGTGTGTGTTAATAAAAGTGACAAGAGGAAGGAAAGACACAAGCATTTAGTAAACACCTATTTGCCAGGTACTATACTAAGCACTTTACAAATATTATCTCCTTTAATCTTCACTGCAATCCTGAGAGGTGCTGTTATTATTATCCCCATTTTACAAATAAAGGATCTGCAGGAGACAGAGTTTAAGTGATTTGCCCAAGGCCACATAGCTAGCAAGTGTCTGAAGATAGATTTGAATCAGGCCTTCCTGACTCCAGACCCAGTACTTTATCCCCATACCATCTAACTGTCTCATATAAATTGAAACTCATTCTCCCATAAATACACAAACTCACAAAGAAAATAATGACAACAACAGTAATATTTACAATTATAATATAGCATTTACAAAGCACTTTAAAGTTTGAAAAGTGTTGTATACATGTTATCTCATTTGGTCCTTACACTTTGTGCCTCAATTCTGTGAGGTAGATGCCATTTTTATCTCTGTTTCACAGATGAGAATGCTGAGTGAATGAACAAATGAATGAATAAATGAATGGATGAAAAAATCATTTATTATTTGCTATGTGCAAGTTACTATCTTGAGCATTGAAGAAACAAAAAGAAAAGAGGGACAGTCTCTGCCCTCAAGGAGTTCACATTCTTTGGGGGACATAACATGTATGGAAGGTTTCAGGTGCAGATCATGTGGAAAGATCCCTTGGCCCTTAGGGTTCCATAGCAAGTCAGAGGGTAATGTTTCTTTGTTAATGTCATTTCCACTGATAAAAGTTTCTGATTATTTAATGGCAGCAAGGACTTTGGTGGCAAGAACTTTTTTTTTAATATCTTCTGTAGCTGAAGCACCTCCAGAGTCAGTTGCCAGGCTGTATCTCCATAGGGATTGTTTTCCAGGATGGTAGTTATGGGGATTCTGCCAGAAGCATTGCTATTCTGAGGGCTCTTGGATGCAGGGCATTGGGTTAGCTCCACTGGGCTCTGAGGAAAGTTGGTGGTCAGAGGGGTAGTAGTGGTTGGACTTGCCTGGCAAATACTACTTCCTGGCAAATAGCTCCCTTAAGGTACTTTGCCACTTTGGCTAGATTGGCTTGCCTACCCTGTGAGTGGCAGCTGGTTGACAGCTGGCCCCTTCTAAGAGTTCCCTTTCTGGACAAATGTTATGAGTCCTGGGTTGGAAACAGGACTGAAGTTCACAAAGGTTAAGTGCTTTGCCCATGGTCAGACAGTTAAAGGGCAGGATTTGAACTCAGGACTTCCTGACTCAAAGTTCAACACTTTATCCAGTGAGCCACCTATCTGCCTCAAAAAAAGTGGACAGAGGAATCACATATGAGACACATATGGGGAATATGTATATCAAGGACACATGAATAAAGGAGTACACATGTAGGAAACATGTGTCCAGAGCACACTCATGTAGGTGAAAGGTATACCTCTAAAACTGTACACCTATTGCTAGTAGCCTATTCTTTTCTACTGGGCTTGTTACCACTGGACAATCTTTTTGCTGCTTTCTACCAGATACTACACCTTGACTGTTTACCACTAAGCATCATATGTCTTCAAATACCCAGGCACCTTCAAAGCCACCTAATATTCAGATTCCAATATCCCCTAAAGCAGGGATTCTTAACAAGGGGGCCATGGACCAACAAGGTGTCTATGGATAGGTTTCAAGGAGTCTGTATTTAGATCTGCCACCCTGCCTAATTTCAGTTCCACTGAGCAAGATGCCCTTCCCAGGATAAACTCATTACTTTTAAACTCACTAACATGCAACTAATTTAACCCTTGATTGACATTACCTCCC
Organism: Vombatus ursinus; assembly: GCF_900497805.2. NCBI lineage: Eukaryota > Metazoa > Chordata > Mammalia > Diprotodontia > Vombatidae > Vombatus > Vombatus ursinus. Next base: position 33,355,453 of record NW_020954576.1, read on the forward strand.
TCAGCCTCCTCTCCCTGTGATTGGATGGCTGGAGGGTGGAGTCCTAAATTCCTCTCAATGCATTTTTTTTTATAGAGGGCAGAAACTGGATTCTGAACTCACTTTACTGTCTATCTATTACTCTATCTGGTTTCAATTTCATGTAACAAAATGCCCTTGTTCCAGGTATCCCATGGTGTCCTCCTCATCCCACTTTGCTTTTCTGCCTCCTCTTTTTCTTTAGGTTGTAAGCTTCTTGAGGGCAGAGACTTTCTTTTTATTAATTGTATTCCCAGCATTTAGCACAGTACCTGGCATATAGTAGGTACTTAATAAATGTTTATCAAAATGGAATCAAAATGCATGGGGGGGAAATTATATCATCATTTGCACTAATTTCTAACTGAAAGTTAGCATTTCCTTCAATTATTTAACAATACTACATATTTTTTAAAAGGAGCCATAGGATTCACCAGACTACCAAAGGCATTCACCATGTACAGAATAGTTAAGAACCCTACACTAGATAAATTATATTTAAAATTAGTTAGCCCTCCCCCATAGAGGAGGGCTATAAATCTTTCAGCCAACTCTTTCACTCTTCTAATCTGACTTCTCAGCTAAAGTTTTCCACTAAGGTGCTGAAATCAGGAGCATCTTATATTCTGTCTTGCATCTACTGGTGGCTACTGTGATCAGTAAGCCTCTCCCTTGCAGGGGATAGCTGCAGCTCTCCTTAGTCAGCTCATTCAGTCAATGGCTATGAAGCTCTTTCCCTCAACTAGCTTGTTTATGTAAGATAGCAGATACCCAGACAAAGAAATTCTTTTTTTTAACTACTGTCTCCTCTATTGTCAAAGTAGACCTTGGTCCTAAACATATCTCTTTGGCTAATACAAACAGCCTTTGGGGCTCTATTTCTTCAAATTGAAAATATGGTGAGGAAACTAATCTTAACCTCCCCTGCCATGTTCCTTTGCTCTCTGGAAATGACAGGGCTTGCACTGGTTAAAGACTGAAAAGGCTAGTAATCTGTACCCCATTTTCCCTAACAACAAAGTAGAGCCTGATGAAGAATGACATTCATTTCTATATTTTTTTTAAATCTTAGATATCTTTTTATGGAAGTAGGCAGCTTCCAAAATGTTTAATGGCAGAGAATATTTCTGAAGAACAAACTATTCAGGCTTTTCCTCACTCCTTAATTCTCCTCTTGGCCATTTCAAGATAAAGCATTTTCAAAATTACAGTAATTGTTCCTTCCTCAAGCTGTGCTTGAGCAGTACCATCTTGAGCAGCCCTGCATTTTATTATTAAGAGAGTTTATTTCATAATCATCTAAGCCAAGAACTCATTCAGAGTTTACTTTTTTCTTCTCTGTCTTTTTTTTCCCCTTTTGATCTGTTAATACTCTGAGATGACTCATTCAGATTGGAGACCAGAATTTGGAAGGAGATCGAAAAGTACTTCAGGTGACTATATTTTTTAGAATTATTTTTGCTTCCAAGTCTTCACAACAATCCACAAAGTGGATTATCTTCCTGTTTTTCAAATATGAATGTATGTAAAGCTCCTGGCAAACTTTGAAGTAACATATAAATGCCTAGATATTATTATTATCACTATTATTATTTGAGGTGCAGGCAATGAAGCAAGAGAGGCAGGGTAGTTTAGCAGAAAGATCACTGAGTTAGGAATCAGGACACATCCAAGGTTATACAATGAAGCATTTTGACTTTGAATATCTCCCTTAATCTTTCTGGGCCAAATGAGGGAGCTGAACTAGATAATCTTTTACATCCTTTACAACTCTAACACCCCATTATAAAAAAAAAAGATTCTTCCTCTTAGACATTTTTTAATGATTGGGCTTAAGACATATATGGCACACTTATCAAATTTATAGATGGCAGATAGGTAGAAGAGATAGACGATGCACATAGAATGAAGACTAAAACAATGGACAAAGTGGAATGATGGATTTAATTTAATAGAATGAAACTTTTAATAGGAATAAATGTGAAGTCCTAAATT